>NW_028079298.1:0-600000 GCF_014824575.4 Sturnira hondurensis
ATATAACCAAAGACACTGAAATAGAGAACAGGCTGACAGTGACCAACGGGGGAGGGGGGAGGGGGGATGGGAGGGAATTTCAGGGGAAATAGGGGAGGGATTTAGAGCAACATATATAAAGGATACATGGACAACAACTGAGAAGTGTGGAAATGGGAGGAAGGGGGAGCACAGGGACTGGGATGGGATGGGAGTAATAGACAGAAAACTGTACTTGAAACATAATTAAATAAAAAATGGAAAAAAATTGTTGTTCAATTACAGTTGTCCCCATTTTTCCCCCATTACTCTCCTCCACCCTACCCATCTCCCACTTTCCACATTGAATCCTCCCCCCAACCCTGTTGTCTTTGGCCATGGGTCCGTTACCCAAGTTCTCTAACTTGACCCTTCCCCTTCTTTCCTGCCTTATCCCCCTCCCTCCCTGCCCCCATTCTGGTCACTGTCAGTTTATTATTTATCGCCATGTCTCTGGTTCTGTTTTGCTCATTTGTTTGTTTTGTGATTAGGTCCCACTTTGGAACTGGAGAGTATTATGCTAAGTGAAATAAGCCAGGCAATTTAATGTCTTGTCTTTCTTTCCCCTCCCCTCCCCTCCCCTCCCCTCCTTCCCTTCTTTCCTTCCTTCCTTCCTTCTTTCCTTCCTTCCTCCCTCCCTCCCTCCCTCCCTTCCTTCCTTCCTTCCTTCTTTCTTTGTCAGTTTCAGCTTAGTTTTTCAATTGCTGCTCCACCCTTCTATTACCTACCTTAGGATTTTTTCCCTGTCCATTACACTTATCTTCTTTTTCTGCCTTCTCACTTTTACTTATTCTTACGCTATAGCAAACTTCACCTTGCTGTTGTCCCTCATATCTATCCATTTTCTCTCTAACCTCTCCTCCAAACTCTAGGAACTTTCTGCCCTTTCTAGAATTACATGTCTTACAGGTGTCTCAGATTTAGCATGTTTAGTAACTTTTCATCTTATCTTCCTTTACTGCAGTAATCTTCCACCCTTCATCCTAAAAGCATTTCATCTTTTTCAATATTTATGTTTCTGTTATGATAGCATGTTCATTCCATAATTTAGAAAACAATAAAAGCTTTCACAGAAGAAATGAAATTTGAAAAGTCTTTGAAATATACACAGAATTTGATAGGCAGAGATGGGAGAAATAATGTCAGGCATGCAATTATTATATATGTTTAAGGTGGTCTGTATGTGTGATTAAGGAGAGCATATTCATTTATTCATTAATCCAAAAATATGTGCAAGTATCTGTCATGTACCCAGCACTCTTCTAAACACTATCTATAGAATGGTGACAAAAATTGATGTAGGTCCTTGACCTCATAAAGCAAAGTCTAATGAGGGAGATAGATATTATTCAATTCAGAATACTAATAAATACATAACAGTGTCCTGGCTGGTGTAGCTCAGTGGATTGAGCACGGGCCTGTGAACCACACGATCGCGGTTCGATTCCCAGTCAGGGCACATGCCTGGGTTGCAGGCCAGTTCCCAGCAGGGGACTCATGAGGGGCAACCATACATTGATATTTCTCTCCTTCTCTCCTTCCCTTCCTCTCTAAAGATAAATAAATAAAATATTTAAAACAACGTAACAGTGATTGTATTAAATAACTTCTCTAAATAAAATAACATTGCAATGAAAGAGAAAATTAGAGTGGGTAAAGGAGGGTAAAGTTGGGAATCTCTCAGGGACTTATACTAACAATTAGTAGGATGAGCTTCAGCACAACCTGTCTGGTAAGGAGTGCAGTAGAGACCTGAGAGGGCTGGCTGGGCACCCTAGGCAGTAGCACCAGAGTGAAAATTAAGCCACCAGTTGAATCCCCCTGAGAAGTGTGGGATCTAAACTCTAAGCTGGGATCCCCAGCCTAAAACACCAGAGTCCAAAAAGTACACAGATAACAATCAGCAGCAAAAAGCATCAGGGTTGCTCTCTGCCAGAGACAGGCAGCTGGAGACACAAAGAGCCATTAAAGGGCCACCACACAAGTGTTCATTTCCAGCCACGTACCCTTGGTTCCAGCAAAGGTGGCAGGCAGAGTAGATTGGCACCTGAGGAGAGACTGGTGATGGAGGCTTTGGGGAGAGACTGGTGATGGAGTATTTGGGGAGGCTTTGAGGGAGCCCCAATAAGATTAGCTGAGAGAGTAGATGCTGGAATCCTAGTGCTGACCCTTCTTAGGGAGGAAGGAGCCACCCTGCTTAGGGAGCAGCCACCCTGCTTAGGGAGACCACTCCCATGGGAGCAACAGCAGCCTGAGAGGAAACAATAACCCTGACCTGAAGAGGGATTATGCCTCACTCTACAGTGTTCAAACCTAACTGCTGAGTGCAGAATGACTAGATTAACAACTGAAGGAGGCAGCCATAGCTAGTAGATTGGTGGAAGTCTCAAGTAGGCTGCCTAAGATTAGAAGGGGCCAACATCTGCATCACCAGAAGGGCATCTAGGAAGGAAAAAAAAACAACAGTGGTAAATACTAAATATTACCAAGACAAAATCCATGTGGTCTTCTATTTGATTTTTGATATTTTCATTCCTGTATAGCTTTTTAACATTCATTTCTTGCCCAGCAAGTTTGTGAATATTAAGTCACTAACTTTTGTAATACATTTTATTTCAGTCCACACATTTTGTCCCTTCCTTCTCTTTCCTCAGTTTGCCTTCTTGTTTCCTTTCATTAATTTCATTTAAATTTTGTTTTCTCTCTTCCTACAACTTGTTTCCACTCTGCATTCTTAGGATTTCTCTCCTATCCAGACACACAAAACCAATTTTCTTGCCAGTGATCATCTCACATTCTTTTTCCCCACTCTTAAAATATCCAGGTTCTCTCTCCACCTTTAGCAACCTTTACTACTTGGTAGTGGGCAGGGTCATTGTTGTTGCATATTTTTCCATTTTAACTCTAAACCTTCACTAATTTTGTATTTCAAATATCAAATAATACTGATCCCCTCTACTAATCTTTTTTTGTCTCAAATTTTTTATTTTTCCCTGGCTTAGCCTGTTTTCTTCTTTTTTCTTTCCTCTACTTCTCTTTGATCCTGCCATTTTGTTTTTGTTTATTCTCCTTTTCTTTTCTTTTTCCTTTTCCTTTTGTATCAGATTTTAATTTTTCCCTATGTTAGCCTGGTTGTTGTTCCTGATTCTTAGTATCCCTTATTACTCTATTATTTCAAAGTCATTTTCCATTTCTTTAGAAATCCTTTAAGCTTTGCTTTGTATATTCCCCCCTTCTATTCCCATACCACCTATATTAACTTTAGTTCATATGTTGATGACAGTGCCCTGATGAATCTGTCTCTCCAATTTGGCTCCTATATTTTTATTATTTATTCACTTTTTCCTTCTTTTCTCTTTATGTCTCTCAGTTTTATTTAATTTTATTTTATGTTTAAGCCAAATACTGTATGCCCTCATTCTCATACTCCATTCCACATTCTTCATTCCCTTTTTTATTCATGAGGTAAACTTTCTCTCTCTATATTGCTCCAATGTCCAACTCTTATTCATGCTCTTTTTCAAGGCTTTCAAAATCATTTTTCTTTCAGTAGGTCATCTCATATTCACTCTTCTTTCTTATAATAGACTTAATCTCTTTACACCCTTATTAATATTGGTTCATTTGCTGTTCATAGTGGGATGGTGGGGGGGAGTTATTTTTGCAGGTGTGGGTTTGTTTCCTGGGCTTGGTGCTTTGTTCTGGCAGCACCTGTACAACAGCACACAAGACAAGGTGAAAGTAGTGACCCTAAGTCAACTGGAGAGAAAGACTCAACAAAGAAAGATGCAACAACAATCAAAACCCAATTACATATATAGAACAAGCATAAATGTCATAAAGGGCATCCCAAGAACATTAAATTCAGGTGATCAAGGACATGGCACCACTGAATCTCACAGGCCTCTCACCATCAAGGTTCACACCACAAAGTCAAAACAGATCAATTTAAGAAAAAAAGCAAAAAAAAAAAAAGAGTCCTATTAACAAAGGAATGACAAAGAAACAACCCCCAATCAAAAGGGAAGGAGAATCCTCAGAAAGAATGCTAAATGAAATAGAGGCAAGTCCACTATCAGATATTGAGTTCAAAATAATGGTTATAAGGAAGTTCAATAAACTCAGAGAGAATTATCAAAAACTGCAGGGAAATTATGAGAAACTTACTACAAAGTATATCAGCATGAAAAAGGACATACGGACAATCAACAAAGGCCAAGAAGAAATGAAGAATACAATTTCTGAAATAAAGAACACAGTGGAAGGAATCAAAAGCAGGCTAGATGAGGCAGAGGATCTAATTAGTGAGCTGGAGGACAAGTTAGAAAAAAACACCCAAAGAGCAAAAAAAGGAAAAGAGACACAGAAAGAATGAAGAGGGGTTAAGGGAAATGTAGGAAAGCATGAAATGTAATAATATCTCTATAGAAGAAATACCAGAAGGAGAAGAAGAGCAAGGTATAGAAAACCTGTTTGAAAAAGTAATGATGGAAAACTTCCCTAACCTAATGAGAGAAAAAGTCATACAAATGCAGGAAACACAGAGAGTCCCAATCAAGAGGAACCCAAAGAGGCCCACTTCAAGACACATCATAATTAATATGGCAAAAATCCAATACAAAGAGAGAATATTAAAAGCAGCAGGGAGAAACAGGAAGTAACATAGAAGGGAGCCCCAATCAAATTAGCAGCTGACTTCTCAATGGAAGCTCCCCAAGCCAGAAGAGAATGGCAAGAAATATTCCAAGTAATGAAAAGCAAAAGCCTACAACAAAGACTACTCTAATTAGCCCTGGTTGGTGTAGATTGGTGGATTGAGCATGGGCCTGCAAACCAAACGATCACGGTTCAATTCCCAGTCAGGGCACATGCCTGGGTTGCAGGCCAGTTCCCAGTGGGGGACCCACGAGAGGCAACCATACATTGATATTTCTCTCCTTCTCTCCTTTCCTTCCCCTCTACAGGTAAATAAATAAAATATTTAAAAAAGACTACTCTAATTAGCAAGGCTCTCGATTAAAATAGAAGAAGAAATAAGAAGCTTTCCAGGTAAAAGAAGGCTAAAAGGATATACTTCCACCAAATCAGCATTGCAAAAGTGACAGCATTAAGAAGAGAAAGAAAAAAGTGAGAGAAAGGAACACAGGTACAAAGGAGGTAAAATGGCAATAATTAAGTAGCTACCAATAATAACCTTAAATGTAAATGGACTAAATGCTCCATTCCAAAAACATAGGGTAGCTGAAGGGATAAGAAAACATGACCTGCACATGTGCTGCCTCCAAAACACCCACCTCAGAACAAAAGAACTACACAAACTGAAAGTGAAAGATTGGAAAGAATACCCCCCCCAAATAAGGACAGGAAATAAAAAGCTAGAGTAGCAGTAATTATAACAGACAAAATAGATTTCAAAACAAAAGCCATAAAAAGAAATACTGACTTCATAATACTCAGGGGAAAATCAATTGAGAAGACATAAACATTGTAAATATATATGCATCCAACATAAGGGCAACCAAATACTTAAGGAAAATCCTAGAGGACTTCAAGAAAGATATAGATAGCAACACACTTACAGTAGGGGATTTTAAGATCCCACTGTCAAAAATGGATAGATCTTACAAACAAAATATCAATAAGGATATGGTGGAACTGAACAACGTGTTAGATCAAATGGACTTAACTGATATATATGGAACCTTTCATCCCAAAGAAGCAAAATACACATTGTCTTAAAATGCACATGAAACATTTTCAAAGGTAGATCCCATGATAGGACACAAAACAAACTTCAACAAGTTCAAGAAAATTTAAATTATATCATACATTTTCTTGGACCTCAAGGGCTTGAAGCTAATCAACCTCCAGGAAAAAAAACTCAAAAACATTCGAACTCACAGAGACTGAATAGGATTCTATTAAACAATAAATGGGTTAATAATGAGATCAAAGAAGAAAGCAGTAAGTTTCAAGAAACAAGCCCTGGCTGGCGTAGCTCAGTGGATTGAGCGCGGGCCTGCGAACCAGACGATCGTGGTTCGATTCCCAGTCAGGGCACATGCCTGGGTTGCAAACCGGTTCCTTGAAGGCTGACTACCAGCAGGGGATGCACAAAAGGCAACCATACATTGATGTTTCTCTCCCTCTCTCCTTCCCCTCTAAAGATAAATAAATAAAATCTTTAAAAAAAAAAGAAACAAATGAAAATAGATACACAATAGTCCAAAACCTACGGGACACAGTGAAGGCAGTCTTGAGGTGGAAATTCACAGAAATGCAGACCTACCTAAAAAAGATAGAAACATTTCAAACAAACAATCAAATTCCACATCTACAAGAAATGGAGGAACAACAACAAATGAAGCCCAGAGTGAGTAGAAGGAAGGAAATAACCAAGATCAGAGCAGAATTAAATGACATACAGACTAAAAGGACAATTCAAAGGATTAATAAATCCAGGACCTGGTTCTTTGAAAAGACAAACAAAATTGGCAAGCCTTTAACCAGATTCATCAAGAAAAATAGGGAGAGGATCCAAATAAACAAAATCAGAAATGAAATGGGAGAGATTATAACTAATACCACAAAAATAAAAAGGATGGTAAGAAATTGCTATGAACAAAAATATGCCCAGAAATTTTAAAACCTAGGTGAAATACACAAATTTCTAGAAAGATATAGTCTTCCACAACTGAATCGAGAAGAAGCAGAAAGCCTGGACAAATCAAGGAAGACACAAACTAATGGGATCATATACTGTGGTCATGAATTGGAAGAATGAACATCATCAAAATGTCCATACTATCCAAAGCAATTTATAGATTCAATGCAATCCCTATTAAAATGCCAATGACATAGTTGAAAGATATGGAACAAATATTTCAAAAATTTACATGGGACCACAAATGACCATGAATAGGCACAGCAATTTTGAGAAAAAAGAACAAAGTAGGAGGGATCACAATTCCTGATATAAAACTGCTTCACAAGTCCATGGTAATCAAAACAGTCTGGTACTAGCATAAGAACAGACATATACATTAATGGAACCGAATAGAGAACCAGAAATAAACCCAAGTCTCTGTGGTCAATTAATGTTTGACAAAGGGGGCAGCAACATAAAATGGAGTAAAAAAAGCCTCTTCAGCAAATGCTATTGGGAGATCTGGACAGCTACATGCAAAAAACTGAAACTTGACCACCACCTTACACCATACATAAAAATAATCTCAGGATGGATAAAACACTTAAATAAAGTCATGATACCATAAAAATCCTAAAGGAGAGCTGAAGCAGGAAAATCTCAGATATTCCACACAGCAATATTTTCACCAATATGTCCCCTATAGCAAGGGACATGAAGGAAAAAATAAACAAATAGGACTTCACCAAAATAAAATTGTCTGCATGGCTAAAGAAAACATTAGCAAAACAAAAATGGAGCCAATTGTATGGGAAAATATACTTGCTAATGATATCCCAGATAAAGGTTTGATCTCCAAAGTATATAAAGAACTCATTTGACTCCACTCCAGGAAGACAAACAATTTAATTAAGAAATGGGTAAAGGAACTGAACAGACACTTCTCCAAGGAAGACAGAGGGTCCATAGACATATGAAAGGATGCTCCATAACACTAACATTCAGAGAGATGCAAATTAAAACCACAATGAGATACCACTTCACATCAATAAAAATGGCCATCTTGAACAAATTAACATACAATAAGTGCCGGCAAGGTTGTGGAGAAAAGGGAATCCTAGTACATTGCTGGTGGGAATGCAGACTGATGCAGCCACTCTGGAAAACAGTATGAAATTTCCTCAGAAAACTAAAAACAGAACTGCCCTTTGACCCACAATTCCAACGATGGGATTATACCCAAAGAATCCTGAAACACTAATTCAAAAGAACCTATTTACCCCAATGTTCATAGCAGCACAATTTACAATAGCCAAGTGCTGGAAGCAATCTAGGTGCCCATCAGTAAATGAGGGGATGGAAAAACTGTGGTAAATTTACACAATGGAATATTATGCAACACAAAGAAATAAGGAGTTCCTACCTTTAGCGACAGCATGGATGGAACTGGAGAGTATTATGCTAAGTAAAGTAAGCCAGGCAGTAAAAGACAAATACCAAGTGATCTCACCTATAATTGAAATGTAATCAATAAAACAAACAAGCAAGCATAATATAACTAAAATTATTGAAATAAAGAACAAACTGATAGTAATCAGAGGGGAGGGGGTAGGGGACTAATGGGGGAAAGGAGGGAAAAGGTCATCAAGAACATATATAAAGGACCCATGGACAAAGCCAAAGAGGGGAATGATTGTGGGTGGCATGTGGAGGTTGGGCTGGGGAAGTGGTGGTGGGAAAATGGAGACAGCTGTACATGAACAATAAAAAAAAACTAGTAGGATTATACACCAACACATTGGAAAATCTAGAAGAAGTGGATAAATTTCTAGAAACCTACACCTTCCCACAGTAAATTATGAATAAATTGAAAATATGAATAAACCCATTACAAGTAATGATATTAAATCAGTAATTTAAAACCTTCCAAAATACAAAAGTTCAAGACCAGATGGCTTCACACACAAATTCTATCAAATATTTTACAAAGAATTGATACCTATCTTTCTCAAATTATTTCAAAAAGTTGAAGAATTGGGAGTACTTTCAGACTAATTTTTTGAGGCCAGCCTTACCCTGATACCAAAACCAGACAAAACAACACACACAAACACACACTACACACACAAAGAAAATTACATGCCAATATCACAGATGAACATAGATGCAAAAATCCTTAACAAAATATTAGCCAATTCAATAGTACATTAAAAGGATTATACAGCATGATCAAGTGGGATTTATTCCAGGGATGCAAGAATGCTTAACATCTACAAATCAATCAACATAATGTGCTATATTAACAAAATGAAGGCTATAAATCATATGATTCTCTATCTCAATAGATGCAGGAAAAAAAGCACTTGACAAAAATCTAACATCTGTTTTTGATAAAAACCCTCAACAAAGTGGGTATAGAATAAATGTACCTTAACATAATAAAGGCCATATATGACACACCCACAGCTAACATCATACTCAATGGTAAAAATGCTGAAAGCTTTTCCTCTAAGATCAAGAACAAGATAAGGATGCCAACTCTTGCCACTTTTATTCAACGTAATATTGGAAGTCCCAACCACAAAAAATTATGTAAGAAAAGCAATGAAAATGCATTCAATTTGGAAAGGATGAAGTAAATCTATCACTATTATCAAATGACATACCATATTTTTGGACTATAAGATGCATCCCCCCCAATTGGGAGGAATAATGGTTGTTAATGCTGCTATTGAGTTCTGTTTACATTTACATTGGTGAAATATTATATATTTATTTTATTAAATATTTACCACATTTTTTGCTTCACATTTTTTCTATTTTACTCCTCTAAAACCTAGGTGCATCTTATGGTCCAAAAATATGGTAATACTGTATATAGAAAACCCTAAAGACTCCATCAAAAAAGTAGTAGAACTAATAAATGAATTCAGTAAAGTCAGAGGTACAAAATAATATACAGAAATCAATTAAGTTCTTATACACTTGTAATGAGATATCAAAAAGAGAAGCAGAGAAACAATCATAATCACACCTATAATTACATTAGACAATAAATCCTCAGGAATAAATTTAACCAAGGATGTGTATTCTGAAAATAAGACATTGATGAAAGAAATTGAAGATGCAACAAATAAGTAGAAAAATACACCATACTCATAAATTAGTAGAATTAATATTGTTAAGAGTTTTATAGTACCCACAGCAATCTACAGATTCAATGTAATCCTAATTAAAATACCAATAGCATTTTTCACAGAACTAAAACAAAGAATACTAAAAGTTGCATGGAACCACAAATGACATTGAATAGCCCAAACAATCTTGATAAAGAACAAAACTTAAGGTATCATGTGCCCTGACTTTAAATAATAGTATATAGTCTTCTTTTCACAGAAGATCAAACTAAACTTCAATTGTTCAACTTTTAGTATTCTTCAAGTTTTCTATATTATAATTAGCCTGCAATCCCATTAACATCATCATAGCTAAATCTGTGCATACATCAATAATTATTTACTAGAATATAAACCATAGGTGTAAAGTGCCAGGTAGAATGGTATGATTCTGTTAAAAATCTTTGATGCATCTAGTTGTATTATTCTTCATAAATATCAGCTACTTTTCCACACAAGACATTATCATTCTTTTTTTTCTTCAGTCAGTTAGTAAATGGAAATGGCATTTCATTGCCATGTATATTGTTCTCTTTTTTTCACTACTGATAAGATTGAACATTTCTTTCCATTGTTTATTGGTCTTTGTTTATTCCCTTTTATGGAATTTTGGACATTTCTTTAAATAATTTTTGTAATAGTAAATATGCCTTTTCCCTCTTATATGTAGATATAAATATATACTCTATTTTTCCTCTTTCATGCCCCAAGTAAGGAACCTGGCCCACAACCTAGGCATGTGCCCTGACTAGGAATCGAACTGGTGACCTTTTGATTCAGAGGCTGGCACTCAATCCACTGAGCCACACCAGCCAGGGCTAAATATATACTCTATTTTGATTATGTATATTTAATATTTATATCTATCTATATTTGAGACCTTTTCCTATATCTTTTTCCTACATATACAAATATGTTTTCACAATTTGTAATTTGCCTTTTAACTTTATGATATGATTTTACTATACAAAAGTTACCCCTTTTGAAAATTTGAACACATGCATGTATTTTCTTTATGATTTCTGCCTTAAAAATTACACTTAGAAAGTTCTTTGCCTCCCCAGGACAAAATAACTTGATATTGTATCTATTTTTAGTATTCCACAATCTCTTACATGAGTCTCAAATCCATCTGCCCTATTGTATAAAATACATATATTTCTTTTTCTTATATATTTCCCCACAGATTTGAAAGGTAAACCCTTATACAAAACCTGCACAAGCACCTAAGTTTTTTTCCGCACTCTCCTTGCTGCTTCACTGGTTTTTCTGCCTATTTCTCAGCCATTAATAAGCCATCTTAAGTTCCATAGCAGATTGTTCATTTCAATGTCTATCTATGACAAGTCATCCTTTTTCTCTTATTTTTCAAAAGTTTTAAAAATATTTTGTGTACGTAAATGCCATGACTGGAACTCTGCCCAGGAATATTAATCTTACACTATATAGGATACACTAAGAAAGATGAAGAGATTATAATGGGAGAACCAAGTACTTGACAACCACCTCTACATAAGAAGTCTCAAAGATAAATCTCTGTTGTTTCTTTTTTTTAAAGATTTTATTTATTTATCTTTAGAGGGGAAGGGAAGGAGAGAGGGGGAGAAATATCAATGTATGGTTGCCTCTCATGTGTCCCCTGCTGGGAACTGGCCTGCAACCCAGGCATGTGCCCTGACTGGAAATTGAACCACAATCCTTTGGTTCGCAGGCCATGCTCAATCCACTGAGCTACACCAGTCAAGGTCAAAGATAAATCTCATTTTGAAATTAAACCAATTGAAAACAGAAAAACAAAGGATTATTGGCATCAAATTAACATCTAAGGGTCTTCATATATAAACTCTGAGGAATGTGATAAAAAACCCAAGGGCTGTTAACTGACCAGGAGAAATTATCAAAGTCACTTTGGTATAAACTGTCAGCCATAGTCAGAGGATTAGAGGTGATTCATCAGTCAGTCCAAGATAAGAGATACACTTTGCTGTTATTTTAGGCTTCCAGGGCATAAATTATTAGAGTTTTAGAAAACTTACACAGAGGAAATGGTAGGATGGGAAACTCTTAAAGTATGTCTCTCTGCCCACCCCCCACCCCCAAAAAAACTGACAAGAAAATGTCAAACCAACCCTACTGATCTCTGGGAGATAATCAAAAGTTTACACCTAGCAAAAGCTTAGCCAAGGGAAAGTTGTCTGCATCTGGGTAGAAGATCACCACTCGGTCTAATTTATCTTGGTCCCATTCCCCTGGAAATGCAGTAGACTTGAAAATAGCAACCCACGTTCTCATTGGGAGTACCTGATTTCTGAGGAAGCAGACTAGACCTTGTTCTCATAAATTGCATCTATCTGTTGTGACCAAAGGCAGAAGCAAGGCCTCCCTTTGTTTTATCTAACACAGAGTGCTCAGGGTGGACTGGGTAAGCAGAAGAGGTCCCCCCCAAACACTGAAAACCAGGTGAGCCAACCACTGCTGCCTGGAGCAAAAAGCAACTATTTGGGCAAACAATAGACCCACTGAAAGCCAGGAAGGGCTTTGGAATGTTCATGCTATACCTTTCTGATGGTTCCTCAACAAGGTAAATGTAGAGTTACCATATGACCCAAGAATTCTACTCCTCAGCATATACCCAGAAGAACTGAAAACAAGTATTTAAAATACATTTGTACATTAATATTCATAGGAGCACTGTTCATATAGCCAAAAGGTGGAAACAAGCAAATGTCCAATAACAATGATTAATGGATAAACAAAATGTCATCCCTCTGTACAATGGTATATTTTTCAGCCACAAAAAGGAGTGCAGTCCTGACACATGCTACAATAATGATAAACCTCAATACTACAATACTAAGTGAAGAGGCCAGTCAGAAAGAGCCACATACTATATTTCTATGATGGGTCCAGATTAAGCAAATCCCTAGGAGATAGAAAGTAGATTGGTAGTTGCCTTAGGCTAGAGGGAGGAGTCAGTGAGGAGTGACTGCTTAATATATAGTTTATTTTGGAGATGATAAATAATAGTTGTACACATGGTTAATGTATTTAATAACAGTAAACTGTACACTGTGGTTAAAGCGGTAAATGTTATGTATATTGTACCACGATTTTTAAAAACCTTATAACATACAGAGTCTGACAGAAGTAATGCCATTGAATGCGGTCGGTAGGGTATGTGAGTGTCTTGCATGAGATGGACATCATTTTGAACACTTCACATGCTTTTGATTTTGTAATAAAAGATGTTTATGTAATAAAAAAGGGTGTTATTTGTGCTGGACCCTGTACATTACCTGAAAATATGTTTCTACATTATACACCTAATAAAAAGAATAAAATTTATATAGACTGTATATACATATATATATAATGTGAATGTATATATATCCATAAATGTCTAAGAAAACATAGAATAATTATTTATTAATAGTTTCCTAATACTGTCAAATCAACAGGTCAAAAACAGAGTAAGAAACTGTGAAAGAAAAAGAAAGAATACACAAATGGATTTCAAACATTTGGAAAGAAGCCTGACCTCTCCTCTAATAAGATAAATGTCAAAGTTATATCATGTTTCATCTCTGTGACTGGTAGAGATAGAAAATTAAATAACATGACGCGCAGGTGGGCATGTGGGGAAATCAGTTACTGCATTCTTCTATATTGCTGGAGAGGGTGGAAATTGACAAAGCTCCAATAAAGCAACATGGAAATATACATGTAAATCACTATTTTATCTCTGGCTATTTTATCTCTAAGAATTTACTATAGAGAAGTACTCTCATACATGTGAGGTAACAAATACATAGCTTTTCTTATAATGTTTTTGTAAGATCAAAAAGTTGAAACAACTAAAAATACCTATCCAAAAACTATTAATAAATGATATAGAGCACCATGCAGTAGAATAGGATTAATAAGTTTTTATGCACAAAGATAGAATATACTCCAAAACATATTACTACATGAGAAACACGGGGTAGAATAGTGTATATACTACTTTCACTAAATTTATGTAAATTAGAGAAGAATATGTATGGATTTGCTTTACAGATGCATAAACTGTTTCTGAAAATATATTTAAAAACTTATAAAACTGAGGAAAGAAATGGGTGTCAAAAGAAAAGTGGGGAAATTATATTTTATTGTTTAAACTTTAGAATTTGAAAGTATATAAATGTATTACCTATTCTTTTAGAATACAATCTTTTATTTAACATCTATTTAAAGATATTAAATAAATACATATTTTATGGAATACCCTTAGGAACAATGCCAGTATTTAACTGATATGAAAGATTCAGCGATGACAGACTTAACTGGTGAAATAACACAAAAATTAAGGCATTATTAAAATAAAAAAGCATTAAGTGCATAGCATTCAAAACAATCAAAGACAAATTCCCTATGATCTCACCTGTAAATGGAACATAATCAACAAAACAAACAAGCAAGCACAATAGAACCAGAGACATGGAAATAAAGAACAAACTGACCTTAACCAAAGGGAAGAGGGGAGAGAGATAATAGGGGAGAAAAGGGGAAGGGTTTTCAGGAATCTGTATAAAGGACACATGGACAAAACCAAAGGCAGGTAGCATTAAAGGTGGGAAGTGAGGATGAGTAGGGTGGGAGGTGGGAAATGGTGACAAATGTACTTTAATAATAAAAATATGAAAAAAGTCAATGCATATAAAATTTTGTGGAGAATTTCAACATATCTATGATATTGAATATGTGACTTTCACTTTTTACTCATCCACAATACAGAGACATTAAGGTTTCTATGTCAGCTAAGACAGAGTCCTAGTTGGTCCCTGCTGAGGGAGTCTTGAAGGTAAGTCTACAGATGAATGCAGTCAAGCCAGCCCAGCACACACTGTAATCAGTGGTGTTGGGGTGATGTTTACTGATCCCAGTGCCACAGTCCACCTGCCATTTGTGAACTGGCAGACTTAACATTCCGCCCCATGTACTGCAAGGCCCTCTCCCTTCAAAATGGTCTATTCCAGAAAAACCACCGACAGAAAGTGAATGTATCAGGAGCACAACTTGCACTTCTGAGAACTGCTGAGAACATATTTTTATTTAATGTACCTAACGACACCAATTTAAGGTACATCTCAATTCCCTACTTTAAGCACACGAATACCAAAGATGGAGATGACAAACCTTCCTATGTGTTGCATAGGAAGAAGTAGTACCAAAATAGGGCTCAGAAATGAAGAGAAGGAAAGACTTGATAGAAGTTAAAAATCAACGGATGAACAGCTCTCTAGAATTCTTTATACAGAAGACCATCTCCCTTCATTCCAGGGATTAGTGAAGACATGAAGATGATGAACAGTGAACTCTAGAATTCACATGATGTAATTTCCAATATTCTAAAAATTATGGGAGACCTGGTGTGTAAAATTTTTATCAGCTCATCTTCTGCTTCAGTTGATAAATGTGTTATTCTTTAATAGTGGATCATCTAACATTAAAATAAGTGACTCATTTTGCAAGAGAACATGGCAAAAGTATGACAGAGCAGTTTGGCTGGCAGGCAGCTCAGAGCAGCCCACAAGTCTGTAATTCTCAATAACATAATTTCCCTCTCTTCCTCTAGCTGATCTTTCCTTCTAATTTTATTTTTAATGGTCCTGTGTATTTTTACTGAAAGCCACCTCAAACATTTTTCTGATGTAGTTAGAATATTAACCAAAAGCTGAAAAGCAATCAAACTCAATGCCACTGAAAAGACCTGAAGCAGAAGAGCACACAGAATAAATGCTATGTGCCAAAATTCTCTGGCAGGAGGCAGGGGTTTGGTGGATGGAGACAGCGATGCAGTGTGCTGTGTAAGTGCTGCCTCAAGCACGCCTATTGAGGGAACACTCTAACCCAGTTAAGAGATAGCCAGGTAGATACCAAAGGGAATGTCCCTCCTGACCCCTCCCCAGGTAGCTCAACATCCCTCTTCAGCACCTCTAGAATACCTGCATACACCCTACAGCACAATATCATTCTTGTACACAAATCCCAGTCCTGTGTCTGTCTGGAAGGCACTTGAAGGTACTTGAAACTGTCTTTTGTATCCTCGGCACCTAACAGAATGTGTGGCACATTGTAAACATTCTGCAAATTTTAAATAATTTGGTGAATAGAGAATGAATGAGTAACAAATCTCTAAAAGTCTGAAGGTGGACCTTGAAGAAGAAGTAAAATGTGGCCAAGTACTAAAAGATAATATCCAGGCAGAAGATAAGCAAGATCTGGAAACGCACTGAGAATAGAGCCCATAGGTTTTTCAGGGAGGTTGAAACAGTGAAAGGGAACATATGGCAAAGTCAAGAGGAGACTGAACAGATAAACAGGGGTCCCAGTTAGCAAGTGCCTCTTACACCATACTTTCTCCAGAATTGAGCAACTTACTTCATTTTGGCACTTAACATCACATTAACACTCACATACAAAATGTCAGTGTATCCCTAGCCAGTTCTTTGAAATAAAGAACTTCATTATTAATAGACAAAAGCCAAGTATAATATATTTGTTAATTTGGAGATGATTATTTAAACAATGACATTGCCAGTATGATTAAATACTCCATAAAGACAACTGTCTTATTCATTCCAAACTTTGACTGACCTCAACTTTCACAATAGCATGAAGGTACATTTGGGACAGGTTGTCCAAAAATTCAAAATGAAATACACTCCAATAAGATTTTGAGGATAGCTTATTCTTATTGAGCCACTTGAGAAATGCATTATCTTCTTTGAGTAAGGCAGCCACTTTGTGTTACCATCAGTCACAGGACCCAGTTGTGACAGGTCCAAGAAGTTAAGAAGACCATATCCTTTAAATGCTGCAATCAAGGAAGAGAAGAATGCTTTGTATCAGTTGTGATTACAAAATAGTATTACTTTTTAATCACAAATACAGTAGGATCCAAATGTCCTCATCCCTAACCTTTTGCATTTTCAAAATAACCATTAAAATTTTGAAACTAATGTATTTCATCCTGTGTAAGCTGTAGATAGGAATTATTTTCTTATGTGATGACATGCTTGTCACACACTAAGGGCATTCTGAAGACAGTGTTAGCTCAGGGTAGGCACAAAGAAAACAGAACAGCAAAGCTAGAATCATCTTTGGCAGTCATTTGCCAACATTCAAATGGACAAGTCTTCTATAGCTTCCTTCACTGAGTCAGTTCTGTCAGTGGCAGGCTGTCTATAGTCAAGTCCTCTGCGAAGGAAACAGGAGGCAGTCTTGCTCAAAGGTACATGTTCCATATGAGCCATTCTGAGGTTTATTTTAATGGTTGGAGTTTCCAACTGCTCATCCCTATCTACACAATTTTCTGAGTACCCTTAATGTTCCTTCCTGCGGTGCCCTGGTGTAAATGGCTTACCACCTATTCAGGAATTTGACAAATTTTTCTTTCCTAAGTCCTAAAAACCTACGTTCACACAAACACTTGTATATAAATGTTGATAGAAACTTTATAAAGGAGCCAACTCAGATGTCTTTCAACAAATGAATGGCTAAACAAATGGTGGTGCCTCCTCCCGTGAAATACTATGTATCAATAAAAAGGAATGGACATACAACTGGAATGGATTTCAAAGGAATTATGATAAATGTAAAAAATCTCATACGTATTGTATGACTTTATTCATATGCCCGTCTTGAAATAATAAAACTATAGAGATGGAAAAGAGATTAGTAGTTGCCAGGGGTTAAGGATAGGGATGTGGGGGGAATGACTCTTAAGCACAGGATTCCATGTGATGGAACTGTTCAGTATCTTGATAGTTACAGTGATCACAACAGTTGACACAAGTGATGCAATCACATAAAAGTCACACACACATAAATGAACAGATAAGTGTAAAACTGGTAAAAATCTAAATAAAGTCAGTAGAACGGAACAATTCAATGTTTGCATTGTGATATAGTAATATTGTACTAAATATTTACAAGATGTTACCATGGCTGGCCGGGGACTGGGCAAAAGGTAAATGGGATCACTCTGTATTATATCTGTATGTGAATCTGTAATTACCTCACAGTAAAATTTTAAGAACAAATTATTTGGGGAAAGTTGTTTTGACCTAGCATTCAGACCTACATTGTACCCCACCTTGCTATGGAGTAGGCTGGCTTCTCTTTTTTGGTGAGAATCATCTACTAATTTTTAATCTATAAAGAACATTCAAGAGCACTTCAGAAGACCCTGACCAGGGCAGCTTCACATAGTGCTGAGGCTGTACTTCCTGCCACAAACTTTCCTCTTGTCACCTGTAAAATTTGACTGGTCATCCCTTTTATGCCTAATTTACTGGGCTGTTAGGCAAGGACACAATTGTCAGCTCTCATGTGTTCATATTTCTATTCATGTATGCATTTTCATAGTTTTGAGGCTATTGTGGTATGTTGTGTATAATAGATGCTCAATGATTTGTCAACTGAAGTTAGTCAAACTGATGATTACTTGGAGACAAAAGGTAAAGGCAGGTTAAATACTTACCAGAGTTAGGCTGCACAACTTTGGGGTTCTTTCCAATCTGAAGTCTATACAACTTTAAAAGTATTTCATGGTGGAATTCATATCTCCAGCCCAGACCTTCCCCATGAACTCCAGATCCATATAACCAATTGCCCACTCAACATTTCACTTGGATATCTAATAGGCATTTCATACTTAGCCTGCTGGAAATGGAGTCCCCATTCCTCCCCGAGCCTGCTCCATTTCCAGCTTCCTTGTTGTAGTTGGTGGCACCTCTATCCTATTTGCTCAAGCCCAAAACATTGATCACCTTTGATATCTCTTTTTCTCATCTTGCATGTATATTCTATCAGCAAATTCTTTTGACTACACCTTCCGAAATTCAACTACAGACAGTCTTCAACTTATGATGGCTCAACTTACAACTTTTCAACTTGGCAATGGTATGAAACCAATATGCATCCAAATACAAAGAGTACTTCAAATTTTGAATTTTGACATTTTCTCAGGCTAGTGGTACTCTCTCATGATGCTGGGCAGCAGCAGTGAGCCAGAGCTCCCCATCAGCCACACAATCACAAGAGTGAGCAACCGATACCCTACAATGTACTATGTTGCTAGTGTTTTCTCACTATTGGATTTTGTGTTTTCACATTCCATGATGTCTGCAAAACACCCATGTGTGCCTCCTGCTTCTGGAGAGAAGAAGACAATTACTCTTCAGATAAAACTAAGATAATTGTCCACCCATAGGCTAAAATAAGTAAGGTAGGTTATGCTAATCTATAATATTTGGTAGGTTAGTTGTATTAAATGCAACTTCGACTTACAATGGGTTTTTTTGGGACACAACCACTTCATAAGTGTAGTATCATCTGTACCTTTCATCATCTCTGACAGCCCCTGGTGCAAAACATGTTCACCCAGATCATCGCAGTGACCTCTCTATGGCTGAGGAACAGCCCTATGTGATCAAGCATCCCTGCATCAGCATGCTTCGATAGTGCTCTCCCCCATGAACTCCAAAACATGGCCAACTTGGAAAGCAAGCTGGAACTTGGAAAGCATTCCTCCTTGAGATTCACCCTGCTAGTGCTTTGAGACTCCTGAGCTACCTTGTGAATAACTACCTTGGCTGTCCTGCTGAGTGATGGGAGACTTTCAGGACAGTCACCCCATCCCCTCAGCCAACAAGCAACCACTTTCCAGGACCAGCACTGCCTGGCTGGCCAGGCCTCCCTGAGAGATGTTATTGGAGCCCAGATGCACAAGGGATCTCAGCCCAGAACAGCAGCGTTGCCCTGCTCGGGCCAATGAACATTCCATACTACAGAATCATGCAATAAAGGGTGCTGCCCTGACTGGTGAGGTTCAGTTGGTTGGGCATCAACCTGCAAACAGAAAGGTGGCCAGTTTGATTCCCAGTAAGGGCACATGCCTGGGTTGCAAGGTCAGTCTCTGGTTGCAGTGCATGCAAGAGGCAACCAATCAATGTTTCTCTCACACGTTGATGTTTCTGTCCCTTTATTTCTCCATCCCTTCCCCTTCTCTAAAAAATAAATAAATAAAATCTTTTTTAAGGGTGCTGCTGTAAGTCACTCAGGTATAGAGGAATTTGTTACATATCCTTTTAATGATCTGCTTCCATACTTGCTCCCCTCAGTCCACTCTCAACACAGCTGACATGGTAATACCCTAGCAAAGCTGCAGCATCAGAGAGGGGCCAGGGCCAAGGTACAAAGGGGTCACTATAAACCTTGATTTTACTCTCAGCGACATCATGAGCCACAGTGAGTGTGCATCAGAGAAGAGACATGGTTCACTAGGGTCTTAAAACCATGTCTTTCTTTGCTGTGTTAAGGCACCCTTGTATCCCCAGCCACCATCCAACACAGATCCTTTTTATAGGGTATTCACTCTTTCCATAACACTTTACCCTCAGAGATACGCACTCTGCACCTCTTTCCACTCATTTCTCCAATGTTACTTTCACAGAGAGGCCCACGCTGGCCACCCTATTATAAGCTGTAGCCCTATGTGCAGCTCCTCCATCGCCATACTCTGCTTTATGCTTTATTTCCTAAGCTCTGATAATTTTTAATATAATATAAAAATAACTTTCTGATTATGCTTCTTGTATATCTCCCTGCTGCACACATAAGAATATGAGTTCTTTGCAGGCAGAGATCAGCCTGCTTGATACAAAAATCTCAAACTTTAACTCAGATGACAGCAACAAATGAAAAGTCCCTGAGAGAGCACTGAAGCTCTTTGTGTGAAAAAAACACATTAGTCAGCAAGCAAAGGTTGTTTTTAAGTCCTTAACCACAACTGGTTCATCCTGGGCTCCCACAAGCTGTAATGGTGCTGGTTATGCAATCCTGGTGACTACCACTGAATTAAGCAAGCGAAGGAGATGGAGCGCCTTAACCCTCCCAGGTTTTCAGATGAGTCACAGTGTTTCTCAGGCCCACTTCCCTTGACTCTGCTATCTGTACCCTCACCACGTCAAAGAATGCAGGGCAGATAATGCAGATAGGACAGCCTCAGGGAATCCAAACCAGACACCAGCCATGGGGGAGGTTTGTAGGGGTCTCAGCAGACTGCTGCTGACTAACTGCCCAGAGTTTGTAGGAACTCAGAGGACCAGGCAGTGCTTCCTCTTCACTCTGAAAAACAGCAGCTCAGGGGTCTTCCAACACAGAATACAGATCAGCAACTCTTGGCCTTTGCCTCATATTCATTGCTGAAAAATAGAAGGAAAATTCTGCAGGATCTAAGCTGACTCCAAACAGGATGTGTGGGATGAGTATTGCACAGTGGTGTGTAGAAAGATGGAGTCATGACAGGGCTGTACACTCACCATAATGAGATGGGTGTCATTTAGAGGGGAATCTCTTCCTGCTTACATACCTCTTTTGTTGTCCTTTGCTGTCTGTGACCCATATATTTAAATTAACACAAAAATATACATAAAAACTTTAGCTGTAAATTGAATCTGCTATATATAAATATTTGTGGTTACGAATGTTTTTGTTTGCTCCAAACATGATCATTTCACTATCCTTCCTTGCATATTCACATTTACATGCCCTCACTTCAGGGTATGAGAAATAGTTCTTCTAAAGTAAGCAAAAAAATCAGGGAGTGGGAAAGAAGGCCCAGGGAAAGAAAGATTAAAGATAATTAATCTATAGACAGGGTCTCTGGAGACATATGGTAAGGAGCCCTTGCCACAGACGCTCCTTGGGGATCAATATCTGGTTCTGTGGATAGAGCCCACCTAGTAACAAGTACCCTGGAAATAATGAAAAGGCATGTGCTGTGGAGGCAGTGGTGGAGGCCTCTGTACCTCAGTTTCCTTGCCTGAGAGCTGAGAGCAACCACAACACCTCCCTGGCGACACCAATGGGAAATGGAATGAGGCCATTCAGGTAAAGAGTTGAAATTTGTGAAGCTCAGTCAACCTTAGCTTCTCTCATTATCATTATCCATGGCAAGATAATAGCAGGATGCCCTGGACCCTTTCCATGGGCCCTGTATATTCCTGATGAGATGAGAAATCACGGCAGGCAGAGCACATGCAGGACAGGTTCACAGAATGCAAGCTTGGCAATGGAAGCACGTGCCAGGATAATACCCCCTCCGTGAACAGGATACTAACTCAACAGTGAACACACGCCAGCAGTGTCACTCAGGAACTGTCCTCTACACACAGCTGCGCAATTAAGTGCCATCAGCTTCAGCGAGCTTATCAGTATGAGTTGACAGAGGTTCTTTGTCACTCATGTCCATGTCCAGGAGCACAGGGAGTCACTGTGGGATCCTAGGGTAAGACAGCTAGACCTCCTTTCAGGTTCTTTATCAAACCAAAGTTGTTGTGTGACCTTGGACAGCACACTGAACCTCCCAGGGCCTGAGTTACTCCTATGGTTAAAGAGCAGCACCATAATAAAAAACACATGCAACCATGGGTCTACACTATCCTGAAAAAGGAATTCAGACACCCATGTTATGCTCTCTGTTCCCTCTACTTCAATAGCGTTGTTTTAGAAACCTCTCAGTTGGCCACAAGTTTATATAACCCTTCATCTGCCAATTATAATTGAGAAAGATGCTTGAGGTTTTACAGAGCAGTTATGTTCACATAAAAACAACATCAAATTCTGCATTATAATATATGAAATGAATCCAGTTTTCATCGCTAATGCTCGTAGCAGGCAACACTCTATTTGAAAGAAGGCTGTTCTATACCTATAATTGTAAACATTCTAGTCACTGTCAGAGGAACCAAGTACAGATAATCTTCAAGGAAGGTTAAACAATATCATTTTTCTGGTTGACTTTCTCATTAATTATCAGTTACTGAACTTTGAGTCTAATTTCTAGATTTTATGCACTCTTGTTTCCCTAGTCCTGCAAAGCACATTAGCTTATGGACTCACTAAATGGTTTTTCACATGACTAAGTGACAAGCAGTCATACATGTCTTTGGGATGTAATAGTCAGCACAATGGCCGAAAGAGCTCAAGCCTTAAAGTTGGCAGGTGAAAAGAGATCAAGTGCAGTTACAAAAGTCTATGATTGGGGCAAACACAGACCTATCATAGAACTCCCACAAGCGGCTCTTCACCCAACCTCAGGACCCAGACTTCTTAGAATGGGTAATAGATCAGACTTGATTTGGCAGCAGCACAGGATTGTAGGGGCAAAAAGTGAAAAGAGTATTTCAGACCTCAGAGTAAATGTAAATGAGAACATGACATGTTTATGCAAATGCATAGACTTGGAAGGCTATGGTGGTAAAAGAGAAAGGTGAAAAGATAAACAAAGGCTTTAGTGAGGGCATTTTAAGAATTTTGGGTTTTATCCTCTTGAAAGTAATTGGAAAGTAATAAAGAACCATTGATAGGTGGATGTGAAAACTGTAGAGTATGGGATCAAGGAAACCCAGGGAAGAGGCTGCCATAAAGGAGGGAGGGATCAGCACAGAAAGAGGTCACAAGAGAGGCCACAGAGAGGTCAAGTAAGAAAGGAGAGTAGTGGTGAAGTTAAATAACTCCAGCTGCTATAATGAATCCCAAAATCTCAGTAACCTGACTCAACACAAGTTAGTTTCTGACTCACATGAATCCACTGTAAATGTTCCTGGTGAGGAACAGTCTTCCATCTGATCACTCAGGAATCTGTGTGTCTTCCATACTATGGTTCTGCCCTCCTCAGTTTCTCACCATTTAGTAAAATGAGGGGGAGGTATTGCAAGAGGAGATGTTTATGAACCAGGCTTGGAATTGACACGCATCACTTCTACACACATTCCATTAGCCAAAACACAGGTACATGGGCACATGGAGGTGAGGAGATACAGTCTCGCTGTATACTCATCATGAAAAAGGACACAGATTTGGCTAACCTTTATAACTCGCTGTTACAAGAGCTGAAAAAAGATCCTTTAGTGATGCGTGCACTGGCCCTCAGTGCCGGCGGCGCTATGGATGAGGTACAAGACAAATTCACACGGACTACCAAGTCCTGTGGAGGAAAAGGGATGGCATAGCTACTCCCTCAACAGGAGAGCAGCTCAGAACAGCCTGGCCACTCTCTCAAGGGGAAAGGGCACTGACCCTTGCCTAGACAGGCTTTTATTGGGTTTAATTTGAGCAGGAATACAGGTACAGCTTATTAATCATTGTCAGGCAGTAAAGATCAAACAGTAGATAGCATACAAAAAACTATTAGGGCTTCTTCTGAGTCAGGGTCTATCAGCTAAAAGGCTACAAAACTTTGGAAAGCAAACTCATTTCCTGCTCAGGCCTTTATTATTTAACTAAGAGCAATCTTAGCAAAACAGGCTTCACAGGATTTTACATACCCTTTTTTAGGCCTGATCACCCAGGGATCCTGCCCTTTCCAGCACAGGGCAGCATCACCCTCTGTCATTATTTCAGGCTTTAATTCAGGCAAAGGAGACAGATAGCCAAGGAATTAGGAGAAATGAGGACTCAGGCTTTGTCAAAGCTGAAGGGGTGAGGGTCCATCACCCCCTTTCTCCATAGCCCCCCATGTCCTTCCCTGGGGCCTCCATGTGATCATGCCTGTCTTAGGTCATTCCCCCCCTTGGGGAACCTTACCCATCACTGGCTAACTGATCAAGCATTGGGGACCAGTTGTGGAAAAAGGAGCAGAAGAGGTGCTCCTGCCAGGGAGATAAGCTTTGTCTCCTTAGTGGCTCATGGTCCGAAGGTTGCTCACTCAGCCTTGGCCATGGGAGGTTACAGCTCCTGAAACCAGGCAGTGAGGTCCCCAACACTTTAGATTCAGCAATGAAAGACTGTTATTGACTGCATCAATTTGATATTGCTGCTTAACAAACCACCCCAAAGATTGTGATTTTAAAAAACAATGATTTTTTTCTCATGGGTGTATGGATTCACTAGAAAACTCTGCTGACATGGGCAGGGCTCAGCTGATTTAATTTGGACAGAATCATAATTCTTTTATTAGTGTAGGTCAGCTGAGGGCCAACTAGGCCAGGATAGCTCAGCTTAAGTCCACAAAGCTTCTTACTCACCCATGGGTCAGCCTGAACTTCTCTCATAGTAGTGGCAGGGTTCCAAGATGCAGAGGATACCAGCAAAACCCCTTGACAACTAGACTTGGAACTGTCACATTCTACCACATTCTATTAGCCAAAGCAAATTACTAGATAGCCTAGATTCAAAGATTAGGGTTACAGCCCCTTAATAGGAAAACCACAAAATTGCATTGTAAATGGTATAGATAAACTTGCAGGGAGGGCAAGAAAAAGTGGAGCCATTTTTTTGTAATCCATATCTCAGAATGACTGTGGCAAGAGCATTGAATGTGAGATGAACTGAAGATTCTGAGTAGGAGCCCTGCACTAGGGAGTGAACTTGATGATTACTTAGGATGGCTTTGGAGAGAATAGGGAGGGGAAAATAAAAGACAGGACTTTAAAGAGAAAAGTGAGAGCAGTAGGAGATGATACACTACAAAAATGTATAGTTTAGAAGAAAAAAGTTGAAAATTAAAAGCAAACAAAAACAGAAGCCAACCCACCTATCTCTAGAAGTTCAAACATAAACAGTTTAAACTGTTATTGGCCTGATAAAGGAGATACAAAAAATAAGAGAATATAAATATGTATCCATGCATATATACCCAGTAAGTAAGCACACTCAGAGCCTACTGTGCAGTCCAATATTCCTGTGCAATTCCAAGTAGGTAACCAGAGTGAGAGAATTTCTGAACCAGACAGGGCGATTCTCATTTTAATAAAGATGCATTGAGTGCTTCTCCATGAATTGTAGAAGTGCCCAGTATTAGCTGAGTGGTTCTTACAGTCTATGAGCTGTGATAAGTACTGGAGCACGCCTTCCTGCCCTGCTGAATCCACTCCTTTGCACTGAGGCAGGAGCTACCAGCAAAACAATGAGTGAGGAAAGGTGTGGGCAGAGTTACCATGACAATCAGGTCTTCCTCAGCTGATATAAATCTCCATCAGGGCTTTTGAAAACACAGTTGACTCTTGAACAACATGGGGGTAGTGGCCTGGACCAGTGGGTATAATTTAAATTGGATGTCCACACACTTGGATTGAAAATCCACAGTTGACTGAATCTCCTGATACAAAACCCAGGAATATGGAGGGCCAACTGTGTGTATCTTGAAAAAAAAACTCACCTGTAAGAAGACTTGCCCAGTTCAGACCTGCTTTATTCAATGGTGAATGTCGTGTTGGGATGACTTGGGCTCCTTGGGTGAAGGCTCAGTTTTCCTGATTTTGTCCTGTCCTCCTCTCTTCCTCAAGTTTCAACAAGACATAGCCAAGGGTTCTGGTAGCACCCAGGTCCCCATGGATGTCAAAGTGCCTATAGCTTTTCCTGTAAGTCACAAACCTGGAGGGAGTACCTCTAGCCCTCAAGTCCTTCAGGTTCCCCACATTAATCTGAAAGTCTCCAAACCAGCCAACTTGAGAAAGGCCTTAAACTCTTAGAGAGAACAGCCATCACATCATACCCCTTTAATGTCTCTCCTTTCCTCTCACAAACCCTCCCTGTTAATAAAAGGTAAGGCTTCAGGATTTATCTGTTGATCACAGCCCTCCTTTTCCTTGGAGCAATAACACCATGACCTTTCTCCTGTGGCCAGTTCTCTATGCTCTGTCATATTTGATAAGCTTAGGAATTTAGAAATGATGTGATCCCTCTCTTCCTGTCCCCTCTGCCTTCTGTCCCTCCTTCCCCTTCTCTCTCTACGTCTTTTTTCTCATCCCCCCTCACCTCTCTTTCATGTTCTCTGCAAAGATTGCATCCAAGCTTGTTAAGTTGCGAAAAAATTGTATTTGACTGTCAAAAACAAACAAAAAAAATCTATTCGATGTTCAGTTGGTGTCTCCTATTTTTCTGTAAAAAGCCAGTGCCTTCTGTGGTTATAAAAAGTGTAGGGCAGAAAGATGAGTATCATGTGACAATACATCTGGAAAGTCTGCCTGTACGAGTAGGGGGAAACCCCTACTCTTATTACTGCTGCTAGTATTAATACTGATACTGCTCCTAAGCACCTTTACAGCAATAAATCTGCCTCTGGGAGCAAAGCCTCCTTAGTGGAGAGGAGTAGGAGATGGAAAAATATTTTTGAATGTACCATCCCTCCAGAACAGTCTTGGGCTTTCTCTGTTATTTTGGCACAAAATGTTACCCAGTTGCAAAACTGCCCTTTAAATCATCATTCATTCACTCACTCATTCATTCATTCATTGAGCATATATTTACTAAATGTGATTTGCTAGGAATAGTCTATATTAGTGGCAAATAAGGCAGAATTGAAATGTATTATTTAGATGGGCAAACAAAAAGATACACAAATAATTCTGTCAGCACTTTCTACACAGCTCCACTACTGGCACTCGTGTTTCTTAAGCATTTCCTGTATTAACTAACAGTGCCGTCTCACGCTCTGGTAGGGCGCCCTGAAGCACGATGTCAATCAAGCTCTAATTATCCTCATGCAAATACCTCTAGATGTTTCCATTCCTATTTCATGTGAGGTTTAAGTAGGCTAGATGGCCAGCACTGGAAATGCCCAGTCCTTCAGGTCAGAGCTGGGTCACTGCATTTACATCACAGCTAAGGAAAGGATAACTTGACATCCTGCAGAGGTCCAGGAGCAATGAGTCACTCTTCTGAAATACAGAATTAAGAACACATGACATTGTACAGTCTCCATTAAATTATCCCATACTTAAACATCCAATGGCGTTGGCACAAGGAATACACCAGGAAGTTGGAAATGTCATTGACGTTTCTCCCCCATAAAGCCTCCAGAAAAAACAAATTGGGGCAAGAATGTCGTCTTTTTTTATTTTTATTATTTATTTATTTTTTAATTATTTTTCAAGTACAGTTTTCTGTCTGTTACTCCCATTCCATCCCACTCCCGTGCTCCCCCCTCCCTCCCATTTCCAGCCTTCTCAGTTGTTGTCCATGTATCCTTTATATATGTTCCTCTAAATCCCTCCCCTATTTCCCCTGAAATTCCCTCCCCTCTCCCCCCTGGTCACTGTCAGCCTGTTCTTTATTTCAGTGTCTTTGGTTATAGTTTGCTTGCTTGTTTGTTTTGTTGTTTAGCTTCCTGTTAAAGGTGAGATCATATGGTATTTGTCCTTCAACACCTGGCTTATTTCACTCAGCATAATGCTTTCCAGTTCCATCCATGTTGTTGTAAAAGGTAGGAGCTCCTTCTTTCTTTCTGCGGCATAGAATTCCATTGTGTATATGTACCATAGTTTTTTGATCCATTCATTTACTGACGGGCACCTAGGTTGCTTCCAACTCTTGGCTATTGTAAATTGTGCTGCTATGAACATTGGGGTGCATAGGTTCTTTGGGATTGGTGTTTTAGGGTTCTTAGGATACAATCCCAGCAGTGGAATTGCTGGGTCAAAAGGCAGGTCCAATTTTAGTTTTCTGAGAAAAATTCCATACTGTTTTCCATACTGGTTGTACCAGTCTGCAATCCCACCAACAGTGTACCAGAGTCCCCTTTTCCCCACACCCTCTCCAACAACATTAACGTAGAGACTAAAAGCACAATTCTAAGGATCAATGAATCCAACAGTTGGTTTTTTGAAAGGATAAACAAAATAGACAAGCCTTTAAGTAGGCTTGTCCTTTTTTAAAATAAAAGGTTGGTCACAAATTTTAGAATTTTAATCCACACTGCTTAATGGAGCATTCTTGGAAAGTGAGAGTATTTCAGACTCGCTTTTCTCTGGTGGTCCATTCCATTCCATAGGTGTAGAGGAGGAAAACAAAGCCGTCACTCTCCCATTCATCTAATAGTTGGATTACAGCTGACTTCCAAATGAGAAAGCTACAAAAGCTCCCTCATATTTAAAGTCTTCCTTGGACCAAACATTTAAAAAAAGTATTATTGTAAGAATATATTATAAAGTTTTAAAGAAACAATCATATAAAAAAGTAATTTTCTAGAATGTATCCATGTTTCATTTTAGTTTTTAGTTTTGCTTTTTATGTGTGAGTTTGTTTATTCTTTTCTTTTGGTAAGAACAAAGATTACTATTACAAATCAAATAAGGGCAAAACCAAAGAGTGGAAAAAATATGAAGAGGGGAGGAAGTGGTAGATAGATAAAAAAATGTCCAGAGAGGTTATTAAAAAGCCCACTAAAGATAGAAAAAAAGGTAAGGAGAATGCGAAGCTCTGAAAATGAAGATAAATGTTTTAATTAGGAAGTTGTAGTGTTCTCAAAAAACAAGCAGAAGATAATTTTAAAGCAACAATTGGATAGAGGCTGTTCAGAGGAGATTCAAGAGAAGGGTCTCATAGGACAAGGGTATCAAGATCTGGGCACTTCTAAATGTTATTTTTTGCTAAGTGTTAAAATGTAGCACAGTATTTTGTAGATGTAGCTATAAACAGGATAAGCTGACAGGAACTGAACAAGATGAAAGTAGCCAAATCTAAAGAAAAAATAAAAAAGCAGAGCTTTGGATATGACCCCCCTGTCTGCTCTACTTGCTGCAAGTAAACAAAACCATGTTGTGACAACCACATCTTATTTTTCAATAGAGCACCCCAAGTGCTGGATCCCTTGAGTTCATTAACAGAAGGAGAATGCTACAATGAAAATGGTTTCAGACACGAGCTAGATAGTCAAGGTCTAATCTTCTAGGTGGGCGCCTGGAGGCAGAGAGTATCTGGATGCTGATAGGTTGCATTTATGTCTCTCAAAAAGAGCAAGACACTTTACAGTAAGGTCATTAATTTTCGAAAACTACCCTGGGAGGGCCTGAAGCAGCAGAAGAAAGTATTATGGATCACTGGGTACCAAGATTTTTCTGGGTGAGGGCACCACCCAGGCAACTAAGAGAACATATAAAAATATGTTCTCTTTTCTGAGAACATATAAAAATCCCAAGTACATGCTGAATGTTTTTAAGAATTTCCAGTGTTGTGTGAATTAAATTAGATTTGAGTTTTTGGGGTAGTGGGGGAAATGATGCTTTTCCTTTTGTCTTAACAGGGTTGAATATAGGCATTTAAAGTGTAAACCTATATCTTGAGAAGAACTGTAGCCAAGTCCATTTATGTCTCTACTATCTCCACAAAAGAGAATTGGAAAGATACAAGATGATTTCTTGAAGACAAAACTGGTAAAGTTAATTTTCAATTTATGTCTTTTAATCTAAAGATTATAATTAGGTTGCATGCTGCGGGTGTGTGCTTTAATCTAGGTAAAGCTTGAAAACTGATGTAGATTAAATGGGTCTGGGTGTAATTAAATTTATGAATACAGAGAAAAATATGAAGTTTTATTAACTGTGGAAAGAATGTGGGTCCTTAACTGCCCAGCCAGTTCACAAAGACAACAGACATTAGCTTACAGGGGTTAAATAAACACAAAACTTTATGAATCCATTGGCAACAAAACTCAGAGTCTAAGATTGGCTTACCGGGTTGAATATCTCCAGGGACACCCACAAACACTGCTCGGAGGGGCAGCCACTGAGCAGCGAGAGCTGTGGGAAGCTGCCACCCCAGCCCTGCTCAGCTCTCCGGACTGTGCTGAAGGCCTTGCAGATCTTGCTGTATTATTTCGTCATAGCAGTATCTGTTGCCTTTTCCATAGTCCTAAACATTCTTGGTCTGGGTTTTAGTAACCAGTGTATCACAAGAAGTGAGTGTGTAAGAATATGTTTAGGCCAAAAAATGTGTGGAAAGTCAATGGTGAGAACAGAGCATGGGGATGGGGGGGAAGTAGGTGAATTCACACATGGAAAGGGCTCGAAGATTGGGGTTGGCTGATGACAACACTTCTAAGCAAATGCACTAGGGGCTAATGTTCCAGGCTGAGACCATGAGATTCTGTGCTTTTCAGAAGTAGGACATGAGACCAGGGAGAGTTTGCCGTTCCTGGTGCCAGGCTGGTCTGCCTGGACCAGCACAGAGTAAACTTCCCTCTTCAAATATCATTTGGCCAACCAGGAGTTTGTTAATTGGTTCCAATTTTTGGTTTGCCAGCAACTCCCACAGATTAATATTTTAGAAGTTAGAAGCCCAGCTGAGCGTGAAAAGAACATCAGCTCAGAGTTCAGAATCACATTTCAAAACTGCAGGAAGAAAAGAAAGGAAAAAAGTGTTTCTTGAGTGAGAAGGAAGAGACTCATTCATCTTGTTAGTACTCAAGACTCTGGAAGCCTGAATCAGCTCCTGAAACACAAAAGCATGACAGTGGTCTACACAGATTCAAATGCACAGATCTGCAAATGTTGTCCCTTTTACAGAAATGCTCCCATGTAGTTCAAGTATTGCTTAGTTTTCTGTAGCAAAGTGGAACATTGCTTAAATTTACTTTGGTTAAAAAAGTGCTCTTCAAGAATGTGTTTCTGAAACTAAAAAAGAAAAAAAAGTGGCTTCAGACTGTACAATGTTTTTCTTACAGGGATCAGAAAGGACTTTATTCTCTGTGTCACAGTGAAGGGCAGACAGCGGTATTTTCTTTGCCTCCCTAGCTTGTGTTGTTTCTTGAGGGATCCCAGGAGACGGGAAGGTCACCCTGTGAGGCTGAAGCTGAGTCTGCAGGGCACACAGTGAGAGCCTACAATTGCAACATCTGAGGCAGAGCTGGGGGCCCCACTTCTGGTCCTCATACCCTAGATGGACTGGCTACTCTGGCCCTCAAAATAAGCCCCAAATTTACCCCACACACACTTCCCCCACTCCTGGCTCCTACTCAGGCCCTCTTAGATCTGGGCCTCCCTGGGATATTCCTAGACACTCAGCTCCCACCTAGACTCAGGCTCCCTTGGGTACCCCAATCCTCACTTCTCTCCAAACTCCACTTCCCCACCAAATTTCTGGGTTCCTCACCTCCACCCCTGACTCCCCAAACCCTGCCCCCTAAGCTTGCCTGCCCCTCAGCATCCCCACTCCCAGCTTCTTCTACACCTGGTTCCCCCTATCCCAGCCTCCCTTCACACACACAGGCCTCCCCCTGGGAGCTTTGCTCCTCACACCCCAGGACCTCTGTTTCCCTCACCCCCATCCCCATCCCAACCCAGGCTTCCTTGGGCTCCAGCCCTTCTCTGCAGGCTCCTTTCCTCCACCTCCTCCCTGGAGTAGTTCCCTGCCTGCCTATCATCTTGCTCTAATTGTTTCCAGATTCGTGTGGGAGGTCAGGGCCCGGGAGTGCTGCTTCATGCCAAGTTTATAAACAGAGCAGTGTTTCCAGATGGCCGCTGGCTCCAGCCTGGCGAGCAGGTTGATTGGGACCAGAATAACAACAGGTGGAGAGCAGACAATGAATTCCTTGACACTTATTTACTCCCTTAACTTTTTCTTCCCCTTACAGCTCTCAACTCCATCTGCCACAGTTACCTCAGACAGATTTCCAAAATGTTCCAATGAACAAGGGGGGGAAGGCAGTGGAAGACAAAAAGAAAACAAGTTATTTCCCTAATGAATGTGTCGAGTTAGAAGTGGAAAGCTGCATGGGGAAGGTTTGGAAATAGAGTAAGGCAGACACACAAAAAAGAAGAGACACATACCGCTGTGGACATGCCCCCAGCCGGAAAGCAGAGCCTGACTGTGACCCCGTGGAAGAGAACAATAGCAAGGGCTCACTGGCTTGTCAGTGGGTCCAGCTAAACCCACGGAAGAGCAAAGAGGCTGCAGCACACACATCCCCAACCCAGCTGACTAGCAGCAGCGTCCTGCCAGCTCAGGGGACAGACCAGGAAGGAGACAGTCCCTAACTGTCCCTGACTCCAGAATCTGGACAGCCACTCTAGTCTTCAGGCCTGTCCCTCCTCCCCCCTTCTCTTCTCCATGCTTCCCATGCAGACCTCCTGCCTGTGTTCTGCCCGTTAGCACGTGGTGTCATTCTTCTTGAGCAAGTATTCTGGAAAATCCCTAATGATTCTCTGAAAGAGGATTGACCAAGATGCTTAAATCCCATTAAGATATTCAAGGATTCAAAGAGAGTAATAGTACAGAGTTTGGACTGAATATCTGAGTTAGTCAAAGTGAACAAAAGGGGTCTCCCATGGAAGACTTTGACCACAAAACAATCTTCAGTTCACAGTGGAGAGGGCTGGGAATCGGTGTAAGGAAGAACAGCCTAACGGGGCCAACTGTTTTACGAAGTGCAATGCAGGGTTTTAGTAAACAGCAGCAAAGGCACCAGATGCCTCTAGTTAAACATGGAATGTTACCAGCAAGCCCTGCAGTGATTGAGAAACCTTGCAACACTTTTATACATCAGGGAATGAATTACAAGTTACACTGTCCGGCAAGCTGTCACAAATGCTCCACTAACAGGGCTCCAGACACAATTGCCCTTTCAGGGATGCACATATGAGACCACTCCCGTTGTGCGTGGGATCATGAACCGGCCCTGAGGGGGCAGAGCAGTGTCCAGAGGGGATGATGAGGCAGCCAGCATGAGGTCCCAGCTAGAATCAGGCTGGCTTTGTGGTGCGAATGATGATGCTCATAGCTAAAGCTCTGACCCACCAAAGGACTGGCGAGGAAAGCGCCTGTGAAAACAAAACACATAAATATCAAAAGTACGTTTTTAAGTGTCTCCCAGTTAAGACTAGATTATCTTCTGTGAGTCTTTTGAATCTGACTTTCCACTTATAAAATGTAACCAGACACTCCAGCTTTGAAGATTCAGGATCTGGGAACAGGACTGTGCAATTTATCTGAACTGACAAAGATGTTAGTGCCTGAGTAATCCATCCTCCTGCTCCATCTCACCATCCCCATCCCTGACTTATCAGAAAGCCACTGCAGCACTGTGGTTTAAAATATATTGTCTCTGTGTTTTTGCTTCATCGCAAAATTCAGGGAATCTGAAGTTCCCATGCATAATGCAGGACCTGTATAACTTAGTCTTTATGTAGAAAGAATGTAAATTTGTATCTCTTTAATTACATTCACGAGTTTTTCTACACCAGCAATCATTTACTGAAGTTTTTATCTGAAAAGTTCCACGTATTGTATAAAAAATTCTTAAGAAAACAAAACATGCATTAATCTAAAGAGCCACAGTATGAGTCAGAAGGAATCAACTCATGACTGGGTATGAATGGGGGGCCTGAGAGGGCGAGTGAGAGGGTGGGGGTGGGGTGAGCCTGGAACTGAGGAGCCAAGGGCTGGAGAATCAGCTCACATTCCGACCCCATAAAGTCACTGGGTGAATTCAGCTCCCCTCTGGAGGATGTTTACCTCTAGAGGAGCATCTGTGTTAGATGCTGGACATTTCCTGGAGAGAGATCATTGCTGGTGACAGGTGCCCTGTGCATAAACACTGCAGCTCCCTCTGTATTTGAAATATCAGAAAGGGCTGCATCCTGGCACAGAATCACCCATGGACTTGGGAACAAATCCTACATAACAAAAACGAAGTGCCAACAGCTGAAGAGAAGTCAGCCCCACTCCCATTTGAGTACCTAGTGAACTTACTCTGTAGCATGAAGCAGCCATAGCAGAATTCTGTACCATGACTGCTCCTATTATACAGAAGAACATTTTTTCACTTGTTCTCTAAGACAAGGCATGAAATTTTGTTTCCAGTCCAAAGCAGTGAGACACACCATTGTGACAGGCACTGAATTTATCAGAAAAGGGACACACAATTTGTTCCTACAAATTGCAACCACCAGGCTAAACTGAAAGCTATGTTCATAGCCTCAATCCTCACCTCTTCGCTCTCAAACGTTAGCAGAGAATGGAATTTGTTTTAACTCTCTCTGTCTACACAATTACAAATATGTAGAAAAATAATAATAATGATGACAAATTAAAACTGAACTTAGCTAATGATAACAGTTGGAGAGTCAAATATCATCAATGGCACAACATTTTCTAATTTCATTGATAAATGAAAACTTTGCATATTTTTATTAAAAGAGTTAATCACATGAGTACTGGGTTTCCCCATGTGCTGATCCAGTTTTTAATTTCAGTTGAAAGCCAAAATGCAAAACCTAAAACATAGGAATAGAAATCGTTCCTTGAGATTATTTTATTTTTCAAATTAGAGTTTATTGCACATTTTCAAACATAGACCAATATTTCCACAAACACAAAGCGTTGGTTATTTTTATACACTGGTGGTGTTCTTGGGCAGAATAATGAGGTAGTAAAGTAGGTATGCCAAGGTCTAAGTGTATGGAAGGGCTTTAAATCATGAGTTGTTTACTAGCAGTGCTACCCTACAGAGCATGCTTAAATGCTTCCTGAAACAAAACTGACTTAGAAGTTAGCCACACTGCTCCTGCAGCTAACCAGCCAAATTACTCTTTATGTAACATTTGAAACACTTCTAACCAGAATTAAGGGATTTTTCCCCCTTATGCTTGGCAAGCATCTGAAAAGTCTAATGTGGAGGAGGTGAAAATTGCCATTTCCAAATCCCAAAAGCCAACTAAGTTGTCCATGGTGACTTAATCCAAATTCTCTCACAATGGAGTATTTGTTAGTGCCAAGTATAGACTTTAAGGAGCAAAGTCAGAGATTTCAAATGGATGATAAGCACATCCTTTCCACCACATTTTTTTTTCCCTACGAGTTAACCCCTCCAAGCTGTTTTCTCCCTCTGCTTTGACAAAAGTCCATCCCCATTTATGTCTCTCAGACAGAAGTCATGGCAGGCTGCACCCACTGCTGTAGGGCCGAATCAAGCCCTTGTTACACCCTGCCCAAAATGTTTACAACTGCATCCAGTGAATGAAAACAACGGTCTTTAGCTGAAACAACGGTCTTTAGCTGAACCAGCTTTGTATCCTTACATGCTTTCTTCCCTTATCTTAGAGGGGCAGCCATCAGAAGACTAGACAACATCTCTTCAAACCAGTCCTAATCCCACTGGGAACTCCAGTTAACACCAGTCTGTATTCCCTTGGTAAGAACACAAAGCAACTATGAGTCCTGTGCCCTGCCTAAGAAACTGGCGAACCTAATCAAACCGATACTTCCTAATATGGCTGTGCTGGCAGGTAGATCCAAACAAACCCTCTGGGGCCCTGAGGGGGCTGCCGGCGCTGTTCCAGCTGGGCATTGCTTCTTTGTAAATTACTCTCACTCAAATGGGAATTCTAGGTTTTGGGTCCCGGTGTAGAGTTTCTTTTTCTTTTTAACCTCCAAGTATACTTCTATGGCAGCATGGCCAAATTTATACCATGTTTCAAAGCCTTCATTGGAGGAGTGAACATGGAATTGCAACATTCAAGAATATTCAGCTTCTGTCCCCAAAAGGCTGGTGAGTTAAGTAAAACAAGGCCTTTAGTAAAATCCTGTCTGATAGTGACTAAAAATAAGCACAGAGCAATCCAAATGTATCTGAATGTATGCTTAATGAAATGTATCTGAATAAACATCATATATTAGTGAACAATATTTTCATACTTCTAATTCAGCAATTTTGAGCTACGCATTTTAATGTTACTCAGTTATGCTGCCTAAAGCAACTATTGTATGTTAAAAAAAGCTTAAGGGCTCTGACATCATGCATTTGCTGATAAAACAAATTTTGCTCTCAACAATATACCTAGCATATGATATATACATAACTCAGTTTAAAGTTTCTAGGATGACTATATACTAAAAGGCTATTGCAAAGTCTGTATTGTTAAATATTTTAGCTGAGGATTTCACCAGACACTAAGTCTAATCTGTTGGTCAAAGTGGAAGTAGGGGCGGGAGGGGAGGTACAGGGGGATTGGCATCCTTACTGCTCCAGCAAAGCAAACCTGCTTCTCGCTCCGAAGGCCTCTGACTCTACCGCTGGAGTGACACCCAGACACTACTGACCTGGACTATTTGCTTTCCCTGACAGATTCTCTGTCCAGGACTATTAGAGCTATAGACATTTAAGTCAAACTAGTAAAAAATGTACTTATGATTATGAATTTTTTATGAAATCTAGATAAAAAACCTATTAAATGCCATTTTGTTTTACTGTGAATTCACCTTACAACAACAAAACCAGAACTTCTGGAATCTGAACAGAAGATTCTGATTCTAAGGAACTTCAAAAGAACAGCCTGCATCAGCAGGGGTGAAAAGCATTTGAACTGACAGATGGGGATCTAGAGACAAGCCATAATTTTAAAAGTAAAATTAACTCCATCACAAAAAAGAATAACCAAACTCAAAATGATATTATGTGTAAGATATTATTTGGAAGAAAAACATTTCCCTTTGCATTCTTTAAAGAATATTTTTATTTTTGTTCAATGTCATGGGACTTCTATGATGAAGAAATGATGTTTCCCAAAAATGTCTGTTTTAATTGGGTGAATGCATTGTTTTTCACGTTTCAGTCACTGTTGATTTAGTCACACTGTCCCTTAGTTCCCAACAGCTCATCACAAATAAAGGGCACTGGTCTTAGCAAAGCCCCGCACACTTGAGAAACTGCCTGTGTCCCAAAGGGCAGAAAAGTTTTCCACATCTGATTTAGTTAAACTTCCTGCCAAGGCATCATTACCTGTAAGAGACAAATAAGCGAATTGTAAATAATATTAAAATTTTTCATGACATAAATAAATATGTGCTATAATTCAACAAATATATTTCATTTAGAAAGGACCAGAATTAACTGGTGTCCTACTTGCTTCTGATAAAGATTCTTAAATATTCAAAGGATGAGGACTGTAGTACTTAGTAGTAATGACTTATTTTCAATAAAAATGTTCTTTGGCCAAGGACCAGCTAAAAGTTATATAACCCAAATTAACTTTATAGCAATTGAAATGGGCCTGCTCTTCTAAAACTCAAATATTCTCAAGCAAATTTCTCAACAGATACCTGATGGTACATGATTCAGGAAAATACAGAGAAAAAAAGGGCAGGGAGGGTGGGAAGAAAAGAAGTGGGGGGAAGAAAGGAAAAAAGAGAAAAAGTGAGAGAAAGAAAAAGAGAGAGGGAAGGAAGGAAAGAAGGGAGGGAGTGAGGGAGGGAGGGAGGGAGAAGGAGAGAGAGGGAAGGAGGGAAAGAAAGATTTGGAAGGAAGGAAGAATAGGGAAGGAGGAAGAATAACATGAACATTTTCATCCTTTTAAGAAAGAAAATCCTGAACAAGCGTTGAATGAATTTTAAGGAATCAAGTCATTTACAGTGTGTGTGTCAAATATTCCAGATTAGCCTACTCTACATTTTCTCTCTGAGAATTCAGACATGCTATGATGAGCCAGCAGAAACTCTCTGGCATGAAAACTTAGTGTTTCCCCGAAAGAAACAAAAAGAGAAAGATTGGGCTTTCTTTTGGGCAATCTCTGAGGGACAGCTAGTTTCTTCTAAAATAAGAAACAGCTGAAGACCCCAACTGTGCATGCACCCCTGTGGCCCCAGTGAGTGTTCTCTCTCTTCCTGATGCGTTAGATCATGAGCCTAATAAATGAGTTACAACACTAAGAGCATCATAAGAAACCCTTCACAGAGCCTGTTGAGAACCCAGTAGAGAGTACACTCCTCACTTATGAAAGGGTTATGTCAGCTCCACACTCTCAGGGGATATTAGCACAATAACAGTGAAAGGTGGAAGCCATAAGGCAGCACAAACTGGCATTCAGAGCAACTAGTTCAGACTTAGAAACAAAGACTAAGATGGGCAGCACATTTCCAGGGGCCCCATTTCCTACTTCAGGACTTACATGCTCCCAAGATAACTTGCAAAAATATAACTCTGCATTTGCCACAGAACCTCATAATTGTCCAAGACACCTGCAAGCCCCTTGAGGATTTAAAGCATGCCTTATGGTTGGATGCTCAGTACCCATAACAGGCAGTTCACAAGAGGCAGTCCAAAAATGCTAGGGCAGAAGCTGAACAAAAAGATTCTCCTTTTCAGTCAAACATGGGTTTGAATTCTTGTTTGGCTGAGTCCTTTGATCAGTGAGCCAGTTTCCTTATCTGTAAAAAAAATTGGATGACACCCTTGTGGCAGAGAAGTTGTGAGGATGAAAGATAATGTGGTGTATGTGGGGTTACTTGCACAAGGCTTGGCACTGAGTAGATGCTCAGTCACCAATAGCTCTCTATTCCATCCCAACTGTGACTAGCAGCCACTGCCTTAGATCTTCTCTCTTGCAGCAACAGATAGTAAATGGCCAAAAATTACTTCTTAGAAAATCAAATAGGTGCATGTTGAACTTTGAAAAAAAATACTGCATTTTAGGTGGAGTTCAAGATGCTGAAATATATTTAATATATAAAACAATTCCAAAGGTGCTGAGTTTATGGCTTACAGTGGTAATGGAGAACACCACCTTGCGAAGCTTTGTCAGTGCTCCACAGAGGACAAGGTCCAGTCAGAATTCCTCGAGAATGTTTTTGACTTAAAGCAAAAGTGCACTTAGGGTCAAGTAAGGACCGTTATACAACAGTACAGAATAATAGGAAAAACAAGGTGAAAACTTTGACATGAGAGATTCCTTTGAATCTTAGACGTGGATTTTACTCATATTGAAGAGTTGATGGGTCTCTCAGGAAGTTCCTGTAATGAAAAATCAAACCATTTACCTGGGCAGGAGATGTCCAAAAAAACAAAAGTATGCTATGAAAACAAAGGAACAGCAAAGTATGTTAATGTATACAGTAGGTGTGGTTGTGGGTTTCAGTGTCCAGACTGAGTGTGGCAGTGGGCAGTTTCCTCAGCCCCTTTCTGATCATTCTGCAGGCTGAGAGGAAGGATGGTCCACTGAGTAAGTACCTGAGTGTGCGCGCCATCCAGATCTTCCCTGCTGTGTGAGGTGTCATAATTGCATACCAGGTATCCATAGTTACTTGTTCCAAACTCATTTTCCTTTGTGCGTCCTTCAGCCTCCAGAAGTACCAGGTTTTCCAGTTTTCTCGGAGTACCTTTCCTGAATCATTTGATGCACCAGTACTCAAAATCCTTGAGGTCACACATCAGGAGACATACTCTGAGAAAGACTGTGATCAAAGTCCATTGTCCACTTCTCAGACAGGTGCCGAGAGTGCCCAGCTTAAACCAAGAGAACAGGTCCCATCCCCAGACTACAGTCCACAGAACCAGATACAGAATCATTAGACAGATTACCTCATTCTCTGACTGCTTATTTTTGCATTCTAAATATAATATAAAAGATCCTACAGAGAGTTCTTCAGGGTTTTAAGTGCAACCTTGTTTTCCCCATGCAGTGTGCACCCCCCACAGAGAGGCACTGCCACTTTGGGGCAGCTCTGTTCTGAACCATTGCCCACTGACTTCCAGGAACCTCTTGGGCAAGGATTTTGATACCCTCAGTGCTATCATCTAACTCCCTGCTATTCTCTCAACCATGGCATGCAGGATTCACCTGGTTTTCTAGGCCTCTTGTAAAGTACGAAATAAGGAGCCAGAGGAGAAAAGAAAGAAATCAGTATAGGTAGGTGAGAGCCCAACTGTTGTCTTTCTTGAATTAACTTGTTGGCTGATCTCTTTCTCTTAGAGAACAAACCAGTGGGCCAAGTGGATCCTGGGTGATGTCAGAGACAATCCTGAAACAGGTACTAATTTACCAAAGGAATAAGCCTCCGCCCAACTTGCAGTGGGAACAGTAGGTCTTTGTGTCATAAGTCTAACCCTAGTCAATGGGGACTGCCAGTGATGTGTCGTGAGCCAGAGACCTCTATAGGATTCTCAAACAACGTTGTAACATTCAATGCCAGGCAATGGTGGTGTATATCAAGATGACTAGGTAGGACTAAAGTGAAAGAACAGTAATGTGTTTTTCTTGTAGGATCTATGAGTAAGACAAACTAGAAATAGACACCACCACAAAACTGGCTCCCACCAAAGGCCTTGAACATTGTCAAATGGAGGCAAAAATCTATTTTTGCAGGTACAATGTGATGAGTGTTTTAGATTTTTGCTTGTCTGGTCTGTAGTGGTGTTGCCAATCTAAAACATCACTAAATGTTCACATCACTAGATGAACCCAGTTACCTAGGAAACAGATTTATTGCAAGGAACTGTAACCAAAGGAAATTGGTGTTTTCCAATGAGAAATGTATACTAACTAGATGGTTGGTTTGATCATACTCTAGCCAGTTTGTGATAAATTGTAGCCAGGAATTGGACTCATACTAAAAAAAGTAAATATGTACAAAGCAATTATTAAAAATTGGGGACGTATAAGTAAATAGTCACCTTAAGCCAGTTAAGGGAAAGAAAGCAGCTAGACTAGAGAAGGAATGCAGATTGCAAAGTGATAATGGTCATGCTCTGGTTCTGTGAATCTGGGATGAAAGCTGTGTCTGTCTGAAGACCAGCTGCCTTGGGAGGGCTCCTCCAGACCCTCAGCTTGAGGTCTTCAATGGGGGCAGTTTTCCTGTGATTGGAAGATGTTTGGTGTCTCTTTAGTTGAGGGCATGGGTCCAATAGTTAACCCCTTAAGAGTTTCACATCTGCTCTACTTGTTAGTAGTACCTGACAGAATCCTTCCAGCCAAGGCTGGAAAGAAAATCTCTGGGCTCTAGATGACGCTTCAGGGAAGCACCAAAGTCAAACACAGTATTTATAGATGGCAGAGACTTAAAATGACGATGGTTAAGTTATTACTGATCATTTCCAAAGTGAAAGATTTGATGAGGATTTATTACAGCAATGCAAATGACAAAGAAAGCCAGTTGTTCCCATGGCATGCAAAGCAAACATAATGAAGGCAACACAAAGTTTTAGACAGAATGTCTATAAAGATAATGATTAGGAGAGTGTTTTCATCAACAATGTATACTAATCTGACTCATAAACACAAATTTATAACGTTTAGAGAACAATTATTGACATGTGTGATTATCCAGCAAGAGAACATATGTAACATACCAAGAATATACCAAGCATTTAATTAAAATATACAAAAGCTATATCAAGAATATTCACTAAATAGATTCTATGAGCCTGGAATAGAACAGATGTAGAACACACATCTAAGGAATAGAATAGATAGACATCTAAGTTACAACAAATAAGTTGATAGAACTCCCTAGGTAAGTCTGATATTTATCCTAAATTGAAAACACTAACCTAAAAGATGTTAGATTCAAGTTAAAGTAAGATTGTGACCAGGAAACATTTTAAATAACAACCAATATTATGGCTGATAACTATATTGTTGTTGTCTAATACCAGGATACTGAGAAACACACACACATACCCACACTCCTCTACACAAACACATGCACACCATGGACAGCGAGGGATTGATCAATATCTGGTTTCTTTTCATTCAGCACATGCTTTATAAAATATTTAAAGATTTTTCCTATGCATATTTAGCATAAAGAAGACCCAGCATCTCTTCTGATTTAACAATTCTTTCAATAAGGCTCATCAATAGTACATATCAAATAATTCTAAGTATTTTAGGCACCCCTTTTTTAAGGTCGAAGAAGAAGTCTTTGTGATTTTCAAAGGTCTGGGAAATCCCCCAAAATCTTTAGATACAAAAAAATTCTATTTTACTTTTGGAGATCAATTATTAGGAAGGAAAAAGTTGTCATGAGATTTGAATACTTGAGATGGGATGGCTAAAATTTGGTTACTCATTTGAAAATGACAATAAAACACAAAAATAAACAGAAGTTAATGTAATTAGCAAGAGCCTTAGTTCTTTCAATAGTAAGGAAGTTTTGTTTTATTAAATACATAATAAAGCCAACTTAAAACAAACAAACGGAAATCCTGTAAAACAGTATCTTAGCAGATTACACAGAAAAATATCTGTGTAATAGGGCCAGACAATAAGTAGTAAATTAAAGAAGCAAGCCCAGTAAAATTGAGTAAATTTTACTTAAATTTCAATACATTTCATATGAAATGTATGAACTCATAGCTTTTATTTTTATTTTTTTAAGATTTTATTTATTTATCTTTGGAGGGGAAGGAAAGGAGAGAAGGAGAGAAATATCAATGTATGGTTGCTTCTCATGAGTCCCCTGCTGGGAACTGGCCTGCAACCCAGGCATGTGCCCTGACTGGGAATCGAACCACGATCATGTGGTTGGCAGGCCCGCGCTCAATCCACTGAGCTACACCAGCCAGGGCAAACTCATAGCTTTTATATTCATTATTTGCATTTATTTGTCCCTATATACCAGATAAGCTTCTTTAATGTTATATCAACTTCTTGCAAATTTGCTCAAATTGATCAATCACATTATAGGACAATTCTTATTCCAATGTCATTTCTGTTGCAGTGGCTACAAGCTTCTTTACCAAAAGACTCTACCCTTGAAGCCTGAATTACAGAGGTAGAAACATCTAATTGTCTCATCTCTAAAGCCTCATCTCTAATTTATTCAGGATTCAACTTTATTTTCATTCTAAAGTGTTTTCAAAATACTCAGTAAGACATTGGATTTCTGGCAATGGGGTTATTTCCCATTCTAGTTTGTGCATATGTATTAATCCTCAATTTCTGCCTTAACACCACTTACCAAAACTGAGGAAAGAGCTGGAGTCCCATATGCTTCAAGAACTGCTCCTGGAAGCTGTCTACGGGTATTAGGGAGCTCATTCTGGAGTTCCTCCACCTCTGCTCATTCTTTGCTTGCAGAATTTCATTAGTCTGTTTTTGTAGAGAAGACTTTGGGTATAGTCTCCAAAAGAAACCTCCCAACATTGATAGCTTTTCTAAGTTCCTCTGGCCTCCTATAAAATTTGGGATCTTTTAAGTCATCTTTAAAGCTTCCTGTTCTGATTTTTATACTCCCAGTAATAATGAATCAATTGCATATATTAGGGAGTTCTGGATTATACATTCTTACAATTATTCCAAGCCTTTATGCAAATGTCTTCCAATCTTGATGAATCTTTGAAGAGTTTAATAATGTCTCTAGGTTCAGAGAAAAACCAGGGGTCAACATCAACAGAAAAGGATGCCTTATCCTGAGAGAGGTTTAGTTTGAAGAAGCAACGGAATCTTAGGGAATTTTGTCTGGTAGTAGGGAAAAGAGTGGATCAGAGGGAGACAGGGGGCATAAGAAAGTGGAGCACAGGGAAGAGGAGGGAAGCAGCAGGACAATTGCTGCTAGGTTCAATTTGGGACTTACCGGCGATCAGATCTAGAGGAGACAGTTGCAAGTCTTCCACACTATTCTTTTGCCATTGCGAAGAAATATCTTAGGGGAAAGATTTTTTAAATTAAAAAAAGTTTCTGATGCTTTCTCTACTTAAAGAATGAGAATTATCAAAATGTATACCCCCTTAGGCCCAGCAATCCCACTTCTGAGAATATGAGGTCTGTCTGGAAAAAATTCAAACGTTGTTAATGTAAGGAAAACTGTTTGCACAATACTGATGTAACCTGGCAGTCAAGGAGAGTGACCTGGAATGTGCACGTGTGAACAATAACAACTTCACTGTACTAGTCAGTGGAAGCACTAGACATTATTGAATGAGCATGTGTACTTTGTGGCTGTCACATTCAAAATGACTGAGTTAATAGAGCAATGAATCTGCGTCAAATTTGTGTTAAACTTGAGTGTTCCTCCACAGAAACTATTCAGATGATTCAGAGGCTGCAGCTATGGGCAACTGTGATTGTAACCCTCATCATGACAACACACCCACTCATACATCATGCAGAGTTTGGGGTGAAACATAAAATTACCCAGATGACTCAGCCTCCCTACAACCCAGATCTGGTGCCCTGCTATAGGGCATCCTGTGTGGCATAGGGAATGTAGCCCAGCCCCTGATTTGGAAAACCGATGGGGAGCGAGGTCGTCACACAGGACCCACACCCTCAGATAGGTTCTCCCAGGGGGAATCAGGCCTGCATTGTACCTAGGCTGCTTTGAGTCTTGCGTTTGCTAAAACTCCCTCATCCTGAATTGAGGCAGAAATGTTTACTGCATATCTTTAAAGTAACCCTAAAATCTATGCTAAACCTCCCAAGGACAAGTATAACCAGTTCAACCACATTTCACTTTGCATTTGTAAATAACCTTCTTCTTTGATGTAGTTAGCAACATCCTCTCCTTTGTTTTCTATAAAAGGTAACCACCTAAAGTGAGCCTGTGCATAGTAAATGAGGACCATCCTCGATGTAGTATGCCAAGAAAAGCAATGAAAGCCTGTACAGGCAGGGGTCGGGGCCCTCTCTCACTCAGAGAGTGGTCATGCCATCCCCTTACCTCTACAGGACTTCTTTAGCCTGTGTGAATTTGTTTGTTGCAGCCATAACACATGGACCCTGCTGGCCTGGGTCTGCAACACCCTGCAACTTTTGGCTTTTCTTAAAACTAAAATTACCTTTGAAAAGGAAGAGATTTCAGACCATCAATGAGGTTTAGGAAAATACAACAGGGCAGCAATTGGAAGGGGCCCACTTTGAAGGAGGCTGAGGTGTCATTGTCCTATGTACAATGTTTCTTGTATCTTCCTCAAAATTTGTGTCTATTTAAGAGATAGATGTCATATTACATGCTCAGATACCTTCTGGACAGACCTCATATATCTGAAGAAACTCAAAATGCTAATGCAAAAGAACATAAGCACTCCTATGTTCATTGCAGCATTATTTACAATCGCCAAGATTTGGAAGCAGGCCAAGTGCCCATCAGCAGATGATTGGATAAAACACTATAGGACATTTACACAACGGATACTACTCAGCCACAAAAAAAAGGAAATACTACCCTTTTCAACAGCATGGATGGACTTGGAGAACATTATGCTAAGTGAAATAAGCCAGTCAGAGAAAGACAAATACCATATGATTTCACTTACATGTAGAATCTAATGAACAAACTGAACTAACAAGCAAAATAGAGACAGACTTATAGATAAAGAGCAGGATGACAGATAAGGGAGTGGGCAGGAAGTTAGGGATGGAGGATTCAAGCAAAACCTAAAAGGATTTGTGGATATGGACCATAGTGTGGTGATTGCTGTGGGGAGGAGGGTATAAGGGGGTTAAATGGTAATGGAAGAAAATACAATATTTTTTTTAAAAGAACTATTGGAAATTTGAAACTTTATTTCACTTTTTTCTAAGATATCTCTTAAATAAACAATCTTAGTCATATCAAAATCTCCACAAACAAAAAAATTTCTTTGGTTAACATATACCACTTAGTAAGATAAGTGCTCAAATTTGGATTATAATGTAAACACATTATTCAGGAAGCAGGAGTCCAGCCAGGAAGAAGAGGCACAGACTTAACTTTAGGCTGAGTAAAATCCATTAAAGTCTGGGAATATTTTATCCAAAAATGTTGCTTATAGATCTCTTGTCTCAGCCTTCTCAGCTACCACACAAGCCATCCAGCTACAAACCCTGGGCAAGTCTTGTGGCCCTCAAATATTGGAAGGGCTTGTAAAGGAGGTATTTCTCAGAACCAGATTCTCCCACTAAAAGGAAGTGAGACTGAGGAAATTTTTTAAATGTTTTTGATGGCAAACTTTGTCCAAAGGATGTCAGTGTTAGACCTCCAGAACTTCCTAGTCCCTAGGCTTCCTTGAGGAATGAGCTCATTTCAAGGTTACTCTTAATGAGGGACAATAAAACCACAGGGACAGAGACTAACAGTAGTGTGAGTAATCAGGTAGACTTTCCAGCAAAGGTAAGTGTTTATCAAATCTGATCAGACAGCCAAGGGGTGTCTAAAGAGCATTCCTTATTCCTTGTAAACAAAATAAACACAGCATCTGCAACGTTATTTAAAGAGATAGTTGTTCTAACTAATAGGAGACCCAAATACCTCAGCATCACAGTCAGGAAGCCCCCAAGCCTTGCAGGGACTCCAGAGACCTAGGAAGACTGGGCTGTTTCCCAAATATTGTGGATAGAAGGTCTCAGTCCTGACTAGATCTCAGTAGAATTCTAAACATCAAAATATTTGAATCCTCAAATATCAGCAAAAGGACCTGTTGATAAGATGAAGGTCAGTTTATTATTTACCGTGTGGTAAGAGACTGTTATCATATCACAAAGCTACAGTCACACCTTAAAGGTGGGAAAGGAAGGTAATAATTGACTGAGAATTGGGAGTTTACTTACAGCCTGGCTCATTTAGGATAAGTAAAGATCATGACACAATATTCCAGGAAAGGAGAAAACAAAGCGAGGACTTTGAGATGAGGGATTCCTTTGAATATTAGAGGATCAACTGATGTTTTCCATGGAAGAGTTGATGTGTCTTTTAGGAAGTTCCTGTAATTTAAAATCAAACCATTTTCTTGGGCAAGAGATTCATGGAAAATTAAAGTTAGGTCAGTAAAGCAGAGGAACAGCAAAAATTCATGGTCATGTAGACAGTAGGGTGTGGTGTTAGTTTTCCGAGTCCAGAAAGAATGTGGAGCAAAGATATTCAAGTAAGACTATATCATAAATAATGTCAATAAATAATAATCTAATAAACAATAACAATAAAACTGCTATTCCATAGAAATTCAAAAATAAACTTTTTAGAACAATCCATGTCAACACTGAGATTAACAGAGTAAAAAATATTTAATCATTTTTTTATTCTACCTGAGGACATGTTTTCATTAATTATTTAGAGAGAGAAGAAGGGGTAGTGGGAGGGAGAGAAAGAAACATCAATAAGGGTTAGGAGCATCAATTGGTTGCTTCCCAAGCATGCCCTTACTGGGAATTGTACCCACCCTCACTAGGGATCATATGCACTAGGGCTAGAACAGAACCTGCAACCTAGGTATGAGACCTGCCCAGGAATTGAACCAGCAACCTTTCAGTTATAGGCCAATGCTCCAACCAACTGAGCCACATTGACCAAGGCAAATTTAATGAGCTTTATTGAGCATTTGTCCAGTGTTAAAATTTCACAAAGTTTCTCATTTATTTTCCATCACAATAGAGTGTCATAAGTATTATTTTCATTTTGGCAGCTGGACTATTGAGAACCCAAGAGGTTAAAATATAGGTTGTCCAAGGTCATGCAGTTGGAAAGTGAGCCTTGATTTAAACGCAGGGTTTTGTTTCTCCAAGACCAACATTGTCTCACTATATCATAACTGCCTCTAAACACTAGAAAATCATGAAGAAAAAGGAAAAATGCTTAATCCAAAGGAATACCCATGCCCAGAAGCTTCCCAGGATCATCATTCATCAACGTATTTTAAGACCAAGACTTCCCCTTTTCCTCTATGTCTTTCTTCCCTTTGGACAAAATGCAGTTGTGCTATGTGCCATATTCCATGTATCAGTGTTCCTGGTAATAGCCCCTGCTCCTGGCCTCTTTGCCGTCCCCCAGCCATGCAAATGCAGGCATAGTCATAAGATGAAAGTCCCTCTCCTGTCCACAGAGAGCCATGGGGTCAAACTGAACTGCTTATCTTGCACATTTCTCACACTGTGCTTTGCATTTCCAGGAGTATATTAGATTACAGTAAGACTGGGAAAAGAACTTCCTTCTTGGAACTGACCTCACTGGAGCCCTCTGAGAATTAAGGGAAAAGAGGGTGATTGCCAGGTCTGGGTGGTTTCAGGATATCCCTAGGGAAAGTTGAGGAAGAGCCTTCAATGAATGCTGCATTTTTTGTCTTCTCCTGAGTTTTTAATGTGTATCTGATCCAGGCCCCAATGACGACAGGATGTGCATGCTCTCAGCCAAGAGGGGCCTTTTTCATGCTTATTAGACCCACCATGAAAACACATCTGAGTAAATTCTAACCTGAGACATGGGCAGGAGACACATGTAGAAGCTGTGATTGTCCAAGTCACTTTTTCATGAGCTCTCTTTGTTCGTATGCTCAGGGCCAGTTTCTTTCAGAAAAATAGAACATCTATGAACTATACATTATCCTCACTCAGATGATGTGATGCTTGGAGAAGTTAAATATATTGCTTCTATGTCTCAGACATCAAGAGAAGTTTTTTACAAGGCTTTGGTCACAAATAGAGCAGTAGAGTGTCTCCCTTCAGTTGGTGGGTCACAAACAGGTATTTGAGGCACTAACAGTCTATCCCTGTCCACTGCTCAGAGCCACCAAGTGCTGTACAAGTGCATATACTGAGGAACATGAGGCTTACAAAGGAGGGTCAGGGAGGGCCTCACAAGAGAGTGGCTGTTTGTGCTAGAGCTCCACAGATGACTGGGAATGGACCACAGAGACTGAGAGGGAGGATGAGCTCATTGGCCAATTGCAAGCATCCTAAGAAGTAGCTAAGTCACCAATAATAATAGCAACAATAATGATATTTCATCATTTACTAAGCATCACATACCATAAACTTTAAGTCTGTGACCTCATTTAGTTCTTACTAAATGCTTACTAAATAAATACTAAATTTTCACAAAACCATCTCCATTTCAGATTCAACACATTTATAGCACCTTAGTAAGTTACCAATTGCCCACATAAGTAGCTTGTTGGTGGCAAAGCCAGGATTTGAAGCTACATCTCTTCATCTAATGCCTATATTCTTTCTCCAAGCCAGGCTGCCTTCCCTTCTACTCCTCAGCCAGTGGGGCCCCACCTGGCCTGGCCTAGGCATGCACTGAGGCAGAGCCACCAGGGGCATGACATGCGTTTACAGTAGCCTCCAACATAGAGACCACCTGCTGAATCACTGATGATTGCTTTTTGGCATTATGTTTTATTTATAACCCTATAAGGTAACTATTATTATTCCCACTTAATAGGCGATTAAACTAAGACTTGGTAAGTTTAGTGATAGGGCAAGTTCCAACTGACTTTTAGCCATTATCCAAGTCAGTTTTGGAAAAAGTAGGTCTCACCTGCAGCTAGCTCATTTCATTCATTAGAATTTGTCCTTGTACACAATTCAAAACTTTCCGACATTCTGTTAGTTGATTTAAAGTGTGCTCATGTTTGTCTTTCCAAAAAAAGAAAACTACTTAGTCAACAATTTCTCTACTTCTCCCCTTCCCAGAAGCTGACCTAATGCTAAATTCTTGAGAGTTTTAAATTGTTTTTACCTCTCAGTGTGCCCTCAAAAACCTCCACTGAAGCAGTTGGTGAAGAAATGGTTGAAACAAGTGAAATAAACTTCCAAATTCCTTAATCCCATACTTCTGTTCTTGATTTGCTTCAAGGTCAAAGTGGTTATGACTTCCCACCCAAGCTATTCACAAGCCCTGAGAGGAACGTGGTGCAGGGGACTGTGTGGGGGTCTCTTCAGAGGATGCAGGGGAGGACTGAAGACTTGGAATAAATATGAAAGCATATTACAGCCAAACTTTTATTATACAGAATGTAAAATTATTACTACTTTATTTCATATTCCACTATTTCTATTACACTCTTACTTTCTGATTCATTGTTTCTGATCTTTTTTCAGTAAGCTGTTTTAGTTAAAAAATTCACTGGATTTTGCCCTGGCTGGTGTAGCTCAGTGGATTGAGCATGGGCCTGTGAAGCAAAGGGTCAACAGTTCGATTCCCAGTCAGGGCACATTCCAGGGCACAATTCCCATTCCAGGGCACATCCCAGTCAGGGCACATTGCAGGCCAGGTCCCCCGTAGGGGACACATGAGAGGCAACCATACATTGATGTTTCTCTCCCACTCTTTCTCCTTCCCTACCCCTCTCTCTAAAAATAAATAAATAAACTATTTTTAAAAATTCACTGGACTTAAAAGTGATGTAATAGCCTCAATGTATTGATGAAACAGTGATACAATGCTTTTACTAATGAAAACCTCACCCCATTATAGTTCAACTTTGCCTTTCCTCAAGTGAATTGAGAACAGTGTATACTCATTTTTTTGTTTTTTTACCCAGTGAGCTAAAGGATTGCACATTCATGTTTCTTATTGTTAGTGTTTTCCTTTTTTCTTTTTTTGGTCTCTTGCTCCCTTTCTCAATTTAATTCACTTTTTTTTTGGTGGTGGTGGTAGGGTGGGATTTGTATAAACACAGAGACAAGGAAAAAAATAAATGTTGCATTTCAATGAAGAACAATGCATTGTTTTGTGGTTTTTTTCAATTTTTTTATTTAATTATTTTTCAAGTACAGTTTTCTGTCTATTACTCCCATCCCATCCCACCCCCCTAGAATGCATTGTTTATAGCACACTCTTCCAGATGGTCTGATTTTTACATTGTTCATTACCATCAAGCTATTTTGTGCCTCTTTGTAAATTACAAGAAAATAAATGTACAGATTTGTCTTGTAGTATATTTCACTGTTCCTATGGAAAAGCCAGTTTTGCCTCCATTTGTAATTCAATTCTACTTACTCCATATAATTTTTTTTTATTTCACTTGATTTGGTTTTAACATCTTTCTGGTTACCTCATTGATTAAGCAGTAAAATAAAATTTTCAATGTGTGTTTATTTTTATGTCTATAAGGATTATACTTTTACCTTTTCTGAAACATTTTCTTTTGACAGAGATACCCCCAGAAAGTAAGTGGTCCATCTGGTTGCTCTGTCCTTGCACAGTGCCCTAATGTGAAAATCTAACATGATGTTACCAGTCACCAGTCTGGGCTTCACAAACTCTTAGTGCCTTTTCATATAACCTAACTAAGATTAGCATAACATTCCACCCTCGTGTCATTTAATGTCTATTGGTAAGTGACTTTTCTTGATGATATTGTGCACTTGTGAAATTCATTGCTCTGTGTTGGCAACATTAAGATGGAATGTGCTGGAGGACACTGGCCTGCAAGTATCATTTGAATGAAAGAACTACAGGACTAATGGCTTTTCTTCCTAGTTAAAGAAAATAAGCTCGGTAAGAAAATAATATAAAATATTTTAGAGTTATTTGGAAAGTTATCTAGATTAGTGATATAGTTCAAGCAGTAGGTTTCAAGAAATGTCTTATCCTCAAAGTTCAATGATAACACCAAAACTCCATTGGTGAAAAAAATCGGTAGTGTTTTTTATGGTATGAAGCCCTTAATGAATACATTTGGGACATCATATTCTTTATTAAAGGGTTTTGGAGCCAAATCAGTATTTCACTTGAGTACAAAGTACAGTAAGCAATTTTAAGTCTGATAAATCAGAGCAGAACTAATTGGATTAAATACTCATCTCTAGATTAAATGGAAAATAGTACTGAAATACCTAAAGATTAAGAAAAAATTAGTTGATACATCTTCGATTCCTGCATGGGTTAGCCAAGGATTTTTGTATGATTGGAAATTAATACTAAAATAAAAATCGGAAAAATCATATTCTAAAAACTGTACAGCAGATATCAGAGAAGGGTACTTCCTAAAATAACCTAACAATTTTTCTTCAGTGCATTTACTGAAAGGCAAAGAAGACTTTTATCATCAACTTTATTAAAAATAATTTTATTTTTAAATTGCAGTTAATGTACAATATTAATTTAACTGTACAACCTAGTGATTAGACATTTATATAACTTATAAAGTAATTATCTGGATAAATCTAGTGCTCATCTGATAACATACATAGTTATTACAATATTATTTACTGAACTCCTTATGCTATACTTTGTATCCCCATGACTATTCTGTAACTACCAATCTGTATTTCTTAATCCCTTCACCTTTTTCACCCATTCCTTCAACCCTTTTCTCACCTGGCCACTTTCAAAATGTTCTCTATATCTATGAGTCTGTTTTTTGTTCTGCATGTTTATTTTTGTTGTTGTTGTTGTTGTGTTTTAGGTTCCACATATACGTGAAATCATATGGCATTTGTCTTTCCCTATATGACTTATTTCATTCAGTGCAATACCCTCTAGGTCCATCCTTGTTGTTGTAAATGGATTTACAGAAGAATCCAAATTGAGACTGGTAGGAAGGGCAGAGGTGCGCAGACTGTTCCTGCACCCATGTGCGGCAGTTGGAAATCAGGAGGGATACCTCAGTTGCTGGGGTCCTGCTTGAGGAGGGAGGGATCTTAGCCCCACACCAGGCTCCTCAGGCCAGTCTTCTAGTGCCAGGAATAGAAGTCCCCGTACCTCTTGGCTATGAAAACCAGTGGGGATTGTGACTGAGTGATACAGACAGATTCTGAAGCCCAGGTGTTCCCCGATTTTAGGTGGTTCTGCATGATGATTGTTCTATAGTTTAGTCGTAAGTTTGTTGTGGTTGTCCATGATCAACTTTTTAAAACAGTATGCTGTAAACAGGAACCTTGATAGAAACTAATGGTCAGTTTCCAGTAAATCTCCACATATCCATACTTTTGGGAAATACAGGTGACACACACACCTTTGAATAACTTCCTTCGGCCCCTTTTTAGCACATCATTAAATTAATCCAAAAATGTAATTGAGAAGCAAAGGAAAGCACACTAAAATATGTTCCTGCTACTATTAAAATGTTTGGATACTGGATCGGAGTATGGAAGTATGGTGTGACTCACTGGATTGAGTGCTGGCCTGCAAACCAAAGGGTCCCTGGTTCAATTCCCAGTCAGGGCACATGCCTGGGTTGTGGGCCAGATCCCCATTAGGGGGCATGTGAGAGGCAACCACATATTGATGTTTCTCTCCCTCTTCTTCTCCCTCCCTTCCCCACTCTAAAAATAAATAAATAAAATCTTCAAAAAATAAAATAAAATGTCTGGATGCCAATTAAACCAGCAACAGGACAAAGTTCAAATTTTGCAAAAAGGAAACATTCATAAATTGATTCATAACATGAAATCTTTTTTCCAAACTACGTATTCCCAAGAACAGAGTTGTAACTTGTTACTAAATTCGTTATAAAATATTATATAGCCTTAGGAACTATAAAGATAGAACATATAAAACAAGGTACAGCCTCCTATATTATCTCTCTTGTGTTTCATCCTCATAACTCAAATCCTTCCCTCTCCACAATTAGTATACCAGGTTTTTCCCAACTTTCTCTAACAGCCAGTTTCCTAAACTGCATTCCAGACTGAGGGTAAACTGCCCCTGCTCTCTTCTCATCCCACTGGCCCCTGAGGAAAAAGGCAGACCCAGTAACAATAAATACGGTATGAAGTTAATGGAGAGAAATATCAAAACCAGAACACTGCGTTATCACATTGTGTCGTGATTCTCAGTTAAAAGTGACTCGGCCTTCCTGCATCTGTGTATCTACTTTCTCACTGTATGGCCATCTCACCAGTGAATGTCAGATCCCCCCCGCCCCCGACCCAGCCCTTACCCTTCAGGCTGGCTGGCACATGGATTCCTTCATGCAGGAATGTGATCACCAGGGGTGCACCAAACAGTCTCCTTGACTCGAGTATGGAAGGAAAGATCAGAATTCTTACTCACATTTATGTTTATTAAAATAGGGAAATGGAGATTTCTTAACAGTTAGTAATGGTTTAAATATAGGACATATATAACATATGTATATTATAGTTTTAAAGAAAAAATCACATAATACAAAGAATAGGTGATATTCATTGAGGTCTTACAATGTGCCATAGGTTAGCTCTTTGATCCCTCATAACAGCATACCCATACCAAAGCTTTTTGAGGAGTCCAAGGGCACTGTTAACCACTGCACATAGCAGCAGCTATAAATCTGGACCAGCCCAGGGAATGGACGTATAGGGCACACTACCACTGGTAGCAGTGTCCAAGCCCAAGAAATTATTAGTTAAGGTCATGCCCACAGATCAGCGGAGCCCTAGTCCTAGGCTGGGCTCTCAACCATACTGTTGCACTGCATGATGGAAACTCAAATTACCAAATTATTTTACTGATGAGCAGCTAACATTAAAGTCATATGGCGGGACGAGATGGAATGACACACCCTCCCCGCCACCCTATTAAGCACAGCTATGAACCCTGGAATAGTGCACAAGGCAACACCAGGAAAACTTTGGGAAGAGGTAAGAGAAAGGCATGTACACCTAGAGCCCAGGGCCATAGGAGCAGCACAGTGCCTGGACTCAGTCCCCACCCAGCAGAGGAAGCCAACCAGGTGTGGTGTTTCCCAACTTCCACCAAACAACAGCAGGCACCCAGGTGGAACAGGATTCCTCTGACAACCTGCTGCTGATCTACCAATGGGTGCTCATTAGAGCCCCACCAGAAATCAGTGGCCAGAGGGCTTTCCTTTCCATTGGGCCTGAAAAGTCCTTTTCCTGCTTAAACACACCTGGGCAGATGTAGTACCAGAGAATGGACCCAGCACAGTAAGAGTTGGTGGGGATACTGTACCATAGAGGGCTTGGGGCTCTTCTGTCTGTCCAGACACACCTGAGAAGCCTGGGGCACAGGTACAAAGACCTCACCACAGTTATCTCCCCCACTGACAGACACCCGGCAGCCAGCCTGAGAAGACCCTTCTGGTCTTCAGGCTGCACCAGCAGGGACCAGGGGAAGCATCAGGGCACCAGAAAAACCCAACAGACCAAAACAACACTGTAAAGATTCTGAAAATTAAACTGCCATTGGAACCACAGTCCACAAAATAGTTCAAGACTCATACGGTAAATCTAAACAAGATGACTATCTGCTAAAACATAAAAATTTAAATTAAATAAATAAATAAAATTAAATAGGGCCCAGAGACCCCTGACATAATAGAATAAAGGTCCAGGATAAAACTGAACTTCACCTGTCATACCAAGGACTAGAAAAAAATTATAATTTGCATGAAAAAGACAATGAACTGATGCCAACAATAACATTAATATAATGTTGGGATTATCTAACAAGGATTTTAAAGCAGTAGTCCTAAAACTGTTTCAATAATCAATTACAAGTTTTCTTCAAACAAATGAACAAATAAATCACAGAAAATAAAAATTTAAGAAGAAAGTGGAAATTGCAGATCTGAAAAACAAAATAACAAAAATGAAAATTAACTTGACAAGGTTAATAGTAGAGCAGAGATGAAGAGGATTGAATCAGAGACCTTAGGACAGAACAAAATATATTCACCCAATAAAAGAACAGAGAGAAAATGTTTTTTAAAAAGTTAACAGAGCCCCAGACCCTGAGAGAAAAAAGATTCAACATTTATATCCCAGGAGTCCCAAAAGGAAAAGAGATGGCAAGAGTGGATGGCTGAAAGTACTTAAAGAAATAATAGCTGTAAGCTTTACAAATTTGTCAAAAATATAAACCTAAAGATTCAAAATGCTGGACAAACTTCAAATAATATTTTTAAGTGCTGAAATTCAAGAAATGTGAGCCATGGATTTTAGATCCAGCAGAACTTTCAGGAATAGAGGGAAAATACATAATTCTCAAGTGAAGAAAAACTAAATAACTTGTTATTAGCAGGGCTATCCTTAAAGATAGGCTTAAAAATTACTTGAAATAGAAAGAAAAAATAGAACAAAACAAATCAGGAGTGAAGATGAAACAACAGAAAGAATAGATGTGGTACATTCAATACACTGTTCTTTTCCTTATGAGCATTATAAAGTATATTTGCTAAATGAAACAAAAATAACACCTTCACACTCAAAAGAGAATGATACTTAAAAGCAAAAAAAAAGGTAAAAAGAAAAGTGGAAGTGAAGTTTCAACACTTTACTGAAAGTGATAAAATACTGATACTGGTCAACTGTTAAAATCACGTATGTATATGTTAATACCCAGCACAACCACTACTAAAACAGTATAAGTAGATAGACTAAAATAATAAAGACAAATCAAGTCAGATTCCCTAAATATGTCCAAGGAACACAGAAAAAAGGAATAAAGAAACATAGAGGACAAATAATGAAATTGCGCACTAACATAGTAATAATCACCTTAATTGTAAATTATCTAAATATACTAATCAAAACAAGGAGATTAATAGAGTGGATAAATAAACATAATCCAACTATATGCTGCTAAAAAAGGTAGATAGAAAGCAAAAGCGCGGAAATAGATTTATTATATAAACATTATTTTATTTTTTAAATATTTTCTTTTTTTTTAATTTTAGAGAGAGGGGGAGGGAGGGAGAGAGGGAAACAAACATCAATTTGTGGTTTCCTCTGGTGCGCCCCCTACTGGGGATCTTGCCTGCAACCCAGGCATGTGTCCTGACTGGGAATTGAACCAGCAACCCTTTGGTTCTCAGGCTGGCAATCAATCCAGGGAGCCACACTAGCAAGGACATAAAAACATTATTTTAAAATACAGCAGTAATTCTATTACTATCTAATAGACTTCAGGGCAACAAAAATTAACCAAAGACCAAGATATGTGTATGTATATATATATATACACATAATATTGATCAATATTATATATATAATATATAATATATATATATAATATTGATAAAAACATCAATTCATTGGGAGGAAATAATGATCCTCATTGTGTATGCAGCAAACAATGGAACATCAAAGTATATTAAACTACTGATACAACTGAAAGGACAAATACACAACACCACAAATATAGTTAATGGTTTCAATAGCTCCTCTCAGCAACTGATATAACCTCTAGGCAAAAATTCAGTATGGAGGATCTGAAAAATAAAATCCATCAAGAGGATCTAACTGACTTATAGAAAACATAATATATAACAATAGCAAAAAAACAAATTTTGTCAAATGTGCATGGATGATTACCCAAGACTGTCCATGTGTAGGGCAGTAAAACAAATTTAAAAGAATTAAAATCATAGGCCCTGGCTGGTGTAGCTCAGTGGATTGAGCACGGGCCTGCGAACCAGAGGATCGCGGTTCGATTCCCAGTCAGGGCACATGCCTGGGTTGCAGGCCAGTTCCCTGCAGGCCAACTCCCAGCAGGGGACTCACAAAAGGCAACCATACACTGATGTTTCTCTCCCTCTCCCCTTCCCCTCTAAAGGTAAATAAATAAATAAAATCTTAAAAAAAAAAGAATTAAAATCATACAGTGTTGTTCTCTCACCATAATAGAATCAAACTAGAAATCCATAACTAAAAGACAAAAGGAAAACTTCCAAACAAACTTATAAATAGTTCATGGGTAAAAATGAAAAACTCAAAAGAAATTATTTTTAAATACACAGAATACCATGAAAACAAAAACGCAGTATATCAAAATAGGACACAAAGTGGTGACAAGAGAGAGATTTATAGCACTAAGTGACTATATTAGTGTACTCTTGGTTAGAAACAAGGAAAGGTCTAATTAGTTTCCTATCTCAAGGAACTAATGAACAAAGAACAAGATATATCTAAAGTGGCCAGAAGAAAAGATATAGCATAAAAACAAATCAATGAGATGAAAATAGGAAAACAATATAGAAAATGAGTAAGACATAGGGAGGAGAGGGGGGAAAGGTAGAAAACTGTACTTGAACAATTAAAAATGTTAAAAAACAAAAATAAAATATTTTTATTAAAAAAGAAAATGAATAAAACACACAATTATTCAATGAAGAAACTTATAAAATTGACAAACTCATAGCAAAAATGACAAAAAAGAATGAGGATACAAATCACAAACAGAATTATTGCCACAGGTTATACTGTCTCTAAAAGATAAGAGAACACCATAAACAGATTTGTATTAACAAATTTTACAACTTAGAAGAAATGGGCCAATTACATAAAAACCACAAACCACCAAAATTCATCAAAGACAAAATAGACAATCTGAATAGTTTCATAACCGTTAAAGTCAATTAAAAGCTGCCCAAAAAAAAGAAGAAGAAGAAGGTTATCTCTAGCACAGATGGTTTCATAACAGGAGAATTCCAACAAGCATTCAAAAAAAGCTAATCTTACACAATCTCTTACAGATAATGAAAAAGAAGAGAACACTTTCCAACTCAATTTATGACTGTATTATCCTGAAATCAAAACCAGACAGAGACAGTGGAAAAAATAAAGCTGGAGATCAATATACCTAATGAATTTAGGTGCAAAAATCCTCAACACAATGTCAGCAAATTAAATCAAATAATGTTTAAAAAGAATGATACAAAGTGACCACACTGGATTCTTCCAGGTATTCAGGACTCGTTCAGTTTCTGAAAATCAATCAATACACCCCATTCAACAAGCAAAGACAAAAAGATATATCAATTGACACAGAGAACAGCTCTGACTAAATACTCATTTATACTCATTCATAATAAAAATAGAAAGAAATTAGAAATAGAAGGAATTATCTCTACCTTACAAAGAACATCTAGCACCTACATAAACCCCTTAAACAAACATCACACTTAATGATGAAAGACTGGATGCTTTCTCCCTATGACTGGGAAAAGACAGGCTCTGCCACTCTTATTCAACACAGGATTAGAAGAAGTTCTGGCCAAAGCAATAGCAAGAAGAAAAAAAAAGACATATGGTTTAGAAAGGAGAAGATGAAATTCTCTGTATTTGTAAATGACATGTGTGTCTACAGAGAAATCCCAAAGATTTTACCAAAAAAAATTTCCTCGAAGTAAAATATAAGTTAAGCAAGGTCACAGAATACAGGATTAGTCCTCAAAAATAATTCACATTTCTGTGTATTAATAATGAGCATTTATAACTGGAATAAAAACAAAGTACCATTTATAATTACTCCAAAAATGAAAATTTAGATATATACTTTCAGCATGTACAGGAACTATGTGTATGAACATTTTATGCATAAATTTTTATGCACTTTGTGCAAATTTTATGCGCTTTGTGCCAAAATTTTTAAGTGCTAAAATAAATAAAAGAAGATGTAAATATGGAGACATATACTATGTTCATGAATTGGAAAATTAAACAAAATATGTCAATTATTTTCAAGTGGGTCCATAGGTTTAATGCAACTTCTATACAAATCTAGCAAGTCTTTCTGTAGTTAGACAAGCTTATTGAAAAAAAAATTTTAAAGGCACAGGCATAGGTAAAATAGTCTTGAAAAGGAATAAAATGGGAGGATGCACTGTATCTACTATGAAGTCGTACAGCTACAGTAACAAGACAGTGTGGGATTGGCAGGGGGACAAACATTAGATTGATGGAACAAAGCAGAGAACACAGAAATAAAACTACATAAATATTTTCAATGGATTTTTGACAAAGGTGAAAGGTAATTCAACAAAGGAATGTAAAGATACTTCTCAAGAAATGGTCCTGATGAAATTGAATGTTGGAGCATGGGCGGGAGTGAACCTCAAACTACACCTCATCTACAGAAATTAATTCAAACTAGGTCATACACTTAAGTGTAAAATGCATAGCTATGCAACATTTAGAAAAAGACATAGAGAAATCTTCAAGATCCAAGGTTAGGCAAATAGACTTGATACCAAAAGCACATCTTTATAAATGAAATACTGATAAATTGGACCTTGTCAAAATGAAAAGCTTTTGCTTTGTGAAAGTTCCTGAGGAGAGAATGAAAAAACCAGCTACGCACAGGGAGAAAAGGTTGGCTCACCACACCTCTGACTGAAGATTAGTATCCAGAATATAGAGAGAGTTCTCAAAACTCAACAGTAATAACAATGATGATAATAGTAATTCAATAGGAATATCAGCAGAAAGCATGAAGAAACAGCGTCCAAGGGGATATCCACACAGCAAATAAGCACATGAAAAGACAGTCAACATCATTAGGGAAATGGAAATCTGAACCACAGTCAGATCACTATATACTTATCAGACTGGCTAGAATTAAAAAAAAAAGTAACACCACCAAATGTTGCTGAGGATGTAGGGTGATTCATGCTTTGCTGTGGGAATGTAAAATGGTATAGCCATTTCTGAAAACAGTCTGGCAGTTTTTTTAAATGAAATTATACATGAAACTACCATATGACCTAGAAATGGTACTTTTGGCCATTTATTCTAGAAAAATGAAAACTTATTTTCACACGAAAACCTATACACAGATGCCATGGCATATTCATTTGTAATGGCCAAAAACTAGAGTCAGCCCAAATATCCTTCAGCAGGTGAGTGAATTAAAGACCCGTGGCACAGCAATACTATGAAATATTATCCAGGAACAAAATGGAACAAACTATTGATATATGCAACAACTATTGATATATTTGAATGAATCTCTAGGAAACTATGCTAAGTGAAAAAAACAATTTCAAAGGATTCACACTGTGTGGTTGTATTTATACAACATTTTGATATGGCGAAACTTTAGAACTAGAAGACAAACTAATGCTTGCCAAGGATAGGAACAGGAGGGAGAAGGAGGGCAAGGGTGGGAGGGAACTGGGCAACCGGAGGGATCCTTGAGCTGGTGGAACTGGTCAGTGTCTTGACTATGGCGGTGTAGACAGGAGCCACACATGTGACAAAACTATATAGAGCAAATAAGCATACACAGAAATGAATGCAAATAAAACTGAATAAGGTAGGTGAACTGGGTCAATATCAAAATCATAGCTGAGATGTTGTGCTACAGTTTTGCCAATGTTTTGGGGGAAAACTGGACAAAGAGTGCATGGGATCCTTCACACTTTTTCTTTGGACCACATGTGAATCTACAACTATCCCAACAAAAATTTCAATTAATGCAAAAAAAAAAGTATGGCTATGACTGGGTCATTCCTGTTTGGTCCAGAGACCTCCATACCACCCCTGTACCAACACATAGACATACAGAGGTTTCTGCTGGCCCAGATGCAAGACAGGAGGATTTAACTGGCATGGCACCTGGGCCTCAGCGAGGATCTATTGCCACATCTGCTCTTGCTGATCTGCATAGATGAGGTTATATTTAGAGTGAACTTGTTCCCCAGACTTAAAAAATTAAGATACATGGCCTGACACAGGGTTTAAAACTAAGGAGCTTCTAGAAAATGCAAGATGTATGTTTGGAATGGATTTTGAAGAAATCTCCTTAAAGACAAGATGTTCAAAATGTCTTCATATTCTTTTCATCTCTAATAGACGGGAAGTAAAAATACAAAAAGAAAAATCAAGCTGTGGGATAAAAAACCTTCCACTGCAAATATTTTCCTATTAACTCTTCCCTAAGAGGCACTGACCTAAATGAGATCATATATGCATGATCTACTTTAACTTCTAGTAACCTGGAGAAGTCGGTGTTGTTACAGATGAGAGAACAGGTTGGTGTAGTTAAGTGACCACGTAACTGTCACTTACAGTGTTAAGTGACACTGTAACCGTGTTTGTCTCTCCTGCAGCAAATTGAGAATTATATGTTTAGAACCTGTTGCCTGTTCACATAGCACTTACATAAAAATCAAATAATGTGTAAAGTAAAGACAGTTGTTTTGAAGTAAAGACTCTGCATTCCCTGCCAGCTCTCTGTGAGCTAGGACACTAGTGGTCATTGAAAGCCATGGAGGATTCCTATTTCTTAGCATTTTAACATGTAAGGGAGCACAGGAGTGGGGCTAATACTACATTTGCCTTTGGGGGTAATTGCTTGAAACAAACCTCTTTTTGAGTATGAGTTTTAGCCTCATCTCCTTATCAAACCACTGGGCAATACTGCTCACAGCCAATTTGCCAAATTAGACCTTGATTCTGTCCCTAAGTCTCTGCCCAACTTCTGACAAGTTCACCCAAATAAAGTCTGTGGGAAGAAAAGGAGCTCCCTAAAACCTATACAAAGTACAGTGATGTACCCAGGGTTCTTTCAACGTACAAGTACTCCTGAAGTCCAGGCAGTGTTTCTGTCAGACGACTCATGGGTACTGACAGATCTTCACATGAAGCTGCATTACTGAAATCTTACCCCAGTGGCCCAGAGCTTCTCCCAAGCCTGCTCAAATCCCGCATATTGGCCAAATTCTGCTCTCAGGTATATACCATGGCTCCTTCTGATTTGCATTTAAAGACTTTTGCATAGCTAGTCCCTGCTTGAGGATTAGGGAAGCTCTGCTGGTATCTGAGGATGACTCTGGCCGGTTGAAATTTTCTAGACCTGGTTGTTTAAGAGGCTTGTGACTGAACTAGAAATACAGCTACATTTCATTTTAATTATTGGTGGTGACAACACAAGCTCTGCCATCATTTTGTATTTTCCCTCTCTACCATGATTTCAAAATGACTTTGTCATAGTTTATAGTTGGTTGATTTCTCATAAATCACTGTTCAGAACCTCAAATCCTTAACATCTCATCCCCTGCCAGACACCTCTGGTGAAGTGAAGCGACATGGTTAAATGGGGAAAGGCAACAGCCCCAGCCAGACACACTAGAGCAGACAGCTAGGTAAGTAAGAACAGTTCCCATTCCTTGGAAAATGGGCAAGGAAGCACGTCCCACGATGCAGAATAGAAAACCAGTCCTTTGAGCCCCAGGAGCTGAGCCGCTCTGGGAACCCAGGAAGGAAATACATTCTTGGCTGGGTCTCAGTGACAGAAAGCAACACAGTTCTCTCAGAGCCAGGCCAGTGGACTGCCCTCCAGGAAAATCAAAGTCTCTACACTTTTGCTGACTGGTGAGGGGCTGCAGGGCCCTGGGCGCTGTAGGGCGGTTGGAACTTTCAACCCACTGCAAGAAACTCGCGCATGCCTTTAGCACCATTGACAGAAACAGCACCTTGTTTCAAATTTGGCTGTAGATAATGAAATTAGTCCCCAAATTACCATAAAGTGGAACAAGTAAACACAAAAGCAGGAGCTAAGGTTTTCAGGCATTTCTCCTCCCCCTATTACAGATCAGTAATGTCTATGGCTATTAGCTGTTTAAATTCAAAGCAAAGCTTCTGTTTTTCTAAGTCGCTATTTTGACCCCAAGCAGATAAAGAACACTAAATGACACATTCAGCAGAGTCGCTGTGTTCTTGCAGGGCTGCTCTGTTTACATCAGGAAATCCAGCGGGGCGCGGACGGGGGGTGGGCCGGCGGAGGCGGCCGGGCGCCGGCCTCCCTCGCGCTTGCCGCCGCGCTCGGCTGGCTCCGCCGCGCTGGCCCCTGGCGCTCGGCCGTTGACTCCATCCAGATGTGCGGTGGCTCCAGAGTGGCTGCCGCGCGCAGTAAATGGGCATCGGAGGCTCGTCAATCTGGGCCAGAGCAATTGCGGTCTCGCGGGCGGCTCCACTGGCACGCGGAAACGTTCGCGCGGGAGGGAACCATGCGGGGCGATCCCTGGGCGCGGGGAGGCAAGCGCTAATGACCGACCCGGGAAATGTTCCTGATACATTAGTACATTTCCTTGTAAATGTTTTACACTTTAAAAGAAAGGGGAATGCTGTATATCATTTGGAAATGTTGGCTGTCTATAGGTCCCTATGGATATTACTGGGTTAGTACGACTTGTAACCAGAGCAAGAGGAACATAAAAAAGTTGGAAACACTGCCAATTAGTCATTACAGGGAGATTGTAAAAACAAAAGAAAGAGAAAGAGGAGGGAACAGAAAAAATAAAGAGAATAAAATGCCTCAGGAAATAAAAATTAAAGAAACTAGATGCGATTTTTCAGTGTTCCCAGAATAGACCGGGGAAGCAGCTGGCAGCCTTCTAACCAGGAGCGACCTGGGAACCAGCAAATTCCCGGTGCGGCCCAGGAAAGACCCCTGAGATTTCTCCAACTATGCCGTGTTGCCCTCCCTGTAAAACTCAGGCTGGGTCAGTGGGCAGACTGTGTGCTTTGAAGCAAGACCCAATTGTGCAAAAGCCAAGTTAGACATTTATTTCTGATCGCCTGCCACCTAGTTGCTTGCTGAGTTATTAAAAAAAAAAAAAAGACAGGAACCATTTCTTTAACAATCACCAGCAGCAGACTTAAAGCAGACTGAGGCCATGCTGGCTGAAAACTGTTTTTAAGATTATGGTAATTCTTACTGAAATCTCCCCCAACCCCCACTTTTTGTCAGATTCCAGAATCAAGAACTTGTAACATCATAAAATGAAATTAATCTGGGTGCACCTCGCATACCTTCTGCAGTAACTTTACTGACCCTGTTCAGAACTTGAAGGTAAGTGAAGAGATATGGCCTGGCCTTCTGTTAAGGGCCCGCAGTGCTTCTTCAGGGAAGAGCTGTGAGAGCTCAGGAGCCTCCAGGAAGTGGGGTGCGGGGGAGGGGGTACTGGAGAGGAAGCTGGGGCCTATTCTCCAGGGAATTCGGGGGGGGGGGGGGGGGGGGGGGGNTCGGGGGGGGGGGGGAGGAGAGGGGTGAGAAAACTTGCTGGTGGGAGAGGAACTGCTTATCTCAGCAGTTTGGAGAGTCCACCTCCAGCCAAACTTCTTCAGCCCACAAGATTTTAGTCCCCACCTCCTCTGAGTCATGAGGACAGCCACATGTGCCTCAGATCCAACCCCTGGCTAGCTTACAATTTTGCTAATCAGCTAGGGTCCTTCTTGGTATCTGGCCACAAATCAGCAGACTCACAGGTCAGCTTTATCAATACAAAATAACTTGCATAAGATATGTTTAAAAACAATTATGTAAGCAAATTAATTTGGTTTCTAGCCACAGATTTTTTTAATCTAGTAGTAAGATCTCAAAAATGAGTAAACCACACATTATTTTAAAATAACATTAACTTAAATAAGAAATGAAGAATTCTTATACAGTCATCAAACATCCTCATGTGTGGGAACTGAGTTCCCAACCACTGTCCCTAAAGTTGAAAGGAGTGAATTAATTATATCTGAGGCTTCTTTAGAGACAGAAACTAAAATAGTAATAATTCTGTATCTCAAAGGGTTTTGCCTTTATAACATATGGTTCTGAAGTCCTTTAATGGAAAGGTTATAATCAGACTAATTGGAACAGCTTTGTAAACTGGGTCCATTCACATTGATAGGTCAATTTTGCCAGTGGGCAACAACGGATCAATTATGTCTTCTCTGAACTAAGGACTCAGAAATGATATAATAGTTTTGCCAGGAAACCTGTTTCAGCTAATATTATTTCTCTGTAGCTTCTCTCTGAACGACACTTGCCACGTGCCCCCATTTCTGTCTCTGCCAATGTCACCCTTCCTGGTAGGTTCATCTCATTCCTTGACTACTTCTTCCATTTCTCACCTTCTGCCTGACTGTGGTTGAACCCCGTTGCTGAAATCTTGGCTTTCTGCTATTCTCCATACACATTCTTTTCTTCCACAATTGCCTCATACTAGAAGTTTATACTAATGACTTCAAAAATTAAAGCTGCACTCTTGATATTTCCTTCGGGTTCTAGGTACATTCTTCTAGCTGCAAATAGATATTTTCATTTAACCTCCACATCATCCTTTGAAAGTCAGCACCTTGAAGAACAAATGCATTATCTTCCCAAATTCAACTAACTTAGCCCTACTGACTCTCCAATTTCTACGAAAGATAATCTCTCTCTCTCTCTCTCTCTCTCTCTCTCTCTCTTGTCTCTCTCTCCCATTGTCCTATTCTAATTTCTATGAGACCTCTGGGTGTCAGGCCCTGCCCCATGCTTGGAGATACAAAAGTGAAAAAGATATTTAGCATCTCTCCACTCATAGCCAACTAAACACGTGAAAGCCATGTGGATCACACACAACCTTGTAGAATACTTGGCTCAAATCCTTGCAGTCCTCATCTTTTCTTTATGTGAAGAAGCTCGTGTTCATTAACCTTAAAATTGCAATCAGAGCCGAGCTGTTCTTCCACTGAGATTTTCAATTCCTCCAGAAACCTCCCCTGGGGAGAGACTCTTGTCCTCCTATAGCATGCCTGCTGAAGCAGCCCTACTTCCCACCTTCTGGAAAGCCATCCTTCTACGTATCTTGAGTTCTAGAAGGAGGCTTATGTTCTTCCCCCTTTCTTCCCCTTTCCAGTAGGGTAAATTCTAGGCAAGCCTTAAAGTTGAAATCAAGCCTGCAGTCCTGCATAGGAGCCCCATGTCCCCAGTGGGGCATTATCCACAGCCTACTCTATAGATAACTGACTAATCTCCAGCACTACCTCTTTGTTTCCCAGTTTTAAGCCCCTACTTCCAGGTCTGTCTAGTATCCCCACTAGATGTCTCATAAGCACTTGAAACTCAAAGGCACTAAAACAAATCACCCTATTTTTATCCTCAAAGTCTTTTCATTCTTTCTCCATTAATTTTGTTAATGAGATTTATCTCTTATTTAAATTAAAAAAAAAAAAAAACCTTAGGAATCCTTCCAAATCCCTTTCTTTCCTCTACCCTGCAGTCCAATCATTCAAGTTCCACTTCCCATAGCTCAGGGCTGCATTGGGAAGTTTGTGTTTCCAAGATAGTCACCTCTGCTGCCTTCACCGAAGTGCCCTTCAGACCCACTTCTCAGCCTTCTCTGCTGCACCTTGTGTGTGGACATGCCTGTCCTCCAGCTTCCAGGAAGGAGTGCATCTCTCCACTGTCCCACCATTCACCCCAGGCCCAGTGCCATTCTTTGCTACTTTTCATAAAGCCGCCCACAACTTTGTACATAGTCCTTTCATTAAACTGTCCTCAAATCACCTAATTTGAGAGTAATTTCTGACAGGAAAACTGAGTTACCAACACATATACAGACCTCTGTCTGTCATACAGCTTTATCTTCTCAGGCCCAACACAACTCCTAACACACAGCAGGTAACTGATAATAGTTTACCAAGTGAATGAGTGAATTACTTAGTACAGGGGTGTCAAACTCATTTTGGCTGGGGCCACATCAGCTTCATAGTTGCCTTCAAAGGGCTGACATAATTTAAGGACTGTATAAATGTAACTAATCCTTAACTGTTAAGGAGTTGAAATTGCATTCTGCCCTTTGAAGGCAACCGTGAGGCTGATGTGGCCACAGGTCTAAATGAGTTTGACACCCCTGACTTAGTGAATATACATTGTTTGATACGTAAGTCTCTAGCGTAACTTCCATAACAATTTGGTCGTAAGTTTAGGGGCATCTCACAGAGCATCTAACCATATACTTACATATAATAGGTGCATTATTTACTAAATAAAGCTCAGTTAGTGAAAGATTGAATGTAGTCTCTGGCAGGAAGAAGCTAAAAACAGGAATTTTTTTTTTTAAAAAAAGGGGATGAAGAGGAAAAGGAGAAGAAAGGAGAAAGAGAAGCAGAAAAATTCATTCTGGGTTAAATGATAGCAGAATCACTGCGTTTATATTACTCCTTCCATTCTTCTGTGTTGGGGTGGCTGACCTGTCTCTGGTTTATCATACCACAGCCTTTTCAAACTGAGAATCTAATGAAAGATCAGAAAGGTATCTCACTCATACTCATTTATCCCTTAATTATTTTTCTCAATAAACTTTTACTGGCACATTTATTAAGTCAATCGTCAGTCAGTATGCTGAATATAGAAGGAATTCCCAAGAACTTATATCTTGTCTACAATAGCTAAATGTGACATTGGAAGGAGAACATGGACATGAACACAGAATGGTAAGGACTGCAAAAGAGTTAACGCCCTGCCACAGGAGCACAGAGAAAGGCATATGCGATTCTCTAAAAACAAAGGAAGACCTCATCCAGCTGATGACATCTGAACAGTGAATTGCCCCCTAGCAATTCAGGGAGAGTGAATGCATCCTTGGCAGTCCTAGGAATTTAGATCATCAGATGTCTACACAGAGAAACAATCATTAAGTAGGTCTGACTCCTAAGCCATTCTAGACATTAATTGGATCGCTAAGATTCCACTCCCCATGTCTGATAGTTTGAACTAACACACTTACACTTTGGTATCATTCAGGAATTACATCAGGAGGAGGTGGATTTTGTTTTCTCCAGCTGGAAAGCATTGAGCACAGGAAATATGATGTGATTCTAGTTCTCATGCAGCCCTGAGGAAATGGCCATAGTTCCTAACATGGACACTGGTCAGGGTTAGATACACAGTGTTGGGATGCCTGCACACTATTCCTAGTTCTGTAGATACAGAGAGGTGAACTGCATGTCTGTGCGCTGTACGTCCCTGTCCTCCTGTGTCCTTGGGGTTCAAGGACCTCCTCTTCTAACACAATTGCCTAAGGCTCAGTGTACATCCTTTCTCTTAAACAGACTTCGAGTAGATGACTCCTTAAGTTGTCTCTGATGACAATGCTGGTTTACTATTGTAAAATCCATTTCCCCCACACAGTGATGAAAAGAACGAGGTGTCCTGTCTGCCATGTGGTCAGGCAATGTCAGCGTCACATCACAGGGACTGCACAACAGTAAGAGCCACCACAAAGCAAACTTCCTTGTGAATTGAGAAAGCTTTCTCAATTCAAAGAGCTTTAAAACAAGAGTAAGTGACCCAGTTACAAATAAATTCTTTATTTTTCGCCTGCCCCAAACAACATTGGAGTCTCTACAATTGAAAGGATATTTTCCCTTTTTAATATTAAAATAAATTAGTAATATAAGTGTAGAGACATAGTAGCACAAACGGCATGCCTTGGGCACAGAGGCTGTGAAAGAAAAATCAGCAAATGAAAGTGAGGTTTAGTAGAGCACAGCCCTGAAGTCTTGGCTCACAAAGCACAAAAAAGAAGACCAGTGAGTGGGGGAGTTTCCTGAAGCCATGAGTACATTCTGGCAGAAATACAGCCTGTTTTTGGTTCCAGTCCACATGACATCACAATCTATGAATTTTGCTTCAGATTGGATTTGAATGAACTTGTAGATTCAAAACAAAACCCATTTGAAACAAGCTGCACAAAGCTGCTCTATCTTCCCAGCAGCAGTTCACTACAGTTCCTGATGGCCCTCTTCTGTTCTAGATTGCAAAGGGTATTGGAAGGCAGGCACAGGACTAACAGACCAAAGTCCAAACCAAACACACATACACACACACATATATAAACACACATACACACACAAGCACACACAGAGACAGACGCACATTCACACACAGAGACAAGCACACACCCGGAAACACACTCAGAGACACAGCAGCAGGGGATGGAAGAGACACAGGGACACTGGCCGGCACTTTGAATCTTCCATGGATAGCCTGCTCCTCTCTTTTCCTTCTTTCTTCTTTTTATTCCTATTGTTTTAATGCTGTCCAGGAGGGGTAAAGAAAAAGATTCACAGCAGCCTGCACATATGATCTGGGCTTTGAAGAAACCAGGGTAGAAAAAATGAACACTACTCAACAGTCCTGGTGTGGCAGCTAACATATTGTATCTATTCCAACATTTTCTTTTCTTCGGTGGAATTTATTTTCTAAAGAAGTGGGGGTAATATGTGTAAGGATCAGATACATTTACACATAGCAGGCATTTTTAACACTGAAAAACAAAAACCAACATGCTTGTGGACATACAGGATCATTACACAACAACTAGATTAACCAATTAAAAATGTCGGTTGTCCAGATATGCCTCATAGTGAATAACTGAACAACCAACATAGCCATCGTATTTAGTATGTGTTTTGATATCCAAATAATCCTATTAGTGAGCACCTGTCTCTTTCCTTACTCCATGAATATCCAGGCTAGGTGCTAAAATACCCTGTCTTTGATCTCCATGTAGCAGCCAAGAATGTCACGCTTTTCACATGGTGGGTGATTTTTGTCCCCTCCTGTCCCCAGAGGATGTTTAGCAATGTTTGGTGACATTTTTAATTGTCATGACTGGGGGATGAAGGTGCTACTGGCATCTTGTAAGGAGAGACCAGAGATGCTGTTAAACATTCTACAGTGCACAGGACAGTTCCCTTCCCCCTAAATACAGAATGATCTGGTTCAAAATGTTAGTAGTGTCGAGGGTGAGAAACCCTGATTTAACACATAAGCCTACCTTCTTCCCCTACCAAGAGAGCATCTCCACATAGCTCTCCCATTATGTCTCTTACTTCTTGTCTTCTTCTGTCATGTTCTCTTAATTACCAAGGTAAGAAGTCCCTTAGCTACCAAGGCATGAAATTCACAACTGCTGGGCTAAGAAACTTAGCAATTTGGTCTGTTAAACAGAGCTAGAAGTTAGTGTGGTGTGCACTATATATGCAAGCAAGTGTGATGGCCCAAACCCCTTGCAAAGATAAGTTGGAAAACAAATCAATGTTACTTCAGACCATGGTCATCTCTGCCAAAGAAGTTACTGAGAATAACAGTCCAAATGATTTCCAGAAAAATATTCTATCTTAGTAAGTTTTACAAGAGAAAAAGGAAAGCATTTTACCCATTTAGTACTACTCGTTTGAGGTCTGTATTTGATTTCTTTGAGTAAAATGCAAAGACTTCATAACTAATGTCAGAATAAATGGCAGCTTTTGAAATGGCAACCATCAGAATTTTCAAAGTCTTTCCCTGGCATAAGCTTGCAGAGGTCCTACATAAGCAAAAGAGGACAAAATTCCATCCTCAGCAGAAGACAGGGCCTTTCTGTAGTGTTGCCCTCTGTTACAGATTTTGTTGGGAGTTTTGGACAAAGTACGTGTTTAAGAAACTGGTAGGCTGGCTGCCTAATTGTGTCATTTTGAGTAAATCATTTCACTTCCTGAACGTCAGTTTTCTCACCTGTAAGATGGGATTTAATATCAATACAACAGTTAACAGTGACTAAGTTATTGCTATGTGCTGAGCATTGTTGAGGTGGCTTTCCTACATCAACTCTAACTTAAATATCACTGTAGCCCTGTGGTGATTGGGCATGTTGCAAATGAAGAAACTGAGGCTCACAATGGTTAAGTATCTGCCCAGATCGCAGAGATGGAGGGAGATAAGATTTCAGTGCAGGCCATTGTCTCTTAGCAATCATGCTCAAGATGGGTCCTGGAGGAGGAAATGAGATGATGCTTATAGTATCCCTTGGTGTGGTTTTTAATGAATGGCAGTTATAGTATAATTAAATCAATAAATTTACTTTTCTGTTTCCCCCTCTGTAAATGCTCCTGAAAGAGTCACATAAGAGAGAAGCTGGGTCTACTTTCATATCATTGTAGAAAATAGTGGTTCCTACTCTTAAATCTGCTGTCAACTCAGGATTCTATGCTCCCTGAAATTGTACATTAGGCATAGGATTGATGAAATCCTGATGAAACTCTAACAAGGATCAGTCATTTTAGTTCAGTCTTTTTTTCTTTAAGGAGAATCCCTCAGTCTCATTCTCACTGGAAAAGTGGTAAGAGTTCTTCAACATCACTGTTATTTGAAAGAGAGGAGACCTACATGTTGCCATTCTCAGATGAAGAGTTTGTTTATAGTCTTTGGAAGGAACAGTCCTGGTGTTGCACCTTTTCTAATTTTGTACCTTACTGCCTACATTGTGTTGAGTATGGAGAAGGATTCGTATGGGAGCTGGGATATAAAAGTTTCAAATTCACCTTCCCACTAGTTGACCTCAGAAGTGAGATTCCTCATCTGTAAAACATGGGTACCTCATGCTGATGGGGCAATTAAACCAGAGGTGAGGAAGTGTTTTGAGTAAAAATTCAAAGAACAAAATATGAATATGAGTGGCACTAATATGGGTACCTCTCATATGGGTGGCACCAATAGTTTCAAACCCTATGCTGACTTTCTAGTTTTTTTGGTATCTACTCTAACAGAAAGTTATCCTGACAGTATCTCCCTCCAACATCATTTGTGTTTACTCCTACTATGGTATTTATTTGGAAACCAGACAACTTTATTTAAGACCTTTATTCTACCAGAAGTCAGTGCAGCCAACCATCAAGGTTGAAAGAGTCATTTCTAGACTCAACAACATTTTCTAGGGGGTTCATGTTGCCTACAGTTAGACCTCTAGAAACTAAAGTATTTCTGGTTTTCACATCTATGTATCTATTGATCCTCATAAGCCACAAACAAATTCAGCAAATATTTATTGAGTGCCCATTTTGGGTCAGGTACATTCCTAATCATTGAATAAGATAGAAAATGTCTCATAGTATTGGACAAGACTCGCATTCCATAGAGAGGGAGAAAGAGATAATAAACAAGTAAGTACATTCATAATAAATTGTATGGGTAGGAGAAGTGCCGAAAGGACATACATAGGAAGATGTGATACAGTTTTTAGTGTGGCAGGAATGGAGCTTGTGATATTTGGGCAAAGCTCTAAATAATGTAGAAGCAGCACAACCATGTGGAGGGGTTTTGCGCTCCCTCTACCTCACCTAAGACTTTTACTCAGTTAGTATTTTGTAAGCGCCAGATCTGTGCCTAGCACTGTGCTGAATGGTGGGGCTGCAAAAGTATGTACTTGTGTGTTGGTCCTTCCATTCCAGTTGGAAGAAAAGAAGAGCCAGCCTCCCCACCCTCTGCTCCACTCCTTGGACTATGATTGAGGGAGACTGTGGTGCAACTGAGACAGTAATTGGGAGCAGGCCAGCACCCTCAGGAAGGAGGCGGCATATGAGGGTCAGCCATCTATCTGGTCACTGAAAAATATCTTGCAGCTGAGATAAAATCTTCATGCACTGTGATGGTATGGTGTCGATAACCTCTTTATTTGTTGGAAAGAACATCACTCACACCATTTCTGAGCAAACTTCTCAGACCACATTTAAAAGGGAAACATGCTCCCAGGGTGAGTCTGCACCAAAGATGTCACTATAATGCAATGGCAACCAAGAACCGTGTTGTATCTAAGTCTCAAGATTACAAACCAAAAGCAAAGCTTCCTCTTAGAATTTCTAGGTATGAAGAAGGAAAGCTGAAAGAGCACAAACAACATAGTGTATCCACATCTTCTGCTCTTCCCCTCCCTAATCCTTATGTCTTCACTTAGTTTTTCAAGGAAGTTCCCAACTACACTGTCAGCATTAATTGCACTACGCCCTAAGCCTAGCACATCACTGCCAAGCATGCGCCTCCCTAGAAAAGCCTCCAAATAGGCCCCAAGAACCACATCTGCCCGCCCAGGGTTAACAAAGAGGTCAGAGCTAGAAGGGTCACCGGCTAGTCATGTTGGTCTTACTTTACCAGCCTTGCTGGACAGTAGTTCCTAAGTTCCTAGGACAAGCACCAAGCACTGCGCAGGCCCAATCCCCAAGCACTGGGATGGAAATGTTATTCACAGGACACTTGTTACATGCTAAAAAGGGCTTTCCTCATATATATTTCATTTTCAGAGCAACCTGTGGTGTTGGCATTGTTATTCCCCTTGATGAGAACAATGAGAGGTTGAGACTCACTGTGACAGGTACTAGATTTAAAGTAGTCTACGCCCTGGCTGGTGTAGCTCAGTGGATTGAGTGCAGGCCAAGCACACAATTGTGGTTCAATTCCCAGTCAGGGCACATGCCTGGGTTGCAGGCCAGTTCCCATCAGGGGGACTCACGAGAGGCAACCATACATCGATATTTCTCTCCTTCTCTCCTTCCCTTCCCCTCTAAAGATAAATAAATAAATAAATAACTCTTTAAAAAAATAAAATAAATTAGTCTATTCCTTGCCAAAGTCCAAAGCCCAAACTCTTTCCAAAATGCCATACTGGTTCCCATCAGCCCACTGCCCCTACCCCCACCTCCCCCAGCAGCTAGAACTTGAACTGTGAATTAGAGATTCAGGGCCAATATCCAGTGTCTGGGGCAACCCCTGGCTTCTCAGGAATGCCCCCTTGAGGCCAAGCCAACCCATCCACTACCCTGTGCACTCCATAGGACAAGTTGGCTGGGGGGGTCTGCTGGAACCTGGCCCACTGGGACTTAAGCTTTTCCCTAGACATCAGCCTAACCCTCTTCAACTCTTGCAGCAACCTCCTTGAGAGAAAGGGGCTTTGCATGTCTAACCCCAGCTCCTTGTTTTACACATGAGGAGATAAAGGCTGAGACTGGTAAAAGGAGAAGCCCAGCATCATAAGTATCCCAGTGGCAGAGGTGCCCTGGGGCCCAGTCCCTACTCCCAAGCATCCTGCACAGTGTGCCTGATGCACTCAACCTTCTGGAGCTCCTCCCAAAATTGCATTTATGATGTCACAGCCTCCCAGGGCTATCCTGATGACACACTGTGTTTCCAGGATTGACAAAAAGATCACTTCCTGAAAACACTGACCACCTTAACCATAGAGGTATGGACACATGTATACAAGCCTGATGTCAGCCTGAGCTTACAGTCATGGAACATATATAGAGCTGTGTCACTGTAGATAATTAGGTATAAAGGGTGCCATGCAATAAAAAATCAGGCTTCTTGTCAACAATGCATTTTTGTTCCAAATACAAGCAAAAGCTTGCGTATATCGTCACAGAGGTAGAAGTGAGCCACAGAAGAAATGGGCTCAAGCAAGGAATGTGTACGTGCCTAAGGAAGGGGGTGGAGACAGGAGTGGTTGTACCCTCTAGAGAGAGCCACCACAAATACTTTTTAAAATCCTCACCTGAAGACATGCTTATTAATTTTGGAGAGAGGGGAAAGGAGGGAAAAAGAGAGGGTGAGAAACATCAATGTGAGAGAGAAACATGGATTGGTTGCTGCTTGTATGAGCCCAGACTGGGGACTGAACCAGCAGCCCAGGCATGTGCCCACCGAATTGAATTGAACCCATTCCTTTGAATTGAACCCATTCAAGGGATGACGGTCCAACCAACTGAGCTACACTGGCCAGGGCAACCACCACCAAAATTTCTGGAAACAAATACCATCCACTGATCTTAGTGTATATTGTCTGGTAACAAAAATACAAAAATTAAAACCTTAAGAACTCTAAAGAATTTTACTTATAAACAAACCTTATTTTACACATATCATCTGTATGAGGTATAAAGCAAAGCTGGGGGAATTTGGCTTTCTTTCAGCTTGCTGAATTATGTAAAATAAAATAGTATATTCTAGTGGTGAAGTTCCATTCTCAAGTCCAATTATGTGACTTCAGGTAACTCTTTACAGTCTTCCTCTAACCTGCTACCACATTTATGATAACGAAGTCATAATAATGCTGCTTGCTACCTGCATTTCAGGAAGCTTGAGATGATCCATTGAAATAAGGTTGAACAACATAAAAACTTAACAAAGTTATAATAATGTCATAATTTTTTCCTTTTGGTTCAATATGGTACTTCTAAGCACTTTAAAATTGTGGTAAACCAAGACAAACTAAGTGAATTCCTGAGAGTTATGCATTAATCACCACCCTTTGGGGGAGAGAAATAATATTTTTAAAAGCGCAGTAGAGGACTTGCTTGTTTATAACCAGCTTTGTGGAGAATCTAATCCTTTCATTGTTAATTGAGAACATATATGTTGAATTTGAGGCTTAGAATTATATTAAAACATACTTCATTTTCAAGGACCACAAAATGACTATATTTAATGTGGAAGAAATTGCTTTATGAGCTATTAACAAAAGCTCTTACACTCGTTGCCTGTTACGGGTTGGCAGCCATCACATTGTGGGAGCCCTGTCGCTTTGGGATTGGAGGGTTCTGTGTTCCTCCAGTCTTCCTAGAGAAAGCTGATGCCTGGCCAAAATAAATATGGGATAAAGTGGGCTCAGCACTCTCATTAACTCTGGTGTTTTCCTTTAATGGGACTTGAGAATGGAGCTTTTCCACTAGAATTTCCTGTTTCATTTTCCTTTCATCTCTATCTCCTTTATAGTCTGTGTCTTTCATTTATATTTTGATGTTATTCTTCCATGAAGTTTAGTTTTTATATCTTCCAAGAGGGCCATGGAATTGAAAGTGTGATTTTTTAAAAAAATCTCCAAGCAGATTACACACTTCACATTTTCTTATCATTTACTAAACTTATCACAAAGTCCTGAAACCTGGAAATTAATATAAGTCCTGGACTCCAGGACTGGTGAAAGGGCACATTTTTAAGCAGTATCCAAAATAAAACTTTTCTTTATGTATTCATAAAATTTCTCCTTAAAAATAATTGGATTCTTTAACAGGTGGGGAGGAGGTGAAGAGAAAAACTTTCTCTGAAATCTGTCTTCATACATTTTAATTAAGAAAAACATCTCTGCTCTACATTAACACAACTTTTAAATCTTACTCAGCTGGGTGCTTTTTCTCTTCCAACAGAAACACTAAAAAGGTCCGATTGCTCTCGTGCTTTGACTTATAATACGTACGCCCATGGTTGATCTCAGGAAAAGAAAAAGCTAAAATAAAAAAGTAATGTGTTGATACTGATTTTCCCCTAGGAGCAAAGAATATTTATAGTTTCGTTTTTCTGGGATCTTTTGCTTTTTAAGTACCATATGATTCAAAGGCTTTTTTCTTTTCTTTTTTTTTAACCTAGCAGAGGGATTAATGGAACCTTATTAGGCTGCACGAATTAATAACAAACTTCATCAGATTCCTTAAGGAATCAGAGAACTCTGTGTACAAGCCCCTTTCACAGAACATTTGATCCTCTCTAAATCAGATGACGTGCGCCTCACAGACAAATGCTGCTTGATGTCTTGGAAGCCTGGGCAGCTTTCATGTTTCACCTGGGACTGGCTCTCTGAAACCAGGTCATTCTGAGAAGCCACAGGGTATCTTGTAAACAGTGCGCCCAGCCACTTGTGGCCTGATATAGAACAGAAGCACAATTAAAGGGAACTCCTGAGGAATTTCTTCTGCTCTGGAGGAGGCTGACTGGACATGTGACCTTCTGGAAAAAGAACAAAAAGACACTCCCTTCAGAAGACAACGGAAATATCTTCTTTGAAAGGCATTCTTCAGGTGTGGCCTGGCCTCACCGGCCTGCTGCTGCAGACACAGCCTGGCCTGGTGACTGATTTCACAGGGTGCAGCTGCTGCTCGCAGTGCTTTCTCGGGGGCAGAAGGGAACCGCTAAGAACTCTGGAAGCTGGTTAGAGACGCTACCCACTTTGAAATATTATGAAGCTTCTCTGAGTATAGTTTACATTTTTTAATACAAACCTTTCCCCCTCTCCACTCTACTATAAATTTAGCAGCTCTTGAAGAATGCACATAGAGAAAAAAGCAAGGCCATGTGCTTCCTTTCTCAGCCATGCACATGCTCTGTGTCAGCAAAGAGCTTCAGGGTGTCTGCAGAAACTTCTGTGTGAATCTCAGGCTAAATCTGCTGATCCCACACGCTGATGACTGTTCCTATTGGGGTACAGGGAAACCTTAACAGTGATATGTTTATTTTGTTTTTCAAAAAAAATATGATCGATTCTAAGCATCTATTTCTTAGAGTTAACTCTTATTTCTAATTCTTATTTCTTAAGAGTTATATGATGAATTGACAGGGACGAGAAGAGGATGGGCTGTTTTGAATTTGGAGTGCTTTTTCTCCCTCTTTTTGTTTCTCTCTTTCTTTCATCTTTCAACTGTAAGATGGTTCTACATCTGCATAATACAAAGTAAAAAGGACACAATCTGATTGACACAGAGTTTCTCTGATGAGGCAAACCAGACTTGATAACACAACCCAGAAAGGCAGGAGGGAACAGCTGCTTAGCTGCTTCACTTTTTGAGTAACTCAAGGCGGATATGAAAAATAAATTTTGTAACTATGTGTGTGAAAATTAAAAGAGCAGAATGTTTATCTCCTTTCTGAATTACAAAAGAGGGGTGGAATAAAAAAATCTTGATTGGCATGATGGCCAAGTTGAAGATGGGGATGGGCTGTCGCGGAGACTAAGAACAAAGCTGGGGGGAGCAGTGTGCTCAAGGGAGGGCGACTCTGGACAGACCACAGGCACCCCCATACATGAACTCGGTGGGGGCTCACTCTGTACACCCACCTTGGGAATCCAAGCATGCCATTTCACTCACACAGTGAATACTATTATGTGCTAACTATTTTTCTATGTTCCGTGCATACTACAGTGACTAAGACTAAAAAGAAAGAAGTGTTACATAGTGAATTAAATTGACTATTGTGCTAGAGAGTGATGGGAGAACTACTCTAAATGAGCTTGTCAGGGATGAGCTCTCTGAGGAGGGGGCATTGGAGCATAAGGAAAAGAAGGAGCCAAGCAGGCCAAGTTAAAGATCAGCCAGACAACGAGAACAGACTGTGCAAAGGCCCTGAGGTGGAAAGGAACAGAAAGAAGTTCACCAATGGCCAGATGTTTGTGCAAGTGGGAAAGCACAGCAAAATGGAATGCAAGAGGAAAGTGGGATGAAGGGGTGTGTGTGTGTGTGTGTGTGTGTGTGTGTGTCAGGGTGGGTGATGGTCCAGGAGAAGAGCTTAGTGAAAAGCACTGTAAGACAATAGGATTATGATCATGGACAAGAAAATGGCAAGGTCAACCTTGGCAATTCCAGAGTCACAACTCCCACCTTCTATAGGATTCTTGGAAACTCCCCAAAGACTTCGTAGTGCCCTATGGTGGCCCCCTCGTCCTCCTCAGAGTACAGTCCTCCCTGCAGGTACACACAGTCCCCATGGTGCTCCATGGTGCTTGTTCCTCTCAACCTCACATCCATCCTCGGACGTCTGAGTCCTCCTCACTTCTTCCTGTGTAGAGGGAGATGGGCCTGGTTCTTCCCTCCCAGGCCCTCCTTACCCCAGGAATTCTTACCTTCAATATAAACACAAGTGGAAAAGAGCAAACATTGTGGGGAAACTTCCACGTGTCCTGCAATGTGCTCTTCAGATGTCCTTCAACAGATGACAGGCAAGCCCAGAGAAAGTGAACTGCTCCAAGTGCTGAGCCACTCCACCTCAGAGCTTACATATGGACTCCCTAGGGCTCAGCACTCCCAGACTGTGCTTTGCCTCTCCTCCAAGTAAGCAAAGTCTCTTCTTTTCCTTGCAGTGCCCCTGGAAGCTACTAAGAAATGTTTTCAATTACTTGTTTTCTTACTAAATCTTTCAGAAATTGCCACTTCAGTAGACTCTTTTGGTTTTCTTCCTGCTTGATGTCTTTGCAGCATCTAATACTGATAGCCAGTTCATCTATTCACAAGAGTCTCATCCTCATTTTAGAATAGCACTGGTCCTTATTCTCCTCTTGGCTCTGCTTTTCTGTTTCTCAGTAACCTTGTGTGTTCTATCTCCTCTCCCTTCTCTCATCTTCTCTTGATTAGCTTCCACTCCTTTCCTCCTTTCTCTCCCCTCTCTTTCCTTCTGTCTCCCTATTTCTCTCCACATCACCTCACTGAGTGCTCCCATCAGCTTCCCAGTTTCGAGTTCCATTAGTTCACTCTATACATAAATGATTCCCACACCAGTTCTCTAATTCCCACCCTTTCAATTTTCAGAATTATAAAATTCCAACTGCTTCTTGGATGTTCTATAAGCACTCAAACTAAATGGTTTTAAAACTAAAACCATTTTTTTTAAATAAATCTTCTCCTCCTGTATTCAAAAATTGTAACTGGCTTCATGCTTTACCCACCTATCAAATTCTTATCTTTCAAGACCTAGACCAAGTGCCGCTTCCTCATGAAGTGCTCTCTCAGACCTAAGCCACCCTTTTCTTTGTTCCCCTTACTCTTCTAGTTATATATACACATATATTATATTATACTAATTTATTTGTTTATTTGCCTCCGCACTTAAGAAAAAAATCTCTGTCTCATTCATTAATTTCTGCCAAAAAGGACAGAACACTGCATGAATGTATCACAAACAGTTACATTAATAAACTCTGGACATTTTAATTTTCTCAATATTAATTCATATTTGTGCTTCCCAAGACACAAATCCCCAAGGCTAGCACAAGAAGCTATTATAGATGGTTTAGAGACCTGCGGTCCTAAGTTTAAGAACTAAACCAAGCAATGTCTTAAATTACCTTTGGTTTGTAGCTTTTAGTCCCTAAATTTTGCTTTAGTGCTCAGAATATTTCACTGGATTAATGTTATGAAACTTTTTTCTCTCATAGCCTCCCAATCTCTGAGCTGTGAGTTGTGCTTCAAATAGCTCCTAGCTCTGCTGTGTTGTCAGTCCCCACCAGGCCTTGGGGAAGCACGGCAAGCCAAACACTGTGCAGCAGCAGAGACAAGCGGGAACCAAGGTGTCCAAAACAGCTGAGACCAAAACAAGCTGCAAGTCAGCCCCAACATCCACTGCTTAGAAATTGAGTATATGAAAAGGCTCACATGAGAAATAGAAAGTTTATGATGGTGCCTTGCATGGTTTGATATTCTCATGGTTAAGGAAGCCTTGAGGGCCCGGAAAAGCAAACATAAATCTGCTCTGAGGACCACATTCTTTCCATCAAGACCACACCAGATTGCAGGAGAAAATAAAATCTCTCACAAGAGCATCTCATAATCAAAATTTTATAACACACAAGAAAGTATTCATTACAAATGAATCGGCAGGTGTAGCTAAATCCAAGAACCTGAAATAATAGAACAATATTGTCAGGTAAGTTATAGAGTAAATAAGTTTAAATTATTAAAAAGATGAAATAATAATATCCATACATAAATAAGATATTTTAAATAAGATATGTATTAGAATTCTTAGGGAAGATACAGTCATTAAAATTAAAAATTCATAGTTGATTTGAATACCATATTAGACATAGGTGAAGAAAGAATTCGTGAGCCAGACTGTATATCTGAAGAAGTCACCCAGAATCTAAAGATAAAGAGAGATAAAGAGAAGATACCATAAAAGTTGCACTGACAGACATGAGATGGAGTACAGAACCCCAACACACTTCTGGGCTGATCTGCTTATGGTGTGTACACTTTTCATTCTGCTGTCATTACTCAAAGATCTCTGATTTGTTTAAGATGATAATATGCCCAGCTAGAAAAAATATATCTCCAAGCCCCTCATCCTGTCTAAGCAAGGGGATAACCAAATGACCCAATGAAATAGAAGCAGATGTTTCCAAGTGAAGTTCCCGAGGGTGCTCTTTAAAAGCTTATCCTTTTTTCTCTAATTTTTTTCTATGTGGACACTAGTAGCATGCTAAAGGTGGAACAGTGATCTTGAAATACATAAAGAATAATGAAACAAAAAGCTAAAAGGCCTTAAGTCAGCTTACCTCTGGACATCTAGCCATAATTTAAATGGGCAGCATGGGGTCTGGTTGTTTATTGCCATGTATACAACAATACAAATTTTGTATGGAAGGGAATAGGTTTTTATTAACAGGGTTCCCATTTGGGGACATGGGTCTGTGAACATTCCTCCTCTGAACCTTTGCATAGAACCTTTCTTTCTCTCCAAGATATTGCACACGAAATCCATGCTCAGAAGTTTCCCATCATTGTTTATCTGCCCTTCTGGAGCTTCAGTTAGCCATGCAAACAGATCTCTAACTTCTCTGGGGTATGCATCTGTGTGGGTTGCCATCATCTCGCAGCAGCTTTCTTTCAGTAGGTCTGGGGTGCATGGCCGGATCACTCTGGCTAGTTGGGCAAGGGAAGCTCCATCCACAAGGAGCCTCTGTGTGCAACCCTCCAGGAGTGACAGTGGAAGCGTTCAGGACCCATGTGCTGTCCTGCACTGGGCCATAGTGTCTCAGAGGCTGGAGCTCGCTGAGGCATGCATTCCAGTGTGGGACCCTCCTTATAGGTAGCTGGCTTCCAACCACATGGGACCTAAGCCCCAAGCAGTCCCAATGTCTGCGACTCCCACCAACAGATTTGCAACTACAGTGGTCTTTGGCTGGAAGAATGCACAGGGGGTGGGAGAGCAGCTGTTGTGGTGGCTTCCAGGTGGTAGGCCATGGCACTGGAGCTGTCACTTATGGGGGTCTGCACTGGAGGAGGCAACAAGTGACAGGTGGGTGGGTGGCTGCTATGGCAGCTTTCCACAGCTTACCACTCAGGAGAGAGATAGAAGGCTTGTTTCCTGAGCCAAGCTCCCCAAGCCCTCTAGCCCAAGCCTTATCTCATCCCCTCTTACCAGACCCTACTGTACTCTAGGCAGGCCCTGGAGCACTCAGGAAGGGACCTCGGGAATGTTTCTTGACCACCAAGTCCCCAAGGCCCAGCACCCAAGAGCTCCAGGACCCAGCAGCCAGGAAACAGGGGAGAATCCAGGAGAGTGGTGGTGTTTCCACACATTCTCCTTTTAAAAACTCCCCCAGTATCCCTTGGGTGGCCAGCATGCATTGACCTGGTGGCCAGCATGCATCACCCTTGTTGCCAGGGTGACAACACATTGGTTCAGAAGCCATAGTGTGTCTGCTATTCATGAGCCATCCCAGGAGCCTTCTAACATCTCCCCCATGTCCAGGATGAGGGGGTCCTTCCCATTACAACTTTTCCCTTAACACTTTGGATGTTTTGGATATTTGTAATTTTACATGGGCAAATGGATGATGGTCTCATTCCTCTGTAACTATTTCCTGCTGATCAAGAATGTGGTCATACCTAACCCCTGGCCCAGAGATCACTAATGTAAGGAGGTCTAAAGTGGAAGGGAGCTTTCACAAGAGGGAAAAGGATCTTGCAAGGTCTAGGTCAGTTGGTTGTCCATAGAAAGCAGCATGTGCAATGTCCAAAAGATGTCCAAGTTGTCATCCTTGTATTTTCACCACCTTAACCGTTTAGTCTTGAGTTCCAAGAGGAGGTGATGCATGTGGACTTCTCAAGTGGGGCCTGCACTGTTTCTGAGTCCGCAAGACTTCTCAAAAGGCATTTTGAGAAGATGTCCAGTTGGAAGGCCTTTGCTGATATGATACCAAGCAGTGACAATGTGATATCAGGTGAAACCAGTTCAACTATCAAATGGAAACAAACTTTAAAGATAGTTAGCTGTGCTAGAGACTCATGTTTATGACTGAGCACTGTAATTTTCCTTAAAACCTGATTTCTCTCCCTAGTATCACCCTCATTGTCACAAAAAAGACTGACAGTTTTCAAGGTTCCCTCATTGTTAGTGTAAAGACAATAAGAACAGCAATTGGTCACATAGACTGCTCAAATCTGCTTTGCTGGGATTTATACAAAGAACCTTTAGATGGACCCTTAGTCAACCCTTCAGTACACAAAAGCCAAGCCCCACTCCTACCATCTAGTTCTGCCTGCAGTACCTATATTTCTCAAGTCCTTGAGGTTCCCATCATTTCTTAAGTTTTCTCCTTTCCATCCTTCAGGAAAGCAACCTTCATTTCTTTCCTAGAAAGATTGCCATGAATCAAACAAGGTACCAGGCCATTTCTTCAGTGGGCTTGTGTTAGCTTCCAAAGTCAATCTTAGTTTTTCAAGGCTTTTTGGTAATGACCAGAACACAGACATGCCTCCTTCAGGCATGGGATTCCAGTCATAGTCTTGGTCATTAAAACTATTAATTCGAAACCAGTCTTACTGGTTTCATGCAAAGGAAATTTTGTCATTACTCACTCACTGTGAATGCCAAATTCTAAAGGGATCAGGTAGGGAGGAAAATATGAAACAGAAAGGAAAATCCTTGTCCTTCCAATATCCACCAAAATTGTATTTCTATGCTTTATATCTTTCATTATTTTACATCCTCACCTAATGTGAAGTTTTAACCGTTAGAAACTTCAATTTATTTTAAAAACAGAAACAAAATAAAAATATAAAGCAAATACAGACCTCAAAAATGGGGGGACTAGAAAAATGGGGGGACTAGTCCCCCATAGAAAATTTCCAGCAAAGTAGACAAGTACTGTTTGGAGAATAGCATACTTTTCAGGATTTTGCTCATTGTTGATGATGCTCCAGGACATCCTCCTTTTATTGGTGGTCTTCACCCCACTATAGAAGTAGTGTCTCTCCCTATAAACACCACCTCTTTTATCCAACCAATGGATCAAAGAGTTATAGCAGGCTTTGAGGCCTATCTGAGGAAGACCTTTGCCCAGGCTGCAACTGAGGAAGACACTGAGAAGTCAGTGATGCACTGCTGGAAGGATTACCACATCTATGACTACATTAAGAACTTTATCTTGAGCTGAGGTGATGTCACCAGGGAGTGTGCGAATGGCATGTGGAAGAAGACACTCAAAAGGTTTGTCCATGACTTTAAAGGATTTGCCAAGGATGAGGTGATTTCAAAAGTCAACAAGGCTATGGTTGTGATGGCAAACAAATTTAACATGGGTGTGCATGAGGATGACATCGACAAAATCTTAAAGGTGTTTCCAGAGGAATTGACTAATAAAGAGTTATTAAAACTGCAACAGGAATGAATAGCTGAAAAAAAGAGGTGAGAAAAAAAAGTTAAACTGCTGAAGTAAGAAAAAAAGAACCCCCATTAAAACTCATGGTGAAAGGTTTAGCACAACCTTTTTCTGATTTCAATAACCTCCTTAAAAACTTAAAAACATGGACCCAACACCAAAAGATTTCATTAATAGACAGAAATGTTCAAGACGCATTATGTACTTACAGTCTATGATTTCTTAAAAACAAGAAACAAACCAAGCAAACCACCATCCACACATTTCTGAAAAGAGTGATACTTCATCAACAAGAGCCTCAGGAAGGTATTTCAGAGGTGTTCCAGAAGAAGGCACTGTTATCATAGGAGGTGATAACTCACGTGATTACCCCTGAAAACCTCCTAGTGGAAAAAAATATGGAAGTGGAAGACAGGGATACTGTTAATCCTGACCCTGTGTAAGCCTGGGCTAATGTATGTGCTTATGTCTCAGGTTTTTTTTTCATTTTAATTGTTGTTGAAGTACAGTTTTCTGCCTTTTACCCCCCACCCAGCCCACCCCACACCCCTCTCCAACTCCCTCATGTTCCCATCCCCCTCGTTATTGTCCATGTGACCTTTATACTTGTTCTTGCAAACCACTCACCCTTTTCCCCTGAAATTCTCTCCCCTCACCCCTCTGGTCATTGTCAACTTGTTCTCAATTTTAGTGTCTTTGTTTATACTTGGCTTGTTTGCTTGCTTTGTTGATTAGATTCCTGTTAAAGGTGAGATCATATGTTTTTTGTCTTTCACCGCCTGGCTTATTTTGTTTCATAATGCTTTCCAGTTCCATCCATGCTGTTGCAAAGGGTAGGAGCTCCTTCTTTCTTTCTGCTGCATAGAATTCCATTGTGTAAATGTACCATAGTTTTTTGATCCATTCATTTGCTGATGGGCATCTAGGTTGCTTCCAACTCTTGGCTATTGCAAATTGTGCTGCAATGAACATTGGTGTGCATACATTCTTTTGGATTGGTGTTTCAGGGTTCTTAGGATATAATCCTAGCAGTGAAATTGTTGGGTCAAAAAGCAGATCCATTATTAGTTTTTAAAGAAAACTCCATATTTCATAGTGGTTGTACCAATCTACAATCCCACCAACAGTGTACTCCTTTTTCTCCACAACCTCTCCAACCCTTTTTTGTTGCTTTCTTTATGATGGCCATTCTGACAAGTGTGAAGTGGTATCTCATTGTGGTATTAATTTGCATCTCTCTGATAGCTAGCGATACTCAGCATCCTTTCATATGTCTCTGGACCCTTCAGAAGTGAAGAATTCAGAAGTGTCTGTTCAAATCCTTTACCATTTTTTCACTGGGTTGCTTGTCTTCTTAGAGCGGAGTCATGTGAATTCTATATATGTATATATTTTGAAGCTCGAACTGTTGTCTTAGGTATCATTGGCAAATACATTTTCCCATATGGTTGGTTCTCTTTTTATTTTAATACTGTTTTCTTTAGCTGTGCAGAAGCTTTTTATTTTGATGAGATCCCATTTGTTTATTCTTTCCTTTATGTCCCTTGCTCTAGGGGACATATCAGTGAAAATATTGCTGTGTGAAATAACTGAGATTTTCCTGCCAAAGTTTTCTCCTAGGACTTTTATGGTGTCAAGACTTATATATTGAAATCTTTTCTCCACTTTGAATTTATTTTTGTGTATAGTGTAAGCTGGTGATGGAGTTTCATTTTTTTTGCATGTAGCTGTCCATCTCTCCCAACACCATTTGTTGAAGAGGTTATTTTTACTTCATTTTATGTGAATGCACTCTTTGTCAAATATTAATTGACTGTAGAGACTTGGGTTTATTTCTGGGCTCTCTGTTCTGTTCCATTGGGCTATCTCTCTGTTTATATGCCAGTACCAGGCTGGTTTGATTACAGTGGCCTTCTAGTACAGTTTAGTATCATATATTGTGATCTCCCCTACTTTGCTTTTATTTCTCAAAGTTGCAGCTGCTATTCAGGGTCATTTATGGTTCCATATAAATTTTTGAAGTGTCTGTTCTATATCTGTGAAATATGCCATTGGTACTTTAATAGGTATTTCATTGAATCTGTAAATTGCTTTGGGTAGTATGGACATTTTGTTGATGTTAATTCTTCCAATCCATGAACACAGTATATGTTTCCATTTGTTTGTGTCTTCCTTGATTTCTTTTTTCAGTGTTGTGTAGTTTTCTAAGTATAGGTTTTTTACTTCCTTGGTTAGGTTTATTCCTAAGTATTTTATTTTTCTTTTTGCTATATCAAATGGGATTTTTTTGTATTTCTGCTTCTACTGTTTCATTAATGGTATAAAAATGCCTTTGATTTCTGTATATTGACTTTCTATCATGCTGTTTTGTCAAATTCATTTATTAGGTCAAGCAGTTTTTTGGTAGAGTCCATAGGATTTTCTATGTACACTATCGTGTCATCTGCAAACAATGACAGTTTTGTTTCCTCCTTTCTGATTTGCATGCCTTTTATTTCTTTTCTTGTCTGATTGCTGTGGCTAAAACTTCCAATGCTATGTTGAATAGAAGTGGCAAAAGTGGACAACCTTGTCTTGTTTCTGAACCTGGTGGAAAAGATTTTAGTCTTTGCCCATCGAGTATGATGTTGGCAGTAGGTCTCTCATATATGGCCTTTATTATGTTGAGGAGTATTCCCTCTATTCCCACTTCGCTGAGTGTTTTTATCATAAATGGGTGCTATACCTTATCAAATGCTTTTTCCACATCTGTTGATATGATTGTGTCATATGATATGATTTTTGTCTTTGCTTTTGTTTATGTGATGTATTACATTTATTTATTTGTGAATATTGTACCATCCTTGCATTCCTGGAATTAGTCCCACTTGATCATGATGTATGATCTTTTAAATGTATTGTTGGATGTGGTTTCCCAGTATTTTGTTGAGTGTCTATGTGGATTTTAGTGTCTATGTTCATCAGTGATAGTGGCCTGAAGTTTTCTTTCTTTGTTGTTTCTTTATCCGGTTTTGGGATTAGGATGATGCTGCCTTCATAAAAAAAAGTTTAGGAGTTTTCCATCATTTTGTATTTTTTTGGAATAGTCTGTGAAGGATAGGGGTTAGCTCTTCCTTAAATGTTTTGTAGAATTCTCCTGTGAAACCATCTGGTCCAGGGCTTTTGTGTGTTGGGAGTTTTTTGATTACTGCTTCAATTTTGTCTTCTGTTTGGCCTGTTCAGGCTTTCTACTTCTTTGTTGAGTTTTGGAAGATCATATTTTTCTAAAAATTTGTCCATTTCACCAAGGTTTTCAAGTTTCTTGGAATACAGTTCTTTGTAGTAATTTTTTACAATCATTTGTATTTCTGTGGTATCCGTTGTAATCTCTCCTCTTTCATTTCTGATTGTGTTTATTTGGGTCCTCTCTCTTTTTTTCTTGATAAGCCTACTTAAAAGCTTGTCAATTTTGTTTAGCTTTCCAAAGAACCAGCTTCCGGATTCATTGATCCTTAGAATTATGCTTTCAGCCTCTATGTCATTTCATTCTGCTCTGATCTTGGTTATTTCTCCTCTTCTCCTTGCTCTGGGCAATCTTTGTTGTTGATCTTCGAGTTCCTGTAGGGTTAGGCCATTTGTTTGAAATGTTTCTATCTTTTTTATGTAGGCCTGTATTGCTATGAATTTCCCTCTGAGGACTGCCTTTGCTGTATCTCATAGGTTTCAGGTTGTTTTGAGTTCATTTTTGCTTATTTCCAGAAACTTTTTCATTTCTTCCTTAATTTTATTCTTGACCCATTCATTGTTTAATAGCATGCTATTCAATCTCCATGATTTTGAGTGTCTTGGGATTTTTTCCTTGGGGTTGATTTCTAGTTTCAGTCCATTGTGGTTGGAAAAAATGCTTGATATGATTTCAATTTTCTTGAATTTGTTGAGGCTTGTTTTGTGTCCTATCATGTGGTCTATCTTTGAAAATGTTTCACGTGCATTTGAAAAAAATGTTTATTTAGCTTCTTTGGGATGAAGGGCTCTATATATATCAGTTAAGTCCATTTTATCTAGGGCATTGTTCAATGCCACCATATCTTTGGCGAATTTTTTTTTTGGAAGATCCATCCATTTTTGACAATGGATTGTTAAAATTTGCTACTATAATTGTGTTGCTGTCAATATATTTCTTGAAGTCTTCCAAGATTTTTGTTATGTATCTGGGTTCTCCTGTGTTGGGTGCATATATAATTGCAATGTTTATGTCTTCTTCATAGATTCTTCCCTTGAATATTAGAAAGTGACTTTCTGGGTCTCTCTTTATAGCCCTTTTTTTGAAGTCTACTTTGTCTGATATGAATATTGCTGCCCTGGCTTTTTCTCCCCTGTCCATTTACTTGGAAAATTTGTTTCTAGCCCTTCACTTTCAGTCTGTGTAGGTCTTTTGCCCTGAGGTGGGTCTCTTGTAGGCAGCCTATATGTGGGTCATGCTTTCTTATCCATTCAGCTATTCTATGTATTTTGATTGGAGCATTTAATCCATTTACATTTAATGTTATTATTGATAGGTACTTATTCATTGCCATTTTTGTACCAGAGTTCCTCTCTGTCTCTCTCTTTTCCTTCCTTTCCTTAAAACAGTCCCTTTAGCATCTCTTGCAGCACTGGTTTGGTGGAGGTGTATTCTTTTAGACTTCTTTTCTTTTGGAAGCTCTTTATTTGGCCTTCTGTCTTGATTGAGAGTTGTGCTGGATAACGTAGCCTTGCTTGCAGGCCTCTGGTTCTCATTACTTGGAATATTTTTTGCCATTTTCTTCTGACTTGGAATGTTTTCATTTATATGTCAGCAGCTAACCTTATTGGGGCTCCCTTGTATGTTACTTCTTTTTTCTCCCTTGCTGCCTTTAAGCTTCTCTCTTTATCTTGTAATTTTGCCATTTTAATGATGATGTGTCTTGAAGTGGGCCTCTTTGGGTTCCTCTTGATTGGGACTCTCTTTGTTTCCTGGGTTTGTGTGACTTTTTCTCTCATCAAATTAGGGAAGTTTTCCATCGTTACTTTTTCAAACAGGTTTTCTATCTCTTGTTCTTCTCCTCCTCCTTCTCGTATCCCTATTATACAGATATTATTACGTTTCATGTTGTCCTGCTTTTCCCTTAACCTCTCTTTGTTCTTTCTGGGCCTTTTTTATTTTTCTTGCTTTTTCTGGGAGTGTTTTTCTACCTTGTCCTGCAACTCACTGATCTGATCTTCTATTTCATCGAGCCTGTTTTTTATTTTCCTACTGTGTTCTTCAGTTCAGAAATTGTATTTCTCATTTCCTCTTGGCCCTTCTTGATAGTTTCTATTTCCTTTTTCATGTTGATATAGTTTTCAGTGAATTCATTGTAGTTTCCTTGTAGTTTCTATGAGCTCATGGAGCTTCCTTTATAACCATTGCTTTGAACTCAATATCTGATAGTTGAGTTGCTTCTATTTCACTTAGCATTCTTTCTGAGGTTTCCTCCTTTCCTTTCATTTGGGGATTGTTTCTTTGTCTTCTCATTGTTTGTGAGACTCTTCTTGTTAGCCTCTGCTTTTTAAACTGATCTATTCTGACTCCCCAGGTTTCTGGTGTAAACTATGGTAGAATACCTATGAGAGTCAGCAGTGCAGTCTCCTTAATCTCCAGAGCTCACTGGTCTTGTCCTTTTGTTTATGTTGGCTCTCTGTATGTCTTTGGATTTTGATTGTTGCTGGGTCTTTCTTTGTTGGGTCCTTCCCTATAGCTGGTTAACTGAGGATCATTCCATCCATCATGTCTTGTATTCTGTTGTGCAGGTGTGGACAGGTTGTGTTGAAGCTGATTCTTCTGTCTGTATAAGGTTTTGAGGCTTCTCTCTTGTTCTTGTTCAGTTGTTTATTCTGGGTAATTTCTCCACCTTTTAGTTGTATTTCAAGATTGGTTCTGGATTGAGGTTAGTGTGGCTTCCCCTTCCTCCTTCACCTTCTTTTGTTGTTATTTGTTGGTGGATTTCCTCTTCCAGCAAGTGTACTGATGTTCACTGCTCCCACCTTGCAAGTTCTCTGGAATAGCAAAGTAAAATTTGTCTCACTGTCACTGTTTTTACGATGACCACTGTTTGGATCTAACTCTGGCTTTTTCTTCACTCCAGGTATTATTGTCTCACCTGCTAGAAACCCATCCCTCTTAGAGAAGGGTACCTCCTTAGGGGGTGGGGGAAGAGGAGCTGGTAGAAAAACTCAGCCTGGTCTGGCAAAGAGGGCTAACTTCTTCTGGAGTGTCTCTGAGGCTGGGAATCTGTGTCTTAGTTTTTAACAAAAAAATTAAAAAGCAAATAAATAAATAAAATAGTAAAATGCTCATAGAAAGGAATAAAAATAAATATAATATTTTTGCACAGCTGTACAATGTATTTGTGTTTTAAATGTTATTGCAAGAGTCAAAAAGTTAAAAATTTTAAAAGTATATAACAAGAAAAAGTAAGCTGAGATTAATGTATTAATGAAAAAAATTATAAACAGTGTAGCTTAAATGTACAGTGTTTATAAAGTCTATAGTAGTGCACACTAATGCCCTGTACCTTCACATTCACTGATCACTCACTGAGTCATGCAGAGCACCTTCCAGCTCCAATCATGGGAAAATTACTGTATAAGGTACACCATTTTTAACCTTTTATACTGTATTTTTACTTTTCCTTTTCTATGTTTACATATGTTTAGATACACAAATATTTACCATAGTGTTATAATTGCCTATGGTATTAAGCACAGTTGTACACTGTACAGGTTTGTAGCCTAGGAGTAATAGACTATCCTGTATAGCCTAGGTGTGTAGTTGGCTAGACCATATCTAGCTTTGTGTAAGTGCACTCTGTGATGTTCCCACAATGACAAAATAACCCAAGGACACATTTCTTAGAATGTATTTTTGTCATTCAGTGACTCATGACTATAATAAACTCTTAAAAGTGTATATGAAAACCTAGATGAAATTCAACAAAAGCTTATGATTAAAGAAAGTGTCTAGGTAAGAAGCACAAGCAGTTACTTCTCTGCTATAGTTTTTCCAGCAAAAACTGCAATCAGTTACTCTACAGATTTTCTTGTCTGCTTGCAGTCATTTCTCTGAGAAGCAGACAATAAAGTTAAAATATCTACCACAGGGAGTACTTCAGGTACAAAGGGACTTTTTCTATATTTTCTGGTGCTATATAGAAATCTTGGACAATTAACATAATTTCAGTCTACAGATTTTAATCAGGGAGGATATAAGTTTTAATTGTATACTATATAAGAAAATTAAGTAGTTTTTCCCAGAAACTTGTATTATATCTGACCATCAAATATTGCCATCCCCTGAATATACTACTCCCACTATCTAATCTCCCCTTTTTATCAACTTCATCACATACACTTACACAATTAAACAAAAATGATACAAAGTCAGGGGGTCAAATCACTAAGGCTGTTCAGCACGTAGTAAGAAACTTCTTCATGGCCAAACATTTTCATGGTATCACCTCATGGTGATGTGAGATGATATATAATAATTTGTTGAATCTTCTTGCTTTGTGTTGATACTTGTTTTACTCTTTAAAAATAGGGTAAGCCTTTCATCCAAAATCATATAATATTTAAAAACACAATGAAATACCACTTCACACTGGTGAAGTTGGCCATCATAAACAAATTAACAAACAACAAGTATTGGAGAGGATGCAGATAAAAGGGAACCCATTGCACTGTTGGTGGGAATGCAGACTGGTGCAGCCACTGGGAAAAACAGTATGGAATTTCCTCAGAAAACTAAGAATGGAACTGCCTTTTGACCCAGCAATTCCACTGCTGGGATTATAGCCTAAGAATCCTGAGACACCAATTCAAAAGAACATATGTGTCCCAAAGTTCATTGCAGCACAATTCACAATAGCCAAGTTCTGGAAGCAACCTACGTGCCCATCAGTAAAGGAGTGAATCAAAAAACTGTGGTACATTTACACAATAGAATACTATGCAGCAGAAAGAAGGAGCTCCTATGCTTTGTGACAGCATGGATGGAAATGGAAAGCATTATGCTAAGTGAAACAAGCCAAACAGTGAAAGAAACATCATATGACCTAACCGGTTAGTGGAACCCAGTAATCAAAACAAACAAGCAAGCAAAATACAACCAGAGGCATTGAAATAAAGAACAATCTGATAGTAATCAGAGAGGAGAGGGAGGAGATATAATAGGGGATAATAGGGGGCCATTAAGGAACATGTGTGAAGGACACATGGACAAAGCCAAAGGGGGTGGGTGGGGCAGGGGGGCATGGTGGGGTGAAAATGGAGACTCTTGTACTTGAACAACAATTAAAAAAATTATATAACATTGGGTTGACCAAAAAAGTTCACTTTTTTCCCTGTAACATGGCTCTAGTGGTGCTTAGTAGCCTATAACTTCATTCAAAAGAATTTTGTTAGATTTTATTGTGATAGCTGTCATATCCGTGTGCATTTTTTAAAAAATTATCAAATGAGTGGATCAAAAAACTATGGTGCATTTACACAATGGAATACTACTCAGCAGAGAGAAAGAACTCCTACCTTTCACGGCAGCATGGTTGGAACTGGAGAGTATTATGCTAAATGAAATAAGCCAGATGGTGAAAGATATCATGTATAACAGGAACATAATGAAAAAAAAAAAAACAAATAAACAATCAAAATAGAACCAGAGGCATGGAAATAAGGAACAGACTGACAATGACAAGAGGGCATGGAGTAGGGAGAGAAGAAGGGGAAAGAAGGGGAAAGATCCAGTCAGGGAGCATGTATAAATGACCTATGGACATGGACAACAGGGTAGGGACTGACCGTGGGAACAGGGGGCTGGATGGGGCAGTGGAGAGCAACAGGGGAACATTTGGGGCTATGATAAAGAATAGCAAAAAAATAAAAAATTTAAAAAATCAAAGTTGGTGAATTTTTGTGTAGCCATTTTAATATTGAAGATGGAAGAAAATAAGCAACATTTTCAGCATATTATGCTTTTTTTGTTTCAAGAAGAAGCACAACAAACACAAAAAATTGTGCAGTGTATGGAGAAGGTGCTGTGACCGATCAAAAGTTTCAAAAGTGGTTAGCAAAGTTTCATGCTGGAGATTTCTTGTTGGATAATGCTCCATGATTGGGCAGACCAGTTAAAGTTGATAGTGGTCAAATTGAGATATTAATTGAGAACAATCAACATCATACCATGTGAAAAATAGCTGACATATTCAAAATATCTAAATCAATAAAGTGATTGGTAAAAATGAAAAAAAAGTCTTTCGTTTTACAGAAAAAACTAAATGGATTGTCTGGCCAACCCAATATTTAGCCCTGGCTTTGTGGTTGGTTGGAGCATCGTCGGTACACCAAAGTGCTGTTGGTTCCATCTCTGGTCAGGGCATAAATGTAGGTTGTGGGTCTGATTCCTGGTCCAGATGCATACACGAGGCAGCTGATCAATGTTTCTCCTTTTGACATCTCTCTCATCTCTCTCTCTCTCTCATTCCCCCACCCTGTCTTTCTCTCTCTTCCCCCTTCCCTTCCTCTATCTCTAAATTTATTTTAAAATAATATACTCAGGTAAGCGTTAAAAAAATCATATGGTATTTAAAATCCCTACCTTGTTTTTCAAAAGTTCATTATTCTTTTTCTTTATCCCTCCCATCCTTTTTTTTCATTGAATTTTAAAACAAGAGACTATTATCCACTATTCTTAAAGTTAATTTCCTTTGGAATAATTATTTCCAAATGAAGTTACAGAAATTACCTGTTAGATTCCTATGACTTTTTCTGACACTTGTCAAAAATCTCTTGACCTAAAACCAGGCCAGCTCTAGCCATTATAAGACATAATTTGATATGTTTGTCATCTCAAGTTCCATTTCCACTCATCCCCAGATTAGAGACTTTGAATCCTTTGATTCATTAGAGAATCCTTTTAAATATGCTGGGGGTTGACTAAATATTCTCAGGAGAAAAAAAACCATTGCTTGTCTCTCTTACTCATAAACACAACATGGAAACAGGACCTAAACCCCAACGTGTTAGCCCTGCATGGTCACATTCCATTCCCAGGCCTGACTGATGAGGTGGTCTGGGAAGCATTCTGGCTGGGAGAGATCACATTGCTAAATGGGGATGTGAAAAGTAATGTGGTTTCCTGAAAGTTTCCAGCAAGTACATGGGAATGGAGCTCTTGAAAGAGCATGGAGCTGGAAGCACTTCCCTTCTGAGAAACACTTCCAATTCCCCCACAGAGCCAAGTGTAATAACAGTCCTGACATTATTATTACAAAGGGGAAAAAATCATTCATGCAGACTTGCTGCTGTAATTTGGGTATTTATAAGCTACACCCACTTCACAACCTTAAAGCCATGTGGTTTAAAATGGAGCCCACACAAAAGAGGGGGTTGTTAGTCAAAGCCATACAGCAATTTCTGCCCAGTCTTTCTGAAAGTGACAGGCATAGCTATTTTTTAAGTTATTTGAGACACTTTTTAAAAATTGCTTTCTTTCTCCCTATGTGCAATATGTATCCTCAAAGATTTAACAAAATTTTCCTTTTTTTTTTAACCACAAGATAGAGTTCCAGACGTGGGCTAAGGATTCATGTAATAAGAGCTCATGGTTCAGGGGAACTTAATACAATAATCATGTGTTCAGGAAAATTTTCTGCAGTTGCAGCTCATTTTTTTCCCTTTACTGAATCTGCTTTATTTAGAATGAACCAATGGCTCCCAGAAGTCACTGTGGCCTCCCACCACGCACATGTGTCATCAGTTACATTTGGACCAGCTTCCACAGTGGTCATGAGTAGAACACTACTTTAAGAGATGTAACATTACACATTGATTTTGTGGTTCCTGTGCAGTGACAAGATGATTTCTTTCTTTTTTTAATTAAATTTATTGAGATGACATTTGTTAATAGCAAATGTCTAGAATATATCATCTGTATATTGCCATGTGTGCTCACCACCCATAGTCTACTTTTCCACCATTATCATATAATTGACCCTTTTTACCATTTATTACCCCCAACCCCCTGCCCCTTTGGTAACCACCATACTGTTGTCTGTATGAATAAGTTTATTTCCTTTGTTCATCTGTTGTTTTGTTTTACATCCCACATATAAGTGAAATCATAAGGTTCTCATTCTTTTTCATCTTATATTTTTCTTAGAGTGATGTTCTCAAGATCCATATAAGTTATCACAAATGGAAGTATGCTATTTCTTTCTTTTTATGGCTGACTAGTATTCCATTGTATATATGCCCCACATCTTCTTCATCCAATCATCCATCAAAGGACACTTTGGTTGTTTCCACATCTTGGCTACTGTGAATAATTTTGCAATTAACATGGAAGAACATAAATCTTTACAAGTGAATGTTTTCAATTTGTTTTGGGTAGATACCCAAAAGAGAGATTGTTGGGTCATATGGTAGCTCTATTCTTTTTTTTCTTTTTTCTGAATCCTCACCCAAGGACATGCTGATTGATTTTAAGGAGAGGAAAGGTGAGAGAGTAGAAAGGAGAGAAAGAGAAGAGAAACATCAATGTGAGAGAAACATCAATTGGCTGCCTACCATACACGCTTCAGTCAGGGATCAAACTTGAAACCTAGGTACATGCCCTGACTGAGAATTGAACCCACAACATTTTTGGTGTATGGGACAACTCTCCAACAAACTGAACCACCTGGCCAGAGTGGTAACTCTATTCTTCGTTTTTTGAGGAATCCCCATACTCTTTGCATAATGACTGTGCCCAATTTACATTCCCATCACTACAGGGGTTCCCTTTTCACCACAATCTCTCCAAAATTTGTTACTTATCTTGTTGATAAGAGCCATTTTAAAAATTGTGAGGCATTATCTCCTTGTGGTTTTGATTTGCATTTCCCTTATAGCTGGCGAAGTTGAGCATTGTTTTCATATACCTGTTGGCAATTTGTATGTCTTCTCTGGAAAAGTGTCTGCTCAGGTCTCCTGTACATTTTTTAATAGGAATGTTTGCATTTTTGTTGTTGAGTTGTGTGAGTTCTTTATACTAAACGTATTTTGGGTATTTGCCCCTTATGCAGGTATTTTTTGCAAATATCTCCTCCCATTCTATTGATTGCCTTTTTGTTTTGTTGAGGCTTCTTTTGCTGTGTATAAGCTTTTTAATTTGATTCAGAGCCATTCATTTATTTTTGCTTTTACTTCCCTTGCCACTGGGTCAAGTTTGTAAAAGCCCCTGTGAGACCCAGATTCACAACTTTAGTACCAATGTTTTCTTCTATGTATTTTATTATTCCAGGTCTTATATTTAAGTCCCCTAGTCCATTTTGAGTTAATTTTTGTATGGTGTCAAACAGCAATCTAGTATTATTCTTTCACATGTGACTTTCTAAGTTTTTTCCAACATCATTTATTTAAAAGGCTTTCCTTTCTTCATTGTATGTTCTTGGCTCCTTTGTCAAAAATTATTTGCCCATACACACATGGGTTTATTTGGGGGCTCTTAATTCTGTTCCATTGATCTGTGTGTCTCTTTTTCTGCCAATACCATACTGTTTTGATTATTGTAGATTTGTAGTATAATTTGAAGTTAGGAAGTATGATAACATTGATTTTGTTCTTTTTCTCAGGATTGCTTTCACTATTTGGAGTCTTTTGTGGTTCCATACAAATTTGAGGATAATTTTTTGTTCTCTATCTTTAAAATTCCAATGGGATTTTGATGGAGATTTTATTTAATCTGTGTATTACTTTGAGTAATTTAGCCATTTTAACTATGTTGATTCTTTCAATCTGTTATCACAAGATGTCTTTTATTTTTTTTTGTTTTCTTCAATTTATTTCAGCAATGTCCTGTAGTTTTTGATGTATAGGTCCTTGACTTTCTTTAAGTTTATGTTTAGATATTTTATTCTTTTTGTTGCAATTGCAAATGGAATTGTTTTCTTCATTTCCTTTTTGGATAGCTTATTGTTAATGTATAGAAACACGATGAATTTTTGCACCTTGATTTTGTATCCTATAATTTTACTGTATTTCTTTATTGTTTCTAACAGTATTTGGGTGGAGTTTTTAGGGATATATATATATATATATATATATATGCATGGGTATGTATGTGTGTGTGTATATACACACTCTGAATTCAGTGATCTGAGTTCAAATCTTGGTAAGATTTGACTCTGATTTTTTTCTAATTGTGGTGAATATATATAAAATAAAATTTAGCATTTTAGCAATTTTAGGTGTAAAGTTCAGTGGCATTAAATACAGTAACATTTTTGTGCAACCATTACCACTGTTCATTTTCATAACTTTTTCACCTCCCTTACCAGAAGCTCTGTCCCCATTTAACAATAACTCCTCATTCTCCCCCCTCCAGTCCAATTCTACTTTCTGTCTCTGTAAGTTTGCCCATGCTAGATATTTCATATATGTGAAATCATAAAGCACTTTAACTTTTATGTTTAGCTTGTTTCACCCAACATGTCAAGTTTTTTCCATGCTATAGGACATATCAAAATTTAATTCTTTTTTAAGGCTTAATAATATTCCACTGAATGTATGTACCACATTTTGTTTATCCATCCTGCAAAGCCATTGGAATTCTCAGATATGGCAGTATATGTTTTAGAATGAATGATATACTTTATTCAATTTATTAAGAATGAATTTTTATTTTGGTAATATTTTCTTCTAACCCATAAACACAGGATGCCTTGCTGTTTATTTCTGACTTCTTTTTTAAAATAATATTTGTAATTTTCAGTGTAAAAGTCTTTCACCTACTTAGTTAAGTTTTTCTTAAGTCATTTTTGATGCTATTATAAATGGAATTGTTTTTATTTTCCTTTTTAGATTGTTTATTTTTAGTTTATAGAGACACAAATGATGTTTTTTGTGTTGAAGATTGTTTAAGTGTTGATAAGTTAGGTATCACCAGGAATTAAAAGAAACAAAGTTATAAAACATTACTTGTTTTCACTTATACTTGTTTTTTAAAACAAAACAAGTGAACCAACAATACAAAAGAGAAATTCATAGATACAAAGAACAAACTGATGGTTGCCAGAGAGGTGGAGGGTTGGGGGTAGGTGGAAAAAGAGAAAGGAATTCAGAGGCACAAACTTCCAGTTACAAAATAAGTCTTGGGGATATAATGTACAGAATAGGGAATATAGTCAATCATATTGTAATAACTATATATGGTGACAGATAGGTTCAAGACATCATGAAGATCACTTTGTAAGGTTTAAAATGTTTAATTACTATGTTGTACACGTGAAACTAAAATAATATTGTATGTCAACTATAACTAAAAATAAATTGAATATAGCAAAATGTTAAAAACATTGTTATACTTAATTTCCTTTTTTCCCCAGACATACAGATGGCCAATAGACATATGAAAAGATTCTGAATGTTTCTGATCACTAATTATCATAGAAATGCACATTAGAACCACAGTTAGGTATTATCTCATTCCTGTCAAAATGGCCATCATCAATAAATCCACAAACAACCAGTACAGGTGAGGATGTGGAGAAAGGGGAACCCTTGTGCACTGTTGATAGGAATGCAGACTGGTGCAGCCACAGTAGAAAGAAGTACAGAGGTACCTCTAAAAATTGGAAAAGGAACAGCCTTATGACCAGCTGTCCCACTTCTGAGGATATATCTGAAGGAGCCCAAAATACTAATTTGAAGGAACACAAGCACCCCTGTGTTCATTGCAGCATGTGTTATTTACAATCGCCAAGATATGGAAGCAGCCAATGCTCATCAGTAGATAAGTGGATAAAACAACTATGGGATATTTACACAATGGAATACTACTTGACTGTAAAAGAGAAGAAAATTTTACTTTTCACAACAGTATGGATGGACCTGGAGAACATTACACCAAGTGAGCCAGTCAGGGAAAGGTAAATGCCATATGATTTCACTCATATATGGAATCTAATAAACAAACTGAAATAACAAGCAAAATAGAGACAGAATCATAGATAGAGAGCAGGATGACAGCTGGAAGTGGAGTGCAGATTAGGGGGTGAAAGGATTGAGCAGAAATAAAAAAGGACTCATGGACATAACAGTGTGATGATTGCTGGCGGGGAGGGGAATGTACGGGGACAAAATGTTAATGAAAAAATATAATAGAGATTAAATCAAAATAAATAAATAAATAAAGTGAAATATAGCATTTTATACTTACCTTCCTTTTTTCCAGTTTTATCAAGACAGAATTGACATACAGCACTTTAAAGTTTAAGATATACAGAATAATGATCTTACTAACACATATTGTGAAAAAATATTACCACATTAAGTTTAGTTAACATGAATCATATCATACTGATACAAAAAAAGAAAAAAATATTTTTTTCTTGTGAGGAGAACTCTTAGGATTTACTTTCTTAACAACTTCCATATATCCCATAAAGCTGTGTTAACTATAGTCATCATATTGTAAATTACATTCCTATTACTTAACTTATAATTGAAAGTTTGTAGCTTTAGGTACCTTACTCCATTTCCTCCTCCCCCTACTTTCTCTCTGGTAACCACAGATCTGATATCTTTTTTTTATGAATTTGGTTTCATTGTTGTTGTTGTTTTCAGAGTCTGCATATAAGTGTAATCATGTAGCACTTTTCTTTCTCTGACATATTTCATTTGGTTAATGCCCTCATTATCACAGTTAAAACAATTTCCTTTTTTGACTGGATAATATTCCATTGTATACACACACCTCTTCTTCATCCATTTATCCATTGATGAACTATAAGTTTATTTCTATGTCTTAGCTATTTTAAATAATACTGCTATGAGCATGGGGGCACAGATATCCCTTTGACATGGTATTTTCATTTTCTTTGGATATATTTCCAGAAGTAGAATTGCTGGATCATATGACAGTACTATTTTTAACTCTTTGAGGAATTGCCATACTGTTTTCTACAGTGTCTGTACTTACTTACAACCCCAGCAACAGTGCACAAAGTTTTCCTTTCTTCCATGTCCTCACCGGAATTTGTTATTGTTTCTCTTTTTGGTTCTGAGAGCTTTCATCAGAGACCTATTAGGATGCCAATGACAGGAAAGGAATGAAAGAGCCATGCTACATTAGAAGCTGATCTTTCAAAAATATAAAACAAAATAGCTAAGTAAAATATATAGTATGTCTAATGATGATACATGCTATGAAAATAAAGCAACAAAAGAGAAGAGAGGGATACTCAGGGGAAATTCAGCTTTTTAATGGCAGTGAGAGGTGACTCAGTGAAAAAGTGACCTTATGGTAGAAATCCAGAAAAGGTGGATTTCAAGCATAGAGAGTCTAGAGGACCCCAGGACAGTAAGTAGCATGGGAAGCAGTGCCCCCTGGTCAGAGTCGGGGCTGATGGAGATTTCTGCGCTCTCAGTCTTGGTATGATTGAGCACCAACAATCAGCCACCTGCTTTGTGTGTGATCACTCTATCTGTGTTAGTCAGGGTTCTTCAGGAAAACAGAAACAATAGGATATGTATATCAGCAGGGGGAGATTTATTGTAAGGAATTGACTCATGTGATTATGGAGTCTGGGAAGTTCAAAGTCCACAGGATTGGCTCTGACAGGCTGAAGATCCAATCCAGGAGATTGATGCTTTGGTTCAAAGAAGGCTATAGGTCTCTTTGGGGGAACACTGGGGAAATATTAACAGAATAAAATTTGGGCAGTGCACCAGGGTACCTTCTGTGGAGGGAGACTCCACCTCCTCTTCATTTAGAGGGTTCTGTGTCTGTAAACTGGCTTCAGCCTAAGAATCAATTGAGGGGCCATGACTCTCTGATTTTAAGATTCACAGTAGACTTTTATCCTCTTGACCTAGAACTTTTTTGCTTTTACAAATCAAATAAAAATTTAATAGGCTTCCTATATATTTCACTTCCAGAAACACCATGGTCAACTATCCAATGCTGTAGGTCTGCATAAGTCAAACATTCTGGTTGCTTCTTTGATTCTGCTGTCCATTATGGAACCACATCCACCTTACCTTTGACAGTTGAATGTCACCTCTTGGTTCCTGGTGCCTAGGACCCAATTACTCCCATTGATACAGAGAATGAACTGATGGTTGCTATTGTTTTTAGGTTTTCCAACTGTTCCCACTATGAGGTCTAGCCTACAGTAAAGAATAAACACAAAGCTCTTCAACAGTGTTGGGCCCCCATCATAAATCACTTAGACTTATCCTCTTAGCCCTCCCAGCTTGGATGAGTAGATCTTAAATGACATTTCCATTCAAACATTCAAGTCTTACCAACTCTTTGAATCCCTTACTCTACATTAAATAAAAGTTATTCAGCATTTTCAGTTTGTTCCTTGTGGGCTCTTTTGGTTCATGTTTCAGTCAACAAACCAAGCTGTTTGAACCCTCTTTGCTCATGAAGCTGCAACATTAAATGGATAATCTCTGCTTAATGAGCTCATGTCAATAAATTTGTCCTGATTCAACTTTCCTTCTATCATTATTCCACACCCATACTCTCCAACATGCCCCCATTCTCATCTTCTTTCTAGGGAAAAAAATCCACCAACTGGGAAAACATTGGAGATTTTATATACATACACACACATATGTATACACACATATAATATAATATTTATTATTTATACATATAATATATTATATATTGTAATGTGTATATAATGTATATGTGTATACATATATATAATATAAATATATAGTGTGTGTATATGCCAGATTTCTTAAATTTAGTACATCACATGGAGGGAAGAAAGGAACAGAACAAAAAATGGTACAACTGGTCATATTTGACTTCACTGGGCGCCTATTCTAAGCCAAACTGTGGTGCTCTACACACAGCTCTGGGAGGTAGGTGCCCATTTGCTTCATGTTACCAAAGAGGACACAAGGATAAGAAAGTAACTTACTCAGTAACATAAGTAGAAGGTGGCAACAGTGGGCTTCAAGTTCAAGTCTGGCTGGCTCCAACACTTCTTAAAATAATACACTGGATTAAAATCTGTATTCTTTTGATGTTAAATGCTTAATAATGCCTCCTGGGCTTTCTTGGGACCCAAAAGTTTTACATTTAGGCACATTCTCCTTTGTGCCAAATCTGAGACTGAAATGTTATGGAAATAAGATTAAAAGGAAATAGCCTCCAATTTTATTTTAGAGCTTAGAAAATGTTCATTATGTATGGTCAGGCCAACCAAAATCAACATTGTTAAATTAAATCATGACTTTTGCAGAATTACTGATTCACATTGATACCACATGTCTTTGGAGAGAACATGTGAATTTTAGGGAAACCAGTCTGCCTCTAACAGGGAGAGATTCTGCTGTACACATTCTGGTTCAGACTTGCCTCTGGGCATTTTGAGATGCCAGAATCTGGGAGGTCAGCGTGGCCATTGCACACAACCCTTTTTCAGAAAGTATGATGTATTACGTTTGAAAAACAAATAGAAGCTCCAAGTCAGAGGCTGAAAGGCCAGTAAGTTTTAAAAAGACCTACAACTAAGTTTTTTTAGGAGAAATGAATTATGGTTGTATGATTTATTAAGGTCCTTTTGGCTTTCTAATTCAAGTTACACACTAAAGAAGTTGTTATGCAAGTTCATTTTGAACCAAAAAGAAAGGATATTCTGTGGTTGAACCCAAAATGGGCATCATTGGTCTTTATCTGGACCGGAGTCACATACCCCAGGACCTCTGCAGCATGTGGTAGGCACACAATGGGTTTACCAAAGGTTTTATCACCACAGTGAAGGGAATTTTCTCACCACTGACTGTACATGAGATTAGGTCAAGAATCTAGGATTAGACGCTGAAGCCACAAACCATGCATCAGTCATATTATGAACATTAAATAAGGAAAATTCTTCATAAACAAAGAAGACATAGAATAAATGGTTCATGTTAAAGACAATTATTGACATGTTGTGAAATGTCTGAACTTGGTCCCCTGAGAATAAGTCATCTCGATGTGTGTCTTTAGCTTAGCTGAGAAAAATTCAACAATAATAAACATGAAATGCCTGCTCTTTTCACACACCAAAAGAAAAAAGTAAGAGCCCCACTCTGGCTGTCTCAGCAGCAGGCCCATGTGTGATGGGTAAACAAACTAAAGCTTCAGAAAGCATGTGAAGGATGAGAGCTTTTCACAGATCTCAGGGGTTGCCCACCCATCCACATAAACCTTGAGCACTGTGGGAATTAAAGGGCAATAGGCAAAGTCTGGGTCCATTTTTTTACCCAGAGACTCAAAATTTGAGAATGCTTAAGTGGAAAAGGCCTCAGAACACCATGTGCACTACTCTGCTCCCAGAAACAGGGCATAGATACGGGAGCAGGAGCTTAGCACTGAGCAGGAACTTAGAAAGCGATGCTGCTAGATCTTCCCTCACACCTTCTGCACAAATGCCCTGATATACTGAGGTCTGGTTGGTGAGTTCAACCTAGCTTCCCCAGGCTTCTTGGAAGAAAACGGTGGCTAACTAATATAAAAATAAATGCAAACTTCGAAAATGCAACTTAGAAAAATAATACAATGTTCAAAAGTAATCCACAGTTTATTTATTTTTAATCACTGCCCAAGTATACTTTTACTGAGAGAGAGAAAGAGAGAGATGAGAGAGAAGCATTCATCAGTTGCTTCCTATGCACCCTGACCTGGGACCAAACCCACAACCTAGATATGTGCCCTGACTGGGAATCAAACCCACGGCCTTTCTCTGGTGCACAGGATGGCACTCCAACCCACAGAGTCACATTGACTAGGGCATAATCCACAGTTTAAAAGAAGAAATGCATAGGAAGGATTGGGATTTCTGGGAGACCTGCTCTCAGGGTTGCTGTTTGAGCATGTTTAGTTGACGGGCTATAGAGAGTGACCTAGAATATATTTAATGAGTAAAGTGTTTACCCATTAAATATGAGTAAACTTTTTTACACAAAAAAGAAAGAAAGAGAGAGAGAGAGGGAAGGAAGGAAGGAAGGAAGGAAGGAAGGAAGGAAGGAAGGAAGGAAGGAACCAGCACCTATGATCAACTGCAGAGACCGGAGTTACTGGAAACCAGGACTCACCTTATGGAGTCCTGGTTGCCTGCACATCCATGTAAATGGAGGTAACATTCAAACCTCCACAGAAACCAATGCTCACAGAGAAAGCAAATGTGAGGACACCTCAGACAAGCTTGCAGAGAGGTTCAAATGTGTGAATATTTTTAAATATATGTTCTACTGGATAGTTGTGTCCACACTAACAAAAAAACAAAACTTTTATTCTCAGTACTAGTTGGTCATTAAGCAAAGGTATAAAAATACTCATTTTGTGAGTCATTCTGCTCATTAAAGTGCTCTGCATAGCTTGAGGACCAAATCAAACAGAATAATGCTACGTATTCTGAACATATTTCTCTCATGGCAGTTGAATGAAGGATATACTTTATTCAGATCACTTATAAAGCACTTGATCCTGATTCCATTAGGCCAGCAGAGGACTCACTGACCAGGAACATTTCCTTTGCTCTGAAGTGAGTGGTCAGCACCTCCAGACAGTGGGCAAGTCCAGAACAATCAGGATAATTCCTTGAGTGCAGTCACAAAGCAGGGATGATCCTCTCACCCCCCCCCCCCCACAGTGGGCTGAGTCTGGATTCCAGCCACTTCTGGTCACTACCACCTAGAACCCTGACCTTAAGGAGTCTATAACTCCCCCACTTACCTATTCCAGGCTGTAACCTATTCTAGAAAAAGAACATTATTTATTAGAGATAGTTTATCATTCATACCTCTGATGCTCATTCATCGGATAGTATTCAGCACTTCCACTGGTGTCTAAGAATTCTGAAAAATCATGGCCTTTGCTCATAAGTGCTCACAAGCCCATAACGTGTTAGAGAGTCTGTACCTAACATGTGCCTCTGTCCCAATACCACTTGTCCCTTCATGCTTTCTCAGTCGGCCTGTCCCCAAATTCTTCACTGCAAACTGCCGTTAATTCTCATGTGCAAATAACTGGAAATCTGCTGCCCTGGGTCCAACCAGGCCAAAGGGCAGCAGCCCACCAATAATAGTCAACATGGAATATTGGGCAGCCAGGTGACAGCTAATTAGGTAGGGCTTGGGTAATTAACTACTCAGGCTTTGGTCTTTTCTTCAAATATTTCCAAATGTCCCATATCATTTGGCTTTAGATATCATAACACTTCTCCACAATTAGCAGATCTCTGCTTGACCTTCTCTCCACAGCCAAGGGAGCCAGGAATGCAGATAAGCAAGCATCCCCCACAGGATGTGGGTAAAGCCTCTTGTCTCTGAATTGAAGCAGGAGCCCGACCTGCTCAGCCTGGCAAATCACCCGAGGGGGAACCACTCCCCAGGTTTCCTCAGACAGTTTGGCTCTCACATCAGATGGAGCAGGTTTCCCTGTGTGCCAGGAGAGGCATGGATCCCGCCACCCACCCTTCACAGCAATGCCTCCTGGACTCAGAGAGGAGTGCTTGCCAAGTACAAAACCCACCCCAGGAACTGAATCATCACACCCACATTAGGAGTTTCCTCCAAGGACACCTTACTTTACACCATTTCCTGTCCCTAAAAGGACTGGACAAGACAGGAAAGCCTACAAGGCTGGGTTTTGTGGTCCTACATGGACTCTGTGGAAAATACTTCCCAAGTTGCATTGTAAGTGTAATAGAAGGGAGATACTGAGAAAATGCAGGAAATGGCTGGAAAATTGGCTTGCCAGTCCTTCTCCATTTTGAAGATCAGGTGGTCAGGAGAAGAAACTGGTAAAGAAAGCAAATTTGCAACAATGTTTTGGATCTGTTACCAAGGAATAAAGCATCACACTTCTCACCCAAACAAATTATACTGACAACATACTCAGACTAGGAACTGTCATCCAGAACCTCTTGTTTCTTCAGGCTTGCTACCTCCCTAAAAGAGGCTGCTCCATGGAGATCATCCTAGAGAACACACATGCCAGACATAATGGTGTGTCTCTTCCTAGTGAGGAAAATCATCTGGTTTTGCTGCCAACCACTAAGTAGTTGTTCATTTGCTTCTGCTGCAAGGAAAAACCTAATCCAGTCCCTTATGTAATACTCAAGAGTGTGTGATCTGGTAAAAGCCTGGGGTCCTGCTAGCCCCAGCGTGTAACACCTACCCAGCTTGACAGAGGCTCTGACAGATGAAGCACCATCTCCCTCTTTGCTGCCTGGAGGTACTGAATCTCCCAAGAAATCAACTCATATTGAGACTCACTGAGAAGCCTGGCCATACTATCAGCTCCTGGAAACACTGGCCTCCAGTACAAATCTGTACAGTCCTGTCACTGCTTCTCTTATTCTGAATAAAAATAACCACTTACAAAGAAAAGGCTGGATATGGGCAAACCTTCTAAGTAAAATGAGAACCCACTCCCTACACTGTATCTGCAGACTTCCCCAACCAAACAGGAGCCTAAATGTCTGACCTTTTCTCTTACTTCATCTCTGTAAACCTCAACTATCAAATAAGCACAATCTTTTAACATAAAACAATGGAGAGTGAGAAGGCTGTTTCATTACTTTTCCATCTCTGGCTCAGACATGGGAAGGCTATTCTGGGCTGACTCTTACAGGAAGTATTAAAAACCTAAAGAGAAATAGAGTTTATGCAAGATTTCCAGCCCAACTTACTGTTTGAGGCTCTTTGAGGCATTTCGTACAGGTTTCTACTGAAGACCCAAACATGTGGATGCTAACCTGAACTAAACCCACACCTTTGGAATTTTACACCTCACTCCTGAAAATATCTCTGCGTGCTTCAACTTGCAGCTCCCTAGGTGCTGTCTGCTGCTGGGAGTAAGAGTCACCTTTCCATACACCTGTTCTGCCCAGTGTGGTTGGGAAGCCAACAGCAGCCACGTGGTGCTTCTTCCGACTTTGCCTGTAATTCTCATATTCCTTCTATATGGTCTGTGCAACCACTGAGTTTTAAAAGGAACCCCATTGGAACACTTCGTAGTTGGATGATCATAGGAGGGCTTTATAATAAATCCACTTAAAGCAACTCAGAACAGGTATCTGCTAGAAGGACAATTACAGTGCAGGTTATGCCAAGAAATTGTGCCAGTTTTTACCTGTCGGAGCAATTGGGAAATAGACCTGTACTTGCTGAAAAATTTACTTGTACATGCACGTACGATGAGGGAGGGTGAGCAGGTGTTTGTAAACCACAGTTATATTCTTAACAGTGATCCCTGAATCATTAAAAAAGAATGCTTGGTGCTCAACCTCTTACCACAGTGGGGAAAATGCCCTGTGGAGTTTGAAACCCTCATCGGGTGGTTGACATTTCAATGCGGAAGAGTGTTTACTATTGAGCATGAATTTTCCCCTACATATTTGGGATTTTTTATTTGAAAGCAAGTAGTTCAAAATTTTTATTCTTAACTCTTCTTTGCTGCCAAACAGTAAGAAAAGAATTAGCCCATGGTGCACGGATACCATCAGCCACTTCCAGGTCCTCAGGCTTTAATTTGCCTAGGAGCAGCACTTCTCCTGTGGTAAGGGAACAAAGAGACAATAAAGTAATTCACTGAGCAATCCTGCTGAGAAATGAATCCCCCTTTCAAGTCAAATCTAATTGCACAGAGACACTAAATTAGTCAATGATAATGGATAAGGAATGCTTTCATAATGCCATAAGTGTAAGTGAAACTCTTCTCAGGAGTGTGCAAAGCACACTGTATATGTAAATAGGGAGTTGCATTTGTATTCTATACACCAATTTATTATTAAAATGGCATGTAAATAAGACAAGTTTTCATGACAAAAAATAATTTGAGGTTTCTTTATAGCTTCTTTGGCTGCCTACTCCTTTTCTGGGTTAGAAGCTGTACAGTGTGGTTTCTTCTTTCCTGTCATCTATGAACAGCTGCTTCCCAGAGAAATCTGAAACCCAGGTGTTGGCACACTGCAATCCTCAGCTTCCTGTACAAGCAAAAGCCCAGGTGAATCCTGCACTTTTGTTCATAGCTGCCATGGCCTCCATGGCCCCAGCAAACAAAGCTATTGTATTCAGGAAGCAGTTGCCTGTTTATTCTCGGTCTGTGGTCCAGACCATTCTGGTCAATATTGTGGTTTCTTCCTGGATGTTTATTCCATGAAGGTACCATCTTTCATGTTGCCAATTTATTGCCACCTTCTCTCTTCCCCCAAAAGAATTTTCTATAGCACATTCCTAACCATTGACTACTTATGAACATAGGTCAATGAACTTTTTTCCTTCTAGCGTGGGTGTTCAGGGGCCCAAAGCCTACTTCTTATACTCACGATGCTGCAGAGGATTTCATTTCACCAAGCTGATGATGCTCCGAGTTATAGGAACAAGTGGTAGAAAGATGGGAGACCCAGACTCCCAGACAAACGACATCCATGAGTCATCTACCAAAATGGATAGATGTGGACACTGTGCACGTGAGCACAGGTGGGCTGCCCACTGGATTTACAAAACAGAAAATATTCAACCTAGTCAACCAATTTCTTCCTGCACTACTTCACAATTTCACAGGCTATTGGTTGCCGGTAAAGCTATATAACTGAGGGTCCCATCCATCTGTCTCTCACAGCAGCCTTGATTGAAATGGAAAAAAAATGCATATTTAAAAGGAACCCCAGGGAGGGCCCTGCATCTGGGAAATGCAAATCTGAACACAGGGACCTCAGATAACCAACAGACAGACACATTTTATCTTATAGCTTCAGAGTCAAACAAATTTGCTTATAAAACCTTAATTAGTTCGTAGAATTGTTATAGCACTCTTGTAAGAGGGCATGGTGTGTACAATAAAGTGTCCATTCCCTAATGGTACCTCTATCTTAATCTAACTTCATTTGGGAAAGCAATGCCCACTGCCCAACAGCCATCTCACTCTGTGAGCAGCTGCCAGGGCAGAATAAAGAACATTGGTTGACTCTGTTTAATATCCTCATTCTCCACATCTCCATGTTATAGCCAATGTGCAGAAATCCCCCCTCCCAAGTGAGCTGAAATGTTTAAGGTCATTTAAAACCACTAGAATTGCTGGCTTGATTTCAGGTAAGCACTATAAATAAACTCCTGCCCAGAGTGGAAAATGCTTTCAAAGTCAGCTTCTCTAACTCATCAAAGCCAGTCTGCAGACCTTTCTCATGTTTTCCATTGTTTTTTTTTTTCCCAGACACATCCTGAATCTCGTGATCCTTTCACATTTGTGTCTCTAACAAGCCATTTGCAAGTGATCTTGAGACATTTCAGAAGGTCTCAGACAACTTTCAAGTTCTCCATCTTTGAAGTGGACAGATCCATTCATTGCAAAACAAACTACCTGCAACTCAGCCATTCAGATACACTCTTCTTGAGAGTACATCTCTTGCTAGCTCATTGTTGGCATCTATTGTAGGCCTTATGGGGTTCTAGGGAATTTGCAGGTGTTACCTCCTAATGATACATTTACAGGATGCTATTAGGTAAATGACATTATTACTCCCAACATTGTAGATGAGGAAGCTAAGGCTGAGCATTGAAGTTACTTTCACAGGACACACAGCTAGAAAATGGAAAATGTGATACTTCAACCAGGTCATCCATCTCAAAACTCTAAGTGCTTGACCACAGCTGGGCCTACAAGATACAGAGTAAACGAAATATCACAAGCTGCCACCCTGGTGGATGTTACAAGGGACGACACAGAGATTAAACAGATTCTCATCCTATATTAAATAACTGCAGGAGAAATAGAAAGTACAGATTACTATGAAAACATGTAACAGTGGCACCTTGCAAACCAAGTAGTATCCTTGTATAGAAACATACATCACCTAAGAGACCAAAGAAGCACACACAGGAGACCCATTGGGCTCATTAGATCTTGATCCCTGGCTGTGGCAGGTTGCATTTTTAATAAGATGTCGAAAAAACAACATAAGACACCTATACTCTTTCATTGTTAATTTACTCCCACCTAGAAACCTAAGAAAATTGCTAACACACACAAATACAACCTTATGAAAAATTCCGCAAATTGACATCATTTACATTTTTCCCAAGATAGTATACATTCATCTGAGTTAAAAACAATCATTCTCCCTGAGATTTGGAAACTAAGGTGTAAATGAATAAATGCTGCTTTCTGTGTACATTTTTCACTCGAATTTGATTTTCAGAGAAAACTCAGCTTTCAGCCAATGTTTTCTCTCCTACGAAATGGGGATGGTACAAGGTGTCAATATTAAAGCAGAAAAGTAAATCAAGGAGAGGAGACATGGCCAATTTGCTCTTTTATAATGATTTTTAAGACGACTTATGAGGAAGGACTTTGAATACACTGACCAGACTGAAATATTTTAATTTATCCATGAATTTTATTTATCTATGCCATTCTTATAGTAGTATCAGGTAGCATGTGTTGAACATGTATTATTATGTCCTAAATACTAGACTTGGTCTTTGATGGAGTTATGCCTTTGTAGGCAGGCATTGTCACAACAGTTTCACAGAATGCAGAAAAGAATCTTTGTAACAACTAGCGTCTAGCTAGTGTGCTTGCTCCGTACAAGCTGTTATCAGTCTTAATTAACTTTTTCCATTGATTAGCAGTTTAACATCTGATGGTATTTCGAGGAATGAGTCCCACTTTTACTCCATACCTACCCTCGTGCCTCGTGTCCTGTCCTTCAGATAGGCTACTTCATCCAGAGAAAATGGTTTTCTCTTAGCAACAGTTAGCAAGTCTCCCCACTGAAGGGGTGGAGCTGAGTCCTGCAGCAATGCAAGACTCCCAAACGGGGCTCAGAGCCATCAAGGTCCAGCCCTCCTTGGTTCTTGCTTATTTTCTAAACTTACTTCTGCAAGTGTGCTGTGCTAGACTTCTCATTAAGCTCTGTCCCTGCTTAAATGAGCCAGAGGTCATCTACATTTGCAAGCCAGCGTTATAGCTAAAACACGTGTATTTTCTCAATTAGTCCTAGTGGCAATGAAATGAGGTAGGGACTTTTACTGTGCTCATTTTATAGGCAAGAAACCAAGGAACATAAATGGTAGACACCTTATTCAAGATTGCACACTTGCTGCTAGGGTTGAAACCTTGAACAGTGTGACTCAAAAACCAACTTGCAGAGATAATAACTTACCCAAGCAACTCTGGGTACAGTTATTATCTGGCTTGACTCTGCCAAACTGGCTTTCTTTTTTTTATGATAAACTCAACTGAGACACAGGGGAGACACAGAGTCCCAGAAAAGCAGATCCCAGAGATTGCCATGATCTATAATGTAACACGTCATGGCTTGTCCTCCAGAGTCCTAGGACCTTCCAGATGCTCTGCATCCCAACTCTGTTTCAGGCGCAAGCCTGCCTTTTCGAAGTGGAGCCTTATCTCCTCACTGTGTCTTGATCCCAACACACAGAGGGTCAGATGAGGTCCAGCAGGAGGGAACATTAACACTGACTTGCAAGAGGTAGGTCTCCTTGCCCCCCCTGGGGAGGAGTGGCCCCCACTGTCCCTGCACCTGCAGACGGGCAAAGGGAACTTTCTTCTTCTTTTTTTAAATCACTCTTTATTTCCATACATCTCAGACCTCTTAACCTCCCAAACTCTGCATAAAGGTACAGTGTTTCCCCTTCACAAACAGCATACTGTGCCCTCCCTTCTCATCAAGGCAAGGGTCACCAACTGCCTGCTGAAAACAGTCTTTCCTTTGAGAAATGTTTGTGTTGCTTACTTTCCCAGTAGTTTTGAATCTTCTTTCCTTGTCCATTCAAAGGTTCCACACTGATAACAACTTCAGCCTCCCCAGTGTTCACATCAAATGGAAGACCATGAGAGAGATTAACTTCATGGCCCCAAGGAATTTTGAAGATGCTGGGAAAGGGATAAGCCCCTGAGGCTCCTGTGGAAGCAGCCGGTGGAGGAGCTCTGCAGCCAGGCAGCTCTTGAGCACATTAACACTTTCACTGACTTACTTCATCAGATGAAAACGAAAGAAGTCAGACTGTTCTGAAATGGTTCATTCTGCTTTCCTGCCAGTTACTCATTGCCAGAGGAAAATTGCTGGTTGTTTCAAATGATATTTAATACAGAGGAGAATGAAGAGGAAAAGAAGAAGGGTGGTTGAAGAAAATTCTCACTTTTAATTTTCATTTTGGGGGGCTAATGATGATGTTTGACTTGAAAACTGAGCTAATTTAGAATTCCATAAGGGGTTGGCTTCAGATTCTGGTATCTCTTGTGTTCTTGGGTACAAAGTCTTTTGGATGGCTCAGTGTAGATGAAAGAAAACTATTTTTAATATGAAAGGTAAAATAAGTCATTCTATGCATTTTTCTTATCAAGTAATCCTATATTGTGTGTGTTTTGTATAATATGTATACAGCACAAATACTTATTAACTTTTAAAATAATTATAATTTATTTACAAATACATACACACATATTGATATTTTTCATTTGTTGCCACAGAAAATTTATATTAGGTAATTTGTACTAGGCAATTTAGAATTTAATTCATCTTAGCAATTTAAACCTTGAAAAGTATATTCAGGTGGAAATAACAAAAATGCTTGTGTTTTTAACATACTCTGACACTGACACCAATAATACTTGGAGTCCTTTTGAAGTGTCATGTCCAAGGTATCACACTGACTCTGAAGAACAGGTATACTGCCTTCATGGACAATTCCAGGAAAAAGGCTCACTACCCAGGCCACAGTACCTCTTCCCCATTGCAGAAAAGTTCCAGCAAAAAAGTTCCCCCACCCCAGAGTGTAGTAAAAATGTGCCCAAGTACATCTCAAGGAATGAGTGCAACAAGTTCTCCTGCTGAAATGGAAATCTTTGGAGAAATGAGCTTTATGGGGTAGGTGGGAGAGAGAGCTCTTCCTCCCTGGGGACCTCTCTTGGAGCAGGAAGAATAAGAAAGTCTCCTTGATAGGTTATTAGGGAATGTTCTTACCACTCTGACCTAGCAAGTGACCCAACTTTAGTGTTAAGTTTGTATTTTTTAAAAAAATTAATGCAACTGTCCTGAAGCTGTAAGACTTTATGACTGGGAGGCAACATAACTGGGCAGTCTCCTTGGAGACCACAGGCAGGCAGAGTGGAGGGGGTGAGAGGCAGCCACTGAAGTCACACCAGCCTGATGCCTTCCTCCTTAAGCCCTCAACATCCAAGTCAAAGACAGAAAGTGGAAGAGCGTTGTAGAAATATTTATTTGCTACCCTTTCTTAGAAACTATACTGAGATAATTTTGAGTGCAGTAGCTAGTAATTTACAGTAGCATGTGGAATAAATAGGGTTACTGTCATTTCCAAAGAGCCACAGAGCGCTGTGATGAATTGTCTTACCACCCCACAGTTTATCGATACTTAAAAAGAAAATGGAAAACAGATACTATACCCGAGAAACTATTTAGTTCATGTGCATCAGACGTTATTGGTAAAGTGAAGGGTGAAAAAATGATGGAACTTTTCGTTGAATTCTTAATTACAACTTTTAACACTCTTCTATTTTCATCTGGAGACCGCCCAGAGCATAGTTTGCACTTTGCTTTTCCTGGGGTCAGCAATCGCTGAGTTCTCCTTGCCCCCTTTCAGGCCGCAGATGAAATCCATTTTCTGTCTTTCATGGGAATGGAGGCAGGACACAGAGGTAGAGGGGAGAATCGGGTTTAAAGACCAAGAAAACGAAAACAGATGCGTGGAGAGGTGAGGCTAGTGGGAATGGCGCGACCAGAAGCAGTTCCCCAGCGGCGCCGACGGCATCTGCACCCCACTCCTCCGCCAATCCACCCCCACCCCCATCCCTACCCCACACCCGGCCCCAGTTCACCAGGAGGGGCCGGCCTGGGGATCGCGGCGCCAAACAGGGAATCGCTCCTCTCGGGAGAGCAAACTCTCTTGGATGCCTCAGAGCGGACTTTTTCAATAAACTGTTTTCAATTAACTGTAAGAGCCTGGGGAAGGGCAGGTTGGGGGTGAGGGAAGCGCTGTAGTAGGGAGAAGACTGAGAAGGAGACCAGACCTTAAAACCAGCGAGGAGATTGAATGCAGGCCTTGCTCATTTGCAAGCACAGACAGCGCACGCACGCCCCACCCGGCTTGGGGTGCACGTCTCGAGCGCCGCCAAGGCCCGCCCAAGAGTCACTGTGGCCGCAGCCCGCCAGGCACGGCGCTGATTTCTCCATCACCGCCTCGCCCAAAATCAGACACCCTGTATTGTGCCTCCAAGGATGGGTAGGCGGAGTCCGCCACGCCCCAGCAGTGCCTGCTTCTCTTTCTGCACCTCCGGCGGACAGGGCGCAATATCAGGCGGGCCACAGCTCCTCCTGACCGCCCTCCAACCTGCTTCTGCAGCAGTGTGTGGGGTAGCGAGAGGAAGTAACCCTCCTGTGACACAGGAGTCTAATGTATGTCGGGTCCTGGAACTGTGTGGGCTCGGCAAAGAGGACACTGCCAAGGACCCAAGGAGAACCAGGAAGAGCCCTGGGGCAGTGAACTCAGTACTCGCTACACACGGGGAGCTTTACACCTCACAGGCCTGTTCATCCCCAATAAATAGAAAGCCCAAAGAAAACCTTCACAGTATCCGACAAGGAGCATTTATTTCCGGGACCTACCTGTGGGGACTTGGAGTCAGAAACGGAGGAAGCTCCAGGTTATGCCAGGAATGCGGTTACTCTGAGTGCAACATAGAAGAGGGCAGGCCTGGGAACTTCAGGCTGCACGAGGGTCCTGGCCAAATTCCTCACAGATGCTGGTGGACACCGGCTCACACAGGCAGGGCTCCCCCACAGATTCCTGGGGACCTGTGAGGAGGGAGACTTGCAGTTCAAGGGAAGTCTGGGTCTCCCTTGGAAGACAAGGCCACCAAAAAGCACTAGCTGCCTTGAAGTCCTGACAGGAAGGCCTACACAAACACAGAGATGCAGTGGGTTGTCTGTTTTGCTTTTTTTTTTTTAATCGCTGCAAATTGGGACTTTAAAAATTTGTATAACTGCTTAAAAAGATATGCCAGTATTTTAGAACTCTGTCTTAAGTGTACCCTATATTGTTTCTTAGAACCCCAAACAGGCCTACTGTGGTGCTGGTATTTTCCCTTGAACTTGCCGTCTGACCACACATGAGTTTTCACAGACATTCACAACCATTCAAATGTGGTGTGAGGGATAATACTTGCCTCTTCTCCTTTTAGAGACCACCTGCTCCACTGCCCAGGTATGGGAGTGTGTGTGTGCTGATTCAGTGGACTTAGTTTTATGAATAAACCTCCTGAACAATGGAGTTCATTCATGCATGTATATATACTGATATACGTTACCTCCAAGTATAAAAATCTCATTTTTATTTTATTGATAGTAGAATTTCTGCCATCCAAGAGAAACAGATACTGGCTCTTGTGGGAATAGGTTTATATGGAAAACTGAGTTAGCAAATCTGTTTTATTGAGGGAAAGTAAATTTACAGGACTGATTTTCTTCAAACTGTTCAAAATACTCAAAAAAGTCCTATATTTACTAACCAATGATCTAGAAAAACCTTCATTTCAAGAACAAAGGCAATCCAGAGCTACAACGATTTCAAATAGTCCATCTGTCTTTCCTACATTTTGTTTTGAGTTTTTATCCATGAAAATTTAATAAGAAAGTGAAATTTGAACAAGACAGTTTTTTAGTTGAGCCTGGAAGGATTTGGCGAAACTATACTTAATATTACCAAATCATATTTGCTAGTAGCCCTCTCCAGTTGTGATAAATTGATGATGAAGGAGGGAAGGTAAAGCAAGTACAAATGTTTTCTTTCAACAACCTGTTCCTCTCCTGAAACATCACCTTAATTTAGTTTGATTCTACCAAGATTGTTATCTAGGTCTGACCTGGAGACCACAATGATGGTTCTTTGGGAGTAAGGCCAGATTTGATTCACAGCAATAATATTGCAACAGCAGTTACTGTTTGCACTGATAATTTTCACTTTCAAAACTTTCATGTATTATATTATGACAACCCTTCTATTAAGTATTTTATTCCCATTTTACATATGAGGAAACATAACTTCAGGTAGATTAAATAACTTCCCAAGAGTTACATAGCTAATGAATAATCAAACCAAGTCTCAAATATGGGCTCTCTGATTCCAAGTTAAGGGCTCTTTCTACTATAGGTACCATAGATCATGGTTAATTCTACAGGATTCATAGAATGACCCTGAATAGAGCCCCTAAACCAGAGGTGTCAAACTCATTTTGACCAGGAGCCACATCAGCCTCACAGTTGCCTTCAAAGCGCTGAAGGTAATTTCAACTCCTTAGCAGTTAAGGAGTAGTTACATGTATACAGTCCTAAAATTACACCAGCCCTTTGAAGGCAACCTCGAGGCTGATGTGGCCCCTGGTGAAAATGAATTTGACACTCCTGTCCTAAACCATCTTAGAAAACATCTCCTACACTTGTAGTTCTAGACCAGTGTTTTCAAAATCAGCAATGAATATTTTATAAAAAGTACAGATTACCAGCATCTCTCCAGAGAGTAGGATTGGGTGTGTAGATGAGGACTAGAATCTGTATTGTAACGTGCTTGAGATTGTCAGCCTATGATCATTGGCATCAATCCAATGCCAATAGGAATCCCCAATTTGGAGTGTGGTGAAGGAGGTGACTTTATTCAGTCAAACAGCTCAATTGTGATATAGTAAGCTTATAAATCAACTGGCTGTGAAGGGGTCCTGGGACAAGTTGGCCCTGGCCCCAGAGTTGAAACTCAGCCCATCTCAGGGTTGAAACTCAGCCCATCTCTTCTTTCTGCTCCAGTCTGGTCCACTCTGTTCCACTCTGTTTCTGTCCCTGCTGATCCACCTAGATAGCTACATCGTAGTTTGCTGAGATGACTCCACCGTGCTACTGCTCAACTCCAGTCCAGCAAGATTGCTCAGCCTTGGTGTTACACCTCCAACCAGGGAAACCAGGAAGCACAGTCTTCAGTGAAAAGGGAAAGTACAATCTCCAATCTCCAAGCCAGCAGGGGAGTTGACTTATATAGGGAGAAGTCCCTGTTCCTAATCCACGATTGGCCCATCCTTCTACAAATGGGACGCCAAATCTTCACAGTTTAATTGATCCAAAAAGCACTGTCTTGATTGGTTAGAATGCAGCTTCTTTGGTCAGTGAAGATCCTAGTGAGGAGATAGTATGGCAACTCTGATTGGACAAGTAAAGTATCTGGCCTATTGGTTGAAATAAATTTCAGGAACCCTTTTACAAGGAGCAGCTTAGATGGCAGAAACAGTATAGGCAGACAGTTCATTGCAGAGTCAGGTAGTTCTGTGCAGGCTTCTCCCTGAAACAGGGGTTGGGTGAGAGGACCCTGTTCAGCAATGGCTGGTAGGTGCTGTTTTCATTTTTGTTTTTTTTTTCTCAGCCCAATAAACCACAAGGAGTTCTTCTTGGATTCCAAGTTCCAAGTTCCAAGGCGAACCTTGGTTTCTTCACACATAGAATTGGAATAATAAAAAGTACTTATTCTAGATAGATTTTTAATGATTTTTTAAACAAGATAAATCATTTAGTGGTGCTTTGTAGAGGTTCAGGGGATCAGTAAATTCCAGCTTTTCTCATAAGACTACGGGTATTTTCTTTCTTGGGGTCAATAAGATGAACTCTGATATTCTCTTTGGGAACCACTGTTGTAAATGAACTCTTTGGAACCCAGGACATTTTCTCTGTCTACCTAGTACCTGCTATATTGCCTGGCATATGGTATGTGTTTAAAATATTTGTAGAACTCAAAACAAAATCCACAAAACTCATCTACTTGTTAGCATGTGGAGTACTGTTAGGAACTTAACGCACGTATCCTTCACCTTCAAATTTGTATGTTAAAGCCATACCCCCAGTATGACAGTATTTAGAGATAGAGTCTTTAGGAAGCAAACTTAAATGAAATTGTAGGGGTAGGGGCCTGATTCAATAAAATTAATGTCCTTATAAAAAGAGACACCAAAGAATTCATTCTCTCCCCCTGCTGTATGACCACGCAGTGGGAAGATGACCACCTGTAAACCAGGGAGAGTCTTCACTAGGAACTGACTGTGCTGGACTTTCATCTGGGACTTCTAGCCTCCAGAACTATGAGAAAATAAATGCCTGTTGCTAAATCCATCAATTTATCATATTTTGTTATAGTAACCTGAGCTGACTAGTGTAAGTACTGATAATCTAGTCCAAAGGTTGGCAAACTATAACCCATAAGCCAAACCTGACCATCCATTCATTTATGTATCATGCATGTCTGCCTTCATGCTGCAACACTGGAACTGATTAGTTTTAACAGAAACTGCATACCCTGGTACAACACCCATTTATGATAAAGGTACTCAGCAAAGTGAGAAAAGAGGGAGCATTCCTCAATATAATAAAGGCCATATATGAAAGACCTACAGCCAATATCATACTCAATGGGCAAAAACTAAAAGGTTTTCCACTAAGATCAGGAACAAGACAAGGTTGTCCATTTTCACCCCTTATACTTAATATAGTATTGGAAGTTTTAGCCTCAGGGATTAGGCAAGAAAAGGAAATAAAAGGCATCCAAATTGGAAAGGAGGAAACAAAACTGGCATTGTTTGCAGATGACATGATAGTGTACATGGAAAATCCTATAGCCTCTACCAAAAAACTGCTTGAACTAATAAATGAATTTGGCAAAACAGCGGGATACAAAGTCAATATCCAGAAGTCAAAGGCATTTTTGTATACTAACAATGAATCAACAGAAGCAGAAATCAAGAAAAAAATCCCATTCGATATAGCTAAAACAAAAATAAAATATCTGGGAATAAACCTAACCAAGGAGGTAAAAGACCTGTATGCAGAAAACTACACAACACTGAAGAAAGAAAGCAAGGAAGACACAAACAAATGGAAACATATACCGTGTTCATGGATTGGAAGAATTAACATCATCAAAATGTCCATACTACCCAAAGCAATTTACAGATTCAATGCAATACCTATTAAAATGCCAATGGCATATTTCACAGGCATAGAACAAACACTTCAAAAATTTATATGGAACCATAAAAGACCCCGAATAGCAGCTGCAATTTTGAGAAAGAAGAACAAAGTAGGAGGGATCACAATACCTGATATCAAACTGTATTACAAGGCCACTGTAATCAAAACAGCCTGGGACTGGCAAAAAAAAAAAACAAAAAAAAAAAAACCAGGCACATAGACCAATGGAATAGAACAGAGAGCCCAGAAATAAACCCAAATCTCTACAGTCAATTAATATTCAACAAAGGGGGCAGTAACATAAAATGGAGTAAAGATAGCCTCTTCTACAAATGGTGTTGGGAGAACTGGACAGCTACATGCAAAAAAATGAAACTCGAGCACCAACTTACACCATACACCAAAATAAATTCAAGGTGGATAAAAGACTTAAATATAAGCTGTGACACCATTAATGCCCTAGAGGAGAGCATTGGCAGGAAAATCTCAGATATTCCACGCAGCAATATTTTTACTGATACATCCACCAGAGCAAGTGACATAAAGGAAAGAATAAACAAATGGGATCTCATCAAACTTAAAAGCTTCTGCATGGCCAAGGAAAACAGTGTCAAGATAAAAAGAGAAGCAACAGCTTGGGAAAACATATTTGCCAATGATACCTCAGACAAAGGTTTAATCTCCAAAATATACAAAGAACTCACAAGACTTCACTCTAAGAAGACAACTAACCCAATTAAAAAATGGGGAAAGGACTTGAACAGACACTTCTGCAAAGAGGACATACAGAGGATCCAGAGACACATGAAAAGATGCTCGATATCACTAGCTATCAGAGAGATGCAAATCAAAACCACAATGAGATACCACTTAACACCAGTCAGAATGGCTACTATAAACAAAGAAACAAACAAGAGTTGGAGAGATTGTGGGGAAAAGGGGACCCTAGTTCACTGTTGGTGGGATTGCAGACTGGTACAACCACTATGGAAAACAGTATGGAATATGAAACACTAAGAAAGCTAAAAATGGACGTGCCTTTTGACCCAGCAATTCCACTATTAGGATTATATCCTAAGAATCCTGAAGCACCAATCCAAAAGAACCTATGCACCCCAATGTTCATAGCAGCACAATTTATGATAGCCAAGAGTTGGAAGCAACCTAGATGCCCATCGGTCAATGACTGGATCAAAAAGCTATGGTACATTTACACAATGGAATTCTATGCTGCAGAAAGGAAGAAGGAGCTCTTACTCTTTGCAACATCATGGATGGAACTGGAAAGCATTATGCTGAGCGAAACAAGCCAGGCGGTGAAAGACAAATACCATATGATATCACCATTAACAGGAATCTAAACAACAAAACAAACAAGCAAGCAAAATGTAACCAAAGACACTGTAATACAGAATGTGCTGACAGGGTCCAGATGGAAGAGGGGAGAGAATCACAGGGGAAAAGGGGAAGGACTCACATGAACAAGTATAAAGGACACATGGACAATAACTAAGGTGGGGGGCAGAGATGGGAGGGAGGTGGGGAGCAGGGGGGGGTCAGGGCTGGGAATACAAGAAAGAAAACTGTACTTGAACAAGAGTTAAATAAAAATTAAAAAAAATAAAATAAAAAAAATAAAGAAGTTAAAAAAAAAGAAACTGCATATGAAAATGAAAGGTGGGGCAGAAAGTAGGCTTATAGTTGTGAGCATGCAGAACACAGTTTACTCTTGTATTATTATTAGTTAATAACTACCAGTTATTGAATGTATTGTTTTCCAGAGGAACAGCTATAAAGCTATAAAACCACTGTTGTTCCACCCTGTGTTTACTATCTGGTCATTTACGGAAGACATTTGCCCACCCTCTTAATCTAGGTAAAGGAATCTTAATCTAATCAGCCCTTACAATCACCTGGGGAGGTTCCTAAAAATATCAATTTCCAGGACATACCAGAAGTAACACCAATGTTAAATGCCAGTATAAACCTCACAGTTACCAACTAGGGCTGTCCTGAATCACTGTATTAGTCACCGTGGGCTGCTTTAGCAAACTGGGTCTCTAAACAACAAACCTTTATTTCTCACAGTTCTGGAGGCTGGAAGCCTTAGATCAAGGAGCTAACAGATCCAGTGTCTGGTGAAAATGTCCTTCTCAGCTTGCAGATGACCGCCTTTTCTAACCTAATTATCTCCAAATGCCATCATATTGAGAGTTAGGGCTTCAACAAATGAATTTCATGGGGAGGAGAGGAGCACAGTTCAGTCCATAGCATTCACATCCAGATGAAGATTTTGTTTCTGTGCTTGTCCTTGGTTTTGCTGGGCCCCTATGGTAGGCCCTGACTGACCTCTGTAAGAATGCACATCTATGATTTCAAGAGAAACTGCACAAGGCACAGGCTTCCTTCCTGTACTGAGAATAAACTTCATGATGGTCTCACAGAGAAATACAAGATAAACATCTATTAAACAGCTAGAACTTTCTGGGAACAAAAATATATATCAAATATACCCAAAATATTTTTGCTTAAAAAGTGACCAGGAAAAGAGAAAGGAGAAATTAACTTACCAAGTAATTAGTGGGATCACCTTAAGCTTCTCCCTCATTAATTGGTCTCACTGAAGTGTTAGTTTTGTAGGATTATGAACCAAGCTCAAAGGACATGGAGCTAGAATCAGGGACTGACCTCTAAATGTGACAGTTCTATAACTTTGGGCAATTTATTCTAACTTCCAAGGTGAACCTTGGTTTTTTTCATATATAGAATTGGAATAATAAAAAAGTACTCATTCTATATAGATTTTTAATGGTTTTTTAAAACAAGATAAATCATTTAGTGGTGCTTTGTAGAGGTTCAGGGGATCAGTAAATTCCAGCTTTTCTCATAAAGCTACAGGTATTTAAAAATAGAATACCACATAACTAAAATGAAATAAGTTAAGGACATATGCCCCCAAAATACTTACTATTTTATTTGAGGAGGAACTCTATCTCAGATAATTTTTCAGCTGGTTTTTGGGGAACAAATCAGTTTACACAGATAATTCAGCCATCACAGGAAAGCTGGGAAATCAAGGAATTCACATTACAGAAATAAAAAGAGTTTCATCAAGTGATAACCTAAATAGGTATTACATTATTTCACTTGGGTCTTTTCTCTCTACACAAGTTCAAATAAAATAACCTATTGTGCTTAAAAGCCTGAGTGTCTTTGACCTGGCTCTCTGAAGGCCCCCTAAGCTCTGGGCTGTGAGTTCTGTTCAAAGGTGGAAACCTTCAGCCCGCAGGCTGGGGCTTGCCTATAACTCCTTTGACAGTTAAAGAATTACTGGGAGTCAGCATAAGTGAGGATGAAAAGGAAAAGGAGGAGGAATCTGAAGTAGTCCTTTAATTGCTTAGTTTTCTGTTCCCATTTAACAAAAATGAAGACCAGTAAGATCCAAAGTTAAGTAGGACTGCAAGACAATGTGGCCCTCTGCTTCAGAGGCATTATGATGTGAACCACACTTTGCTTCCACAGAGGAAATGTCAGTCCCTGGAGAAAGCAGTGTCTTCTCTATGGCACCACAGACCTAGACCATTTGTAAATAAAATAGCTCTGCATAGGTCCATATCAGAGACATGCCTCAGCAGTGGCTTTGGACAGCCCTGTGAGTCATGATTTATCACTGACCTGAATGACAGTTGAACAAGCAAAGCTGATTGAGAAGTCAAGGCTATCTATTTTGGCAAGAGTCTAACTGATGAAGGATCTTGTAGACCTGGCAGGGAGGTTTTGGGGCGGGGGGAAGAAGGAGGCTAGTAAGAAACCAAAAGCACCCAGATTGATAATCCACACTGATTTAATTTACACATAAAGTATTTCACTCATCTTTTTTTGCCCATATAGACCAATGACTAATCTCTGTGGTCTGGTATTTATCATGAAAGATACAAAAATAGTTGTTTATTTGAATAAGAACTCTTTTAAACAATCCAACTTATTTTGTGTGAGATCCTTAGTGGAAAATACAGGAATACAGAGTGAACAGAGAACACATCTACATCTGGTTGTCAGACAAAATGATCCATATTTGTGGCATGTATATATAATCTGTTTGCCTGTGAATTCCATGAGTACATGGGCCATGACTTCTATTTCTTTTGTACCCGCCGCTACACCTCATATAGTAGTCTACATGAAATTAATGCTCAGTGAACATTGCCAGTTGTCTCATGTTTAGACCTATGTTTTTAAGGGAGACATTTATCACTCCTCCCCAAAAAAGACCATACTGTAATACATTTGGTCACATACACTGTGCTTTTTTGTTTTGTTTTGCTTTTTGACTAATCGCCCTTCCCTGTACACACAAATTTTTTATAGGGTGTTTTTGTTTTGTTTTGTTTTGTTTTTTACTGTGCTGGTAATCACTCCATCTTTGTAAATACTGGAAGACACAGAAATCACCAGCACTCAAGAACCTGAGTGGGATTATTTCTCCCTCTCTCAAGCATCACCCCATTCCTGAGTCTCTCAAGGCATTCTTACAGTGATTAAATATGCTTTGATTATTGTTCAAACCACAAAGGGTTTATTGTTCCATTTTTTAAAATTATATATCAGCCACTGTTGCTCTAGTTGAGAATTACATTGTGAGGGGAAATTATGTGGAGAAAAACATTTATGTTATATATGTACCCACTTACACAAGTGTAAGTGGGTACTCTGAATTAATTTCTGGTTAACTATCCACCTAGTATTAGTTCCTCTCCTCTTCACTGTGGTTTTGTTTTTTTATCTAAATCCTGATTTACCACAATACATTCTGGGTATGTGACAAATCTGTGAGAATTTAGTCCTCAAGCCAAGATAGACAATCACCCACAAATCACCCACATACACACAAAATATCTAAAATATATCAATCAAATATCAGCTAAAATTTACAAGGACATTTTCAACCAAGTATCATGAAATTTACAAGAAAAATTTAAAAATATATGAAGAAAATATCATTTGCAGACAGTTGATAGATTCACATATTATATATACTATTGTCATTATAATTTAAAATATTATTTCTATATTTTACAATTTCTCTCTCTCTCTTTTTTCACAGCCTCATCATATTTCTGAGCCTACTTTGTGGGGTCATATAACTGCCTGGTCAATGGAATGTGGGTGGAAGTAACACATGATTTCTAGCCTGAATCTCAAATTTTCCTTGTGATTCTATATGCTCTCTCTTCTCCTACCTGCTCATCACTACAGAAGAACCAGGGAAGGATGCTGAGGCCCTGGACCAGTCATTTTCAACTAGGGACAATTTTGGTTTTCACAACTGGCCATTGTGTGATTGGCAACTAATAGGTAGAATACAAGGATACTGCTAAACATCTTATAATTCAAAAGACAACTTTCCCCTGCCCCCTCCCCATAGCAAAACTTATCTGGCTTAAAGTATCAGTAGTACAGAGACTGAGAAAGCCAGCTGCAGATAATGGCTGAACTTCTAATTGAAAAGAGTTTGGATCTCTGAATGACTATGTGGAGAAAGCACTCCCCAACCCTGCTCCACTGTCACTACTTTCCTTTATGATACCCAGACCTATAAGACTGCGAGAAATACACCAGTAACAGTGGCTATCATCGATAAATTCACAAACACGTTCTGGCAAGGATGTGGAGAAAAGGAAACCCTCATGCACTGTTGGTGGGATTGCAGACTGGCACAGCCATTATGGAAAACAGCATGGAGTTTCTTCAAACAATTGATAATGAACCTGCCTTTTAACTAGTGATCCCACTTCTGGTAATATATCCTAAGAAACCCAAAAGACTAATTTGAAAGAATATACCCCCCACCCTGTTCATAGCAGTGTAGTTTATAAGAGCCAACATTAGGAAACAGCCCAAGTGCCCCTTAGGGGATGAGTAGATGAAAAGCTGTGGTACATTCACACAATGGAATACTACTTGGTCACAAGAAGGAAATCTTACCTTTTGCAACAGCATGGAAGGACTTGAAGATTATTATACTAATTGAAATAAGCCAGTCAGAGAGAAACAAATGCCATATGATATCACTTATATGTGAAATATAATGAACTAAACAAACTAATAAATGAAATAGAAACAGAGGCATAGATACATGGATACATTCACTTGACAGCTGTCAAGTGAATGAAGGGCAGTGGTGGGGGCTGGATGAGAGGTGAAGACATTAGCCAAGAAAGAGATATGCATAACCCATAGACACAGGCAAGAGTATGGTGATGGCCAGAGAGAAGAGGGGCAGGGGCTAGGCAGAGTCAGGCAAAGGAGGGGAAAATGGGAATGGAAAAAGATTTTGCTTGAGGCAATGGGCTCATGATGCAATGTGCAAATGCTGTTTTATTGAGTGGTACACTTGAAACCAATGGGGTTTTGTGAACCAAGATCATCTCAATAAATCAATATAAATAAATAAACAAACAAATAAATAAATAAAAAGACTGTGAGAAATAAACCGTTGTGGTAACTTTGAGATATTAAAATTGTTAAGACAATTGGCCTATCCTCACCAATATACTAGAAGAGGCAAATAGCATTAAGGAAAATGTAAAGTTATTTCCAGAAAATTGACTACAGGAAAATATAAGGAAAATGTTGTGTTCTATTTTTTATTTTATTTTTCTTTTTGGGGGCTGTGCTATCATAGTAGTTGAAGTCCTGGTGCTATCTTCAGGGTAGGCCTTCTCAAGGCATGCATGCTCACTGGGCAACTGTTATGCAGTAAGAACACACAGGCCCATCAGGCATTTGAAGCAAAGCAGTAAGGAAGTCATAGCTATTCACACACACATCACAGCTCATTATACCACGTTCCCTCACCATTTCACTAATGGTTAGTGTATAGTCCAACAATGCCACTTCATTGGAAGCTTACAAGGAACAACAAACACAAGAGCAGGATGAGGACATGCCTTCAGAAGGGGTTTTGAGACTGGGCTGTAGTGCCCACTGACTTGTCTTGAAACCTTCTTATGGATTCATTTTCCCAATTACTAAGCGTCTCTGGTGATTGTCTATATTGGCTTGAGGACTAAATTCTCACAGACTGGTCACATACCCAGAATGTATTGTGGTAAATTAGGATTTAGATAAAAAAAACAAAACCACATTGAAGAGGAAAGGAACTAGTACTAGGTGGATAGTTAACCAGAAATTAATTCAAAGTACCAAGATCCTAGAGTTAAACATGACAATTAGACAAAATAACTGAAATCATAAATCATATACATGAACTCTGCAGTGGACTACAGAGTCAAAAAAGATAAACTAGTTTTCAATCTGAGGCCTTGAATGGCTAAACCTCTTTTGGTACTCATAAGGCAAAAGAGATAAGTGCTATTCCATCTAAAAGTTGTCTTAATAATATTATTTCTGTATACTATGAGCTTAAAAAGTGATACAAACATGAATATACCCACTTCAATGTCCTTCAGTGAGTTTGCACTGTTTTTGTTAGTTTTAACATCTTTTGCAGTTTCCTCAGCAGATCTACAGTTCACTACTTGTTGGCATGCTGTTTAAGTGTGACTGGGCCCTTTAGGGGGTGCCCCACTCCTTTCTGCCATCATCCCTGCACTGACAATGCCCCGCACAAGCCCTCCAGCTACCTCCCCTGATCTTCCTCGAGGATTTCTTCAGCTAAAGGGAACTATAATCTTCAGGCCCTAAATGGAAACTCAGGAGCAGAGACTATCATAGAATGGGAGACACGCAAGTAAACAGAGGGTCACAATAAATCACACTCAGTGTCACTCAGAGGCACAGTCATCACTGTGAAGGGTTATGAAACAGGCCCAGAAGTCAGCACTAAGCACTGTGAAAGCTGCCCACTGTGCTCTCATTTGAGGAAACTGAGAAGCACCTGTCCATGTTGCCCAGGGAAAGCTCCCTGGAGGAGAGGACAACTCAGCCAAGCAAGGAAGAATAAATATCTGTGAAGTTGGAAAACGATGGTCCAAACAAGGGGCCAGCCTGAGCTAGGACACAGAAGCAAGGGTGAAAGTGTAATTTGCAACACAGTTTAAGACTTCTTATTTATTTATTTATTTGTTTTAAAAGATTTTATTTATCTTTAGAGGGGAAGGGAAGGAGAGAAGGAGAGAAATATCAATACATGGTTGCCTCTCGTGAGTCCCCTGTTGAGAACTGGCCTGCAACCCCGGCATGTGCCCTGACTGGGAATCAAACCACAGTCGTGTGATTCGTTGGCCTGCACTCAATCCATTGAGCTACACCAGCCAGGGCTCAAGACTTCTTATTTATTAAAAGCTGTTTTTACTTTAAAGTAAATGATCCCAAGCCTTTCAACCTTTGACTGAATTTCTAATTCATTGACCATCCTTGACACCAAAGTGTCAAAATCGGTATCTTAACTATTTTTCAATAAAAAATCAATTGAATTAATCTATCTAATATATGCATTATTATTCATTTTAAAGTATGTACATGTACTATTGTATTATTATACCATGTACATAAATAATATACACACCCTATAAAGGATAAGATAGACAATACGCATTAACAGCATATCTAACATTTTCTACCCACACCTCAGTTTATCCTCTTTCTCACCAGACTAAGGAAAAGAGCAAGTTTGTTCATCACTGTGCACCATTGCCTGATACCTAGCATGTCTTCAACAAATATTGAATGAAGGACTGTAAACCCAACTTATCTCTAGAGGTTACGACAGCAATGACAGCAAAAAGCCCTTTGGTAGAGAATGTCTAACTTCTTCTCCTGAAACAAACACCAAGAGTAGTGACATCTTAGAGACTTATTTACATAAGGTACAATTTGTCTTATTCAGAAAACTGAATAGCCAGCCATAAGGGCATCAATAAAATCAGTGGGAAGCAATAGAACAGGGTGAGGAAACAGAGCATCTGCCTCAATTTTCCTGAGTCTTCAATACAAAGAAAACACCAAATTTATTTCCATGAGTTTTATTGGTTGTTCTTTACCAAAACAATAATATATGTATTGTAACAGAATAATCAGTAAAGAGCTAAAGGAGTGATTTTTACCTCCCAGGTCTTCAGCTGAGCTGGAATCTGTGCACACTGCTCCAGCAGAGCCAAACCCTGGCGTCCCAACGTTTTCCAGGTAAACTCCCTTTATCCCCAAGAGCACCCCACAATTCAAAGGAAATGAGGGGCCCACTGAGTTGGTGTGTATCTGAGAGAGGAATCAAATTACAGAAAGTGCATTCTAGCTGATGTTTTGTTTCATCTTTGTGACTGTAGTAACATCTATTTTTTGGGCTAGAAGCATGGATTTCTTGAAAGTAGGGCAAAGGTATATCAGATAAAGACAAAGTATACCTCTCAAACATGGGAAGTTCAGGGAAGTCTGCTCTTTCTAGATCATGTTAGTCCCTGTACTCATATAACCTGGTGCTTATTGAACATCTACACAACATGTGAGCTCTGAGGAAGAAATAAAGTTTCCCCATATAGGGCTTTTCCAACAAATTCTTATGCATTTGACATGCCAAAGAATTCTACTCATGAGCCACAATAAAATCAGATAAACAAGGATGGCCCTACAGAGCACACAGCTGTGAATCTGTAGGAGCAAGAATTCCCTCTTTTCTGAGTGGTATAGAAAGGTCTGGAAGACAGACAAGGAGAAGGAGAGTCCTCTGGTGAGAGTAAGTAGCAATTGTTTTATTCTTATTTTAGATCTTAAACACGTTGATCGTGTGAAGTAAGGAGCACACTTGTTTTGATACATGAATTTGTTAAATAATGTCATACCGAAGGAGTGCCACCAAACTGCATTAGATTCCCAAGAGGAAAAAAGGCTTCAGTTGTTGCATTAGAATCCTTAGGGTGACTAGCATCAGCCCTTAAAAAGTAAGATCATTCAAAGTTTTGGCAGGTCAGGTGGCACAGCGAAATTAAACCCTGTGAACTAATTATCCACCCTCACAGAAAGGGGCAGGGCTTGGTGGGAAATGCATAATCCACAGTTTGCAGTGAAACACATTCAATAAACAGGTTTCACAAGCTCCAGGAAGCCAAGTGTCAGGAGCCACGTGTGGGAAAGCTGCTTTGTGGGCCAGGGCTCAGCAAGGTAAACTATAAGCAGTGCTGGGCTGCAAGGGTTGGGCCCCGCTAATGGCCAGGTGACAAAGCCGCACAACAGGTTTCAGTTCCCAGCAGGTTCCCAGCTTGTGGAACGGGCCCCGCTAATGGCCAGGTGACAAAGCCGCACAACAGGTTTCAGTTCCCAGCAGGTTCCCAGCTTGTGGAACACATGGGAAATTTTCTCATGCTTTTGATAGGATGGGAAACTGGCACAGCCCTCATAGCCCAAACCCATTCTGGGAAATGACATTTATTGGAGTTCTTGCCTGATTAATTGTAATGCATAAAAGTAGTACACATTTATTAATATTGTATTTTAAAAAACATAGAAGCATAACAAAAATGCAAAGGTTAGACCATGCTATTTTCTTTAGAACATTTTAGTATTTATTGAAAAATAGGAGCATAGGGTATGGGAACCTAAACATTCTTAATGTCTAAGTTAGGTTTGTTTGTTTGTTTATTTATTTACTTATTTATTAAGTCAAGTAAGTCCCAGCCAAAAAACATGGGAGACGAAATAAAGCAGGTAGCAGGACTAGTGAGATACTGATGCCACTATGAATTTTCTTTCTATTCCTGTATAATTTGCTATTTTAGAAAGAAAATATATAACTATTATGTATTATTTTATTATATGTTACATATTTATACATATACAAGTATATGGGTATGTTACTCAAAGAGAAATAAATTTAGTTGGTTTCAATGACACATCTAAATATATTTTCTAAAGGTGAAGGGATGAAGAAGTACAAATTGGTTTCAAAGCAATCATGGGAATGTAAAGTACAGCATTGGGAATATAGTGAACATTTCAATACTATGTATAATGCCAGGTGGGTACTTGGAATATTTTGTAAAGTACATGATTTTCTAACCACTATGTTGTACACCTGAAAGTAATACAGAATGATATTGAATGTAAACTGTAATTGAAAAATAAAATTAAATAAATTAACTTAATGTATTTTCTAGTGACAGCTCTGGGCACAGGGGAATAGGAGAGGGGGATGAAACAGGGACATTTGGCATCTCATTACTGAGCACTTTTCCCAAAGTTCCTCAGTTTTCTTTACTAACTGACTGGTTAAAAACGAAATCCTCAAACATCTCATTTAATCGTTCTGTAATTATTGGGTGCCTGCTGTATGGCAAGAGCTGTGTCAGGCTCTGGGATCAATGGTGGGAGAGGAATGGCCCCTGTTGATATTCCCTTATGTGGAAACCAAGAATGCATTAGTAGATGCCAGGTAGGGAAAAAATTAAATACATTCAAGTCCACTCACAATACCGCTGATTCCATCCACATTCCTCGTGATATTTGCATGATAAATATCTCTGTGCTTTATAAATATATATGAAGAGTCATTACCAAAAAAAAAAGTGAGTAGATTTGGATTTGAATCCAAAATATTCAATATCCAATATTGAATTCATATTGGATATTCAATATTCAATATCCTTGGATCTAGGCTAAGAAGAAATTTGAGATTCATTGGGATTAGCCAACCAGTCAGTTTTATTTATGGAGTCTCAGTAAAATGGATTCAGAACAGCAGACATACAAAAAAATAGTTGCTCTTTCCCTCTTAGCTCATAACAAAAATCAGTTTAAAACAAAATGCCAGCACATGATGTCCACTAATAAACAATGGAAATAAAGTTCTGTCAAGAGGACAAGGTGGGTAAGTGCTGTGCTCACCACTTTCCATGACCACCTCAAAACTACGACTATTATACAAAAAATCAACCAGGATATTCCTCGGGAAAACTAGCTGTATGGAAGTCCTATAACTAAGGATATAAAGAAGAAGCCACATCGAGACTGGTAGCGGTGGGGAGAAGACCCGAAACAGGCTGCCCTCTCACCTACATGCAATGGTTGAGAATTGGGAGCGATATGGAGGCTGTCATATCCCCAAGTGAGAAGTGAGTGGTGCCACCCCCACACTAGGCTCCCTGGCCCAGAACACTAGTGCTGGGAAGAAGCCCCTACATCTGGCTGTGAAAATGAGTGGGTATTCCATCCATCCAGGTAAGCCAGAAGGCAGCTGAAAACCTAGACATCCTTTTAAACAACCTGGGCACAGACTTACTCATTCATGGCTGGGGGGGAAAGGTTGGCAAGGTTCCAGAGATACACAGGAAGAAAATGAGTTGTGTGGCTTCAGGGTGAGGGCTGTAGAAACAGTTGTCATAATACTGAGGCCAAATCTAAATCTGCATTATCCTGGTAAACTCCACCAGCTCCACCTTCACAATTCTCTGAGACATTACCCAACCCAACTCACACCAAGGCCCTTTCTGTGGTAGGTTACGTCTTAGGCCCCAGATGGTGTACCCTGTGACTTTTGCTGAGTGACTCCAGTCTCACCAGTGAGGCAAAATCTATCTCTATCTCCTAGTGAACATCACTCACCCCACCTTGATGACCCTCAGAGACCCTGTTTCACCCAAGTTGCAGACTGCCCAAGACTCTCAACAGCTGAGTCTCACAGAAAGCTGACAGAGGGTGACAGGCCTTAGTGTGCATTTTGCTGACCTGCCCCAGACGGGTATAGGTGCAGCTACTGGAAAATGCAAGATGTATGTTTGGAATGGATTTTAAAGAAATCTGTTTAAGAACAGGAGCTGAAAATGTCCTCATATTCCACATGTCTCTAATAGATAGGAAGTAAAAAAACAGAATAGTGAGATAAAAATAATTTCCACGGAAAATATTTAAACATTTATCTATTAACTCCTATGTAGGAGGCACTGATCTAAATTAGATCATATGCATGATTTATTTTAACTTCTAGTAAACTGGAGAAGTAAGTGTTGCTGTTAGAGACAAGAAAACTGAGGTTGGTGTAGTTAAGTAACCATGTAACCATGATTGTTCATTCTGTAGAAAATTGAGAATTATATATTTACATAAAAATTCAATAATGTGTAAAGGTAAAGACAATTGTTTTGAAGACTCCTATGCTCCCTGTGAGTTAGGACACTAGTGGTCATAGAAAGCCATGGAGGATTCCTATTTTGTAGAAGTTTAACATGTAAGGGAGCACATGGGAAGGGACTAATACTACATTTGCCTTTGGAGGTACAGGAAATTGCTTGAAACAAACTTCAACTTAAATATGGGTTTTAGTCTCATCTCCTTATCAAACCACCAGGCAATGCTGCTAACAGTCAGTTTGCCAAAATAAACCTTATTTCTGTCTCTAAGGCTCTGCCCAGCTTCTGACAAAATCATCCAAATAAAATCTGTAGGAAGAATAGGAATTCTCTATTAACCAATACAAAGTACAGTGATGTACCTGTTTCTTTCAATACAATACTCTTGATGTCTAAGCACTGTGTGTGTCAGATAACTCACGGGTACTGACAATCATACCTGAAGCCACATTACTGAAATCTTACCCCAGTGGCCCAGCGCTTCTCCAAAGCCTGCTTATATTCTTCATATGAAGAACCTCATATGAAGAATGGAATTATCTTCTGGAGGGTGGGGTCCTTGTAGTATATATAGGCTTCCCCCACAAAGTGAATGTCTAGGAACCCATCTATATCAGGGTACCAACTGGCATTGTTGTGAAAGGCTACATTCAGCTCAGTGAAATTCCTTTGAAGACTCTTTCAACTCCTTTGCCTATTTCATGATGTATGATTTATGAGCACACCTGCCCATAGCATGCTAAGTGTTCAGCAATTTTTGACCAAAAATAGCATGACCCCCATGCCCCAGCCTGCCCATTAACCTAATCATTCCCAGAGGGGTTTGTTTGTTTGTTTGTTTCCTTGGATTAAAAAAGGCCTCAAAGGAAAACATTTTGCTGATGTGGAAAAGGACAAACAAAAAATGACAGAACCACTAAAAGGCATCAAAATCAACGAGTTCAAAAACTGTTTTGAGCCCTGGCTGGTGTAGCTCAGTGGATTGAGCATGGGCCTGCGAAACACACGATCATGGTTCAATTCCCAGTCAGGGCACATGCCTGGGTTGTGGGCCAGTTCCCAGCAGGGGACTCACGAGAGGCAACCATTAATTGATATTTCTCTCCTTCTCTCCTTCCCTTCCCCTCTAAAGATAAATAAATAAAATCTTTAAGAAAAACTGTTTTGAGCAATAGGAAAAAATGTCTCAATAAGTGTATTGCATCAAATGGAGAGTACTTTGAAGGTGACTAAAGTTTAAACATGTAAGAATACACATTTTTATAAATAAATTCTGTTTTGGGTTTTTTCTCCTCATCATAACTGAAATTAAGAATACACTAGAAGAAATCAATATCAGATGAGATGAAGTAGAATATAGAGTCAGCAGTTTGGAAGACAAGGTAGCAGAAAAAAACCAACAGAACAACAATAAGAAAAAAATTTTAATATGAGTATAGTTTAATAGATCTCTGGGATGAATCAACAATAACAACATTTACATCATAGAGGTACTAGAAGAAGAGAGACTGCAAGGGATTAAGAACCTACTTGAAGAAATAATGACCAATAACTCACTAACCTGGCGAAGGGAATAGACATGCACCTCCAAGAAGCACAGGAAATTGCAAAGAATATGAGCACAAAGAGGTTAATGCCAAGATACATCACAATTAAAAAGGCAAAGGTTAAAGACAAATAATCTTAAAAGCAGCAGGAAAAAAGCAGTTAGTTACCTACAAGGGAGCTCCCACAAGACTGTCAGCTGATTTCTCAACATAAACTTTTAGGCAATGAAGGAGTGGCATGAAATATTCAAAGTGATGAAAAGCAAGGACCTACAACCAAGACTACTCTACCCAGCAAGACTATCATTTAAAACTTAAGGAGAGATAAAGAGCATTCCTCACAAGAAAAAGTTAATGGCATTCACCACCACAGAACAAGTATTATAGGAAATGTTAAAGGGANGTTAAAGACAAATAATCTTAAAAGCAGCAGGAAAAAAGTAGTTAGTTACCTACAAGGGAGCTCCCACAAGACTGTCAGCTAATTTCTCAACATAAACTTTTAGGCAATGAAGGAGTGGCATGAAATATTCAAAGTGATGAAAAGCAAGGACCTACAACCAAGACTACTCTACCCAGCAAGACTATCATTTAAAACTTAAGGAGAGATAAAGAGCATTCCTCACAAGAAAAAGTTAATGGCATTCACCACCACAGAACAAGTATTATAGGAAATGTTAAAGGGATCTCTTTAATAATAAGGAAAAGGAAAGGAAAGGAAAGGAAAGGAAAGGAAAGGAAAGGAAAGGAAAGGAAAGGAAAGAAATATGAATAGTAAAATGGCAATAACTATGTACCTATAATCACTTTAAATGTAAATGGGTTAAATGCTTTGATCTAAAGACATAGGGTAGCTAAATGGATAAGAAAACAAAACCCATACATATACTGTCTGCAAGAGACCAACATCAGATTGAAAGACACACATAGACTGAAAGTGAAAGTATGGAAAAAGATATTTATGTAATCTTATTAATATGACTAAGACTATGAAAACAATAAAACCTCTGTAATTCAACATGGCAGGGCATAGGGTATTCTTCAATTTTACGTGCTAACAATGCTGAATTTGAACAGAATCTTCTCCTCACACATTGTGAGGGAGCTTCTTCAGGAACTCTTATCAGGAATGCCTCTCTGTGCTGGTCATTCAGTTAAACATCATTATTTTTTAAAATACAGAACTTTAACCCTGGCTGGTGTAGCTCAGTGGATTGAGTGCGGGGCTGCGAACCACATGATCGCAGTTCGATTCCCAGTCAGGGCACATGCCTGGGTTGCAGGCCAGTTCCCAGCAGGGAACTCACGAGAAGCAACCATACATTGATGTTTCTCTCCTTCTCTCCTTCCCTTCCTCTCTAAAGATAAATAAACAAATTCTTTAAAAAATAAAATAAAATACAGCACTTTATTAGCCACATGAATATTCCTGGTATCTTCTATATGGAGAAAGACCCTGTGCTGTGGAGACCAATCAGACTCCTTCACTTATCAATGTTGACTTGGATACCACACTACCACTTTTCTAGCCCTTGGCCTCTCCATATCTTAAAAGGATAATAATTCCCTCCTCTAATGAATTGTTATGAATAATTAAATTACATGATTTAACACAATGCCTGATACAGTGTTGGGCATATAACTGATACTCATTAAATATTAGATTTTTCTGTAAAGAAAAAGAAAAATTCTACTTAATCGTTTTAGGAATATAACTTCTTAGAATTGTAGGAAAGTACAAGGAATTTGATAAAAAAGAAATGGCACCAGATTTTTTCCTATATATTAATGGGGCAACTAGAAAGGGCTTTCTTTTTAAATTAACTGCTAATTAAATATATGATAATGTTCAAACTCAAAGTTGCAACTTGTGCCATAGTTTAAAGAATTAACCCAATTTATACCTTGATTTAGAAAGAAGAATGAAGAGTCCTAAGCAGACTGAGACTGTGTAGACTCATGGTCAGACAATAAATATTTTTGGCTTTGGAGACCATAAGATCTCTGTCACAACTCTTCAGCTCTGTTATTGTAGCATGAAGACAGCCAGAGACAATATGAATGAGAATGATTGTTTTCCAATAAAACTTTATTTACAAAAACAAGCATAGGCTGCATCTGAGCTGTTGAAGGTAGTTTGCCAACCCCTCATGTTATAAATTATGTATTTATGTCCTCAAATTCATGTTGAAATATAATCCTCAATTTGATAGCATTTGGAGGTAAACCTTGGAAAGATGATTATCTCATCCTGGCAAAAGCCTTTTCAGATGGGATTAGTAGTCTTAAAAAAACAACTCAGAGAGCTCTCTTGCCCCATCCACCAAGTAATAACAATGCAAGAAAACGGCTGTTCACCAACTAAGAGGTGAGCCCTGGTGAGACACCAAATCTACCAGCATCTTGATCAATGACTTCCCAGACTGCAGGACTGTGAGAAGAAAACTTTTGTTGTCTATAAGCAAATAAAGAAATAAATTTTATATTAATATTAAATGTACTATTACAGTGTGCATGATTTTAAGCTACATTTTAATATTATTGTAAGTTTTTCAGAGGGTAGCAAACAGGTCTAATATCTTTTAAAAACTCAATCAAATATTATTTCTGCCAACATATTCATTACAAGAAAATCATATTAAATCTTAAATTAAGCACTCAATAATTACCTTTTTTAACGAGCTACAGCTTAAGTTTCCAAATCTCACATTAAAAACTAAACAGTTTAAATTTAAAATACATTGTCAAAGGTGAACATTTTAGACAGAGTACCACCCAGTTACCCCTACCAATGGCATACCTGGAAGGCACCAGACCCTGTTATAGGAAATAAAATAAAAGAAATTTTTACCATCAACATTTTTATGACACATGCTGATAGCAACTTTAAAAACTTATTTTAAAGCATAGTTGTCTCTAACGCATGGATTATCAGAATGTTCCTAAAGCTTATTTGTTTATTTTACAATATACTGAATATGAGATACAAACTGGATATACTCAGCTTTGAAATTTATAGAAAAATAAAATTAGCTGACTACTAGAAGTAGATGTATGACACAGTTGCTAGCAGTTCCTTATTCCCCTTGCCTGTGTGGGTGTTTCTGTTAAAACCTGACACGTAGCCTGAATGCAGGGGCCAATCACAGGATGAAATCCAAACAGCTGGCTGTGTATTGATGTGTACAGTGTACTCAACTTTTTCCCACATAATGTGGGAATCCCATAGGAAAAAAGTCTCAGCCTGGAAATGTTTCATGAATCATTCTCTCATCTCAACTCTACCACACCCCCAAGATATCTTCCTGTTAGTAAAGTGTTATTGCAACAAAGAGAAGGGAGGAATGACCTCTGCTGGACAGTGTGGTCCAAGTCAAACTGAGAGGCCTTGTTGTCCCTTTAGTCCTAAGCCCAATGTGAATTGTGAAACTTCGAAAGGAGCTCAACTTGGCAGGTAGTCACTCTGGAACTCTACCATTTTGAAAAGAAGATTCTATCATCTGATGATAAAAGGTACAGTCGCTGTGTTTATGGGATCTGGAGCAGAGTGTGTAAGTCTCATTTAGGGTGTCCCCTCTCAGGCACATTATCATAGGGGCCTTCCCCTTCCCTGTTCCTTCGCTGGTAGAGGCAGTCCTGTCTGAACAGGTCTTCGGAGCACCATTATTCACAGAAAATCCCCAGGGTGCTTTCCCCTGACAATCAATTTACTTCAGGTTTTGATGGAGGTTTGAGGAGGGGAAAAAACTAAATTGCTCTCTTAATTTCTTCCATCAAAACCATTTTTTCAGCTTTCTACTAACTCCCAATTTGACATCTGATCAGAATAATTTATTTACCTAGTCTAACCATTAATTATATTCTGTTCTTTCTACTTTGTTTTCTACTGTTAAAAATGTTGATTTGCAGAATTAAGACCAAATGAGGAAAACAATTTTATTTTAGAATGTAAAGATAGATACAAAGCCCATCCTAAGCCCAAACAGGACCCTTGTCCTTATTGTCCGACAGTGTAGGCCATACCACACAAGTCCCAGTGTTTCATGCAACAACTGTCCCAGTCTCCTTGACAAATGTTGATGCAGCACCAGGAAACATTGGCAATTTCAAGGCCAGTTCTGAACATGGTCCTGAGTGCCTGCCACTGAGTAGGTTAATGGGTTGCAAGGATAAAATCTCCAAGATGCACCAAGGTGACACTACAGGGAAGTAAGAAGCAGTAGTGATAAACTTCACTGTGTCAGGAGAGAACCTGTTTCTTTTGTGACTTTCTATGACCCCTCTGTTTTTCCAACTAGCCTGCAAGGAATTGATTCAGACATTGGATTGATTAATAGTAGTAAAATTTTTAAGTTGCTTTTGTAGTTATCAGCTTGGGAACTTCCACCAAATTCTACTTTAAACCATCTTTTCACAGTGACTCTCCTCAAAATATAAATCAGAAAGAATCTTTCTAGAAAACATGGCGAAATGATGGACAGAATACTGATCTGAGGATAGAGTTCTAGTCCTTATTAACTGCCCAACTTTGGGCAAATAGCCTAGTTTCTCTCTGTATAAAGTGAGCTGTTAGATGAGGCAGTGGGCTTCCAGGCATCTCACTAGGTGGCTCTGTATCACCTGCAACATATTTCCTGAGGTGATCATTAAAAAGACAATTTCAAGAACATTTTGGCAACTTTAGCAGAACAGAATCTTGGGGGATGATCCTGGGATCTACATTTTTAACAAGGTTTGTTGGTGGGTTTTGTGCACACTAACATTTGTTCCACAAACTAGAGCTGAGGATTCTTTAAAATACTTCCTACATCTCCTGAAGTTTATTTTGTTCTTCAGAATAGCTTCAGGTTTAATCCCTCCCCTGCTTCCCAAAACTACCACTAGAATGTGCAAGTCCTAAGATAGAAACACATCTTTTTGGTTAAAAGGAGTATTAGCAGTTCCTCTTGGTTGTAACTAATCCTACAAGGTGTTAATAAGAAGGTTAATATTCAATTTTCTTCCTGTTGTAATGTGTAATATTGACAAAGAAATACCTTTCATGGAAAATATAGACAGTGGTCCAAAGGTTTCATGTCAGAAAAAAAATACCTTTTCTTTAAGACAATCTTTTTGGAACTTATTTACTGTAAATAGGCATAATATTCTCCACCAGTTTTTTCCTCCTGAGAAAAATCATGCTCTGTTCAATACTCCTTAATGAAGTTCAGGACCACTCTAATATCCCCCATGATTGAGGGGGAGAGAATGCATTATCAGAGAAATCAAATTTCAGAGTGTGCCTGGAAGACCTGCAACATGCATTCCATGTTGCCCCCAAAGTCTCTGGTTTTGTGCCTCAGTTTTCCTAGAGGGAAGAACTTAACTGGCTGGGAGTTCTGTGATAGAGATAAAGAAGCCTGTCCTGATATCAGAGTTTCAGTGGGGAAAAGGGGTTCTAGCCATACAAATTCTGGGAAAACTTAAAATTCCTTATAAAACAGGGGCATTTCCCTAAAGACTGATTCAAATCCTGTGAAGAAGCTCCTGGTACAGGCTTGTTTCAGTGAAGAGTGGATAGGGACACATGGAGACAACTCCCCTCTGCAGACCTGCAGAGAAACACATTGGTCTCTGCTCATACTCTCTCGCTCAGGTAAGAGAACCTCAGCCTCACCCAGCCCCTCATTTTGCTGCTATTTAATTCAATTCAGTAAATGTTTTACAGAAGCCTATTGAAACTCTTGCCATCTGTGGTAGACAGATTTCAGAAGTCCCCAAACTTCCACTTTCTGGTTCTCACACTCTGTGCAATCCTTTCTCCCTAAGTATGCATAGGACCTGAGACTTCCTTGAAACTAACAGAATATGGCAACAGTGATGCTATGTTATTTCTGTGGTTAAGATCCATTATATAAGGCTCCATTTTACTAGCAGACTCACCCTAGAGACAGTCCTTGCAGGACTGATGAAATAAGCAACTGTGCTTGGGAAGCCCATGTTACAAGCAGCTGAGGGCACACTTGGCTGACAGCCAGCAGAACACTGAAACTCTCAGTCCTACAACAAGAGACTGAATGCTATCAACAACCGTTCTAGTGGGGAAACAGCTCCTTCCCCAGTCAAGCCTCCAGAGACTGCCTTCCTGACCAACAACTTTTTTACAGCCTTGAGAGATTCTATCTATCTATCTATCTATCTATCTATCTATCTATCTATCTCTCTATCTATCTATCTATCTATCTATCATCTATCTATATTATTGTTCAAGTACAATATTTTGTATTCGAACAAGTACAAAACAGATATTTTTGTTGTCTGTATTTTCCTGCCACCACTTTCCCCCACCGCGACCAACCCCACCTTGAACCCTCAAACCTTCCTCCCTTCGGCTTTGTCCATGGGCCCTTTATATATGATCCTTGATGACCCTTCCTTTTCTTTACCTCATTATCCCCAACAACCTCTCCCCTCTGGTTGTATCAGTTTGTTCTTTATTCAGTGTCTCTGGTTATATTTTGCTCCCTTGCTTGTTTTATTGATTAGGTTTCACTTATAGGTGAGATCATATGGTATTTGCCTTTCACTAACTGGCTCATGTCACTTAGCATAATGCTCTCCAGATCCATTCATGCTGTTGTAAACAACAGGTGCTCCTTCTTTCTTTCTGCTGCACAGGACCCCATTGTGTAAATGTACCATAGACTTTTGATTCACTCCTTTACTGATGAGCACTTAGGCTGCTTCCAACACTTGGCTATTGTAAATTGTGCTGCTATGAATATTGGGTTGCATAAGTTCTTCTAAATTGCTGTTTCAGGATTCGTAGGGTAGAGTCCCAGCAGTGGAAATGCTAGGTCAAAAGGAAGTTCCATTTTTAGTTTTTGGAGGAAATTCCATACTGTTTTCCACAGTAGCTGCACCAGTCTGCATTCCCACCAATAATCTACTGGGGTTCCCTTTCCTCTACATCCTCACCAGCACTAGTTGTTTGTCTGACCAGTGTGAAGTGGTATATCATTGTGGTTTTAATTCGTATCTCTCTGATGACTAGTGATGATGAGTATCCTTTTGTATGTCTCTGGGATCTCTAGGTGTCCTCCTTGGAGAAGTGTCTTTTCAAGTCCTTTGATCATTTTTAACTGGGTTGTTTGTCTTCCTGGAGTGCAGTCCTGTGAGTTCTTTATATATTTTGGAGATCAAACCATTGTCCAAAGTATTATTTGCAATTATATTTTCCCATAAGATTGGTTCCCTTTCCATTTTGTTGATTTTTCTTTAGCCATGCAGAGCTTTTTATTTTCATGAAGTCCCATTTGCTTATTCTTTTCTTTATATCCCTTGCTCTAGGGGATGTATTGGTGAAAATACTGCTGTGTGGAATATCTGAGATTTTCCTACCTGTATTCTCATCTAAGAGTTTTATAGTGCTGTGGCTCATATTTAAATCTTTTACCCATCTTGAGTTTATTTGTGTGGATGGTATAAGTTGGTGGTCAAATTTCATTTATTTGCATATAAGCTATCAAGACCTCCCAACAGCATGTGCTGATGAGCCTATTTATACTCCATTTTATGTTTCTGCCCAACTTTGTCAGACATTAATTGACCGTAGAGACATGCCTTTATTTCTGGGTTCTCTATTCTGTTCCATTGATCTATATATTTGTTCTTATACTAGTACCAGTCTTTTTTGATTACAGTGGCCTTGTAATATGGTTTGTCAGGTACTGTGCTCCTTACACCTTTGTTCTTCTTTCTCAAAATTGCTGCACCTATTTTGGATCATTTATGGTTCCATATAAATTTTTGAAATGTTTGTTGTATATCTGTAAAATATGTCATTGGCATTTTAATAGGGTTAGTATTGAATGTATAAATTGCTTTGGGTAGTATGAACATTTAGATAATTTTTCCAGTCCATGAACATAATATATGCTTCCATTTGTTTGTGTCTTCTTTAATTTCTTCCTTCAGTGTTGTATAGATTTCTAAGTATAGGTCCTTTACCTCCTTGGTTAGGTTCATCCCTAGGTACTTCATTTTTCTTGTTGCTATAGAAAATGTGATTTCCTCCCTGATTTCTGCTTCTGATATTTTGTTGTTAATGTATAAAATGCCTTCTATCTCTGAATATTGACTTTGTATCCCACTGTTTTGCCAAATTCACTTATTAGATTGAGTAGTTTATTGGTGGAACCTATAGGATTTTCCATGTACACTATCATGTCATCTTCAAACAGTGACAGTTTTACTTCCTCCTTTCCAATTTGGATGCTTTTTCTTTTTCTTGTCCGATCACCACATGTGGCTAGGACTTCCAGTACTATTTTCAATAGAAGTGGTGAAAGTAGACACCCTTGTATTGTTCCTGATTTTAGTGGGAAAGCTTTTTGTTTTTCCCATTGAGTACGATGTTGGCTGTAGGTTTCTCCTATATGGCTTTATTATGTTGCAATATGATCCCTCTACTCCCATTTCGCTGAATGTTTTTTAATTATAAATGGGTGCTGTACCTTATCAAATGCTTTTTCCACATCCATTGACATGATCGTGTGATTTTTGTCTTTCCTTTTGTTTATGTGATGTACTATGTTTATTGATTTGCAAATATTGTACCATCCTTGCATCCCTAGGATAAATCCCATTTGATCATGATGTATGATCTTTTTAATGTATTGTTTGATGTGGTTTTCAATATATTGCTGAGAATTTTAGTGTCCATGTTTGCCAGTGATATTGGCTGTAGTTATCTTTCTTTGTTGTTTCTTTACCTAGCGTTGGTATTAGAATGATGTTGGCCTCATATAAAGAGTTTGGGAGTCTTCTTTCTTCTTTTTTTTTTTTTTTGTAATAATCTGAAAAGGATATGGGTTAGCTTCTCCTTATAACTTTGTAAAATTATCTGGTCCAGGGCTTTTGTGTGCTGGGAGGTTTGGTTTTTTGTTTGTTTGTTTGTTTGTTTTTTAATTACTGCTTCAATTTCACCAGCTTATAAGTCTATTTATGCTTTATGCTTCTTCTTGCTTCAGTTTTGGAAGATTATATTTTTCTAAAAATTTTGCCATTTCACCCAGGTTTTCAAATTTCTTGGCATATAGTTGTGCACAAGAGTTTCTTACAATCCTTTGTATTTCTGTAATATCAGTTGTAATTTCTCCTCTTTCATTTCCGATTTTATTTATTTGTATCTTCTCCCATTTTTCTCTGGATGAATTTGGTTAAAGTCTTGTAGATTTTTTTTTATCTTTTCAAAGAACCAGATCCCGTATTTGTCCATCTTTTGAATTTTTCTTTTAGTCTCTATGTCACTTAATTCTGCTCTGATCTTGATTATTTCCTTCATTCTACTTACTCTTGGCTTTATTTGTTCTTGTTCCTCCAGTTCTTATATGTAAGTTTAGATTGTTTATTTTAAATGTCTCTATCTTTTTTAGGTAAGCCTATATTTCTATGAACCTCTGTCTCAGGACTCATTTTGCTGTGCTCTATAGACTGAAGAGAGAAAAAGTCACACAACTCCAAGAAGCAGAGAGGGTCCCAATCAAGATAAATACAAGAAGCCGACTCCAAGACACATCATAATTAAAATGGCCAAATTCAAAGACAAAGAGGTAATCTTAAAGGCAGCAAAGGAGAAACAGGAAGTAACAAACAAGTGAGCCCTGATAAGGCTAACAGCTGACATCTCAATAGAAACACTAAAAGCCAAAAGGGAATGGCAAGAAATATTCCAAGTAATGAAAAACAAAGGTCTGCAGTCAAGAATACACTACACAGCCAGACTCTCAATTAAAATGAAAGGTTATATAGTGAGTTCCTGGACAAAAAAGAATGCTGAAAGAATACACCTCCACCAAACCAGAATTGCAAGATATGCTAAAGGGATTGCTTTAAGAGGAAGAAAAAGAGTGAGTGAAAGAAAGGAACACAGGTACAAAGGAGGTAAAATGTCAATGAATAAGTACCTATCAACAGTAACCTTAATTGTAAATAGATTAAATGCTTCAATAAAAAGACATAGGGTACCTGAATGAATCAGAAAACATGACCCACACATATTCCGCCTCCACGAGACCCACCTCAGAATAAAAGACCCAACAGCTTGAAAGTGAAGGTTTGAAAAAAAATTTTTCTGAGCAGACAGACAGGAAAAAAAAGCTGTGTGGTATCAATACTCTTTTCAGACAAAATAGACTTCAAAACAAAGACCATAAAAAGAGACACAGAAGGACACTTCATAATACTTAAGGGAAAAATTCATCAAGAAGACATAAACACTGTAAATATATATATACCCAACATAGGAGCACCCAAATATATAAGAAAAATTTTGGAGGACTTCAAGGAAGATATAGACAGCAACACAATTATACTAGGGAATTTTAACTCTCCACTGTCAACAATGGATAGATTTTCCAAACAAAATATCATCAAGGATATTTGGAACTGGGTGATGCATTAGATCAAATGAATTTAACTGATATACATAGAACCTTTCATCCCAAAGAAGGAAAAATAAACGTTCTTTTCAAATTCACATGGAACATATTCAAAGATAGGCCACACTAGAACACAAAACAAGCCTCAACAAATTTAGGAACATTGAAATCATATCAATCATTTTCTTGGACAGCAAGGGACTGAAACTAGAAACCCACCTCAAGAAAAAATTTCAAAAACATTCAATCTGATGGAGACTGAATAACATACTATTAAACAATGAATCGGTTAAGAATGAGATTAAGGAAGAAATAAAAAAGTTTCTGGACACAAATGAAAGTGAAAACACAACAGCCTTGTGAGATTCTGAGCAGAGGGCCTACTTAAACTAGACCCAGACTCCTGACCTGCAGAGACTGTGAGATAACAAATGTGTGTTGTTTTAAGCTGGTAAACTTGTGGGGGTTTTTTAATGTAGACTGGTATATCCTCTATCTTTAATGTTTATTCATTGATTTTTTCTTTGTTCAATACATTAGGTTAGCCACCCAATATAGTAAAAGCTAGGTCCTAAATGTTAATGTAAACAAATGATGCATGACTTTGTCATTTCAAATCTACCCATAAAACTAAGTACAAAGGAAGTGTGTGAGATCCCACAAGTGTACAGATGAAGAGAATTGGGGCTCAGAAGAGGGTGATTCCTCTTCTAGTTAGCACTGCTGGGAAGTAGCATAAAGGAAGGAGACAGGGATTTAGAGAGATTTGGGAAATACAGTGGAAACTAGTTTCTTAAAGGGAGCAGAAATTGATGAAATATACAAAAAATAGTTCTATTTCTCTAGTTTCTGAGTCCAGTCATATTCCATTGAAAGAGCTGACAAACTACAGCCCACTCACCCAATCTGACCAAATGCCTATGTTCATAAATAAAGTGTTATTGGAATACAGCAATGCCCACTCATTTACATACAGCCTATGGTTACTTTCTCACTACAACACCAGAGTTGAGTAGTTCGAACAGAGAACATATGGAACCAAAGCCTAAATCATTTAATATCTGCCCCTTTACAGAAAAAAGTTTGCTGATCCCTGTAATCTCCATTATGCTGAGTGAAATAAGCCAGGCGGTGAAAGACAAATACTGTATGATCTCACCTTTAACAGGAATCTAAACAACAAAACAAACAAGCAAGCAAAATATAACCAAAGACACTAAAATAGAGAACAGGCAGACAGGGACCAGAGAGGAGAGGGGAGGGAATTTCAGAGGAAAAGGGAAAGGATTCACAGGAACAAGTATAAAGGACACATGGACAAAAACTAAGGGGGTGGAAATGGGAGGGAGGAGGGGAGCACTGGGGGGGGGGCACTGGGAAGGGGATAAAAGNGGAGAGGGGAGGGAATTTCAGAGGAAAAGGGAAAGGATTCACAGGAACAAGTATAAAGGACACATGGACAAAAACTAAGGGGGTGGAAATGGGAGGGAGGTGGGGAGTACTGGGGGGGGGGGCGCTGGGAAGGGAGTAAAAGACAGAAAACTGTACTTGAACAATAATTAAATAAAACATTCAAAAAAGAGTTTGCTGATCCCTGTAATCTCCATTTCTTATTTCTTCCTGAAATTTATTCATAACTTCCTTGTCCCTTCCAGTTAGTAAATCATACTTCCACATAAAACTTAAACCTTAAACCCAATTTGAATTTTCTCTTCTCCCCAGTCTACAGTGCAAGGTTGAAATAGGACCCTGATTTCTTGGATTGGAGGTGATAAGTTCCTCTTATTGCTCTGAGATGACGCCTTCCTATCTCTTTTCATTTTTATTTTTTTATTTTTGTTATTTATTTATTTTTCCTTTTTATTGAATATAATTGCATGACACTGGTTAACAAAATTGTACAGGTTTAAGATGTACAATTCTACAACACATCATATGCACACTGTATTATGTGTTCACAACCCAAAGTCAAATCTCTGTCACCTTCCTGTCTCTTTTTAAAAACTATCTTCTCCAATTTATTGATGTGATAATGCTGCTGAAGAAACAGGAAAAGATCTGTATTACTTACCTTTCTGTGCCTATATGCCTCTCAGACCAATGTTGACCAGTTTCTACATCATCTTTTCATCTGCCTTGTAAGTACTGCCTCTTTAGTGAGTGCATGGGGAGGATTCCTTGGATGACTCTGTGGGGAATCTCCCTACACAATTCCCTGGTATGAATATTCTTATTGCAGTTTGACTTTTTCTTCCACTTTCAGCTCCCACAATTGGAGTTTCTTGAGGCTTGCATCTTCTTGCCTCAAGAGCATCCCTTCTGAACTCCAATATCGATTTGAGAAAATAAACAGAGAGAATGTGTTTCTTCACCATTCTCTCCAATCACCATTATTTATCCCCAACTCAGATAGGCAAAAGTGAACACAAGTAAAACTTTTGCCTAAGCAGATATTGAACTGGGAAATGGAATGGAAGTCTTAGATTTTTTGTAAGAGCCCCAATCCCTCTGTTGTCTAATCGTCAGAGAGTAGGAGAAGATATAGGAATGGAAGGAAGTAACTTTTTGTCATAAGTGCTACCATTTCCCTATGACCTAAGATCCCAATGATGATTTTCTCATTCCTTTCTGCTCCAGCAACCCACTCTTTTAATTTTATATCAATTGTGAATAGAAAAGTAGAGTAGATATCCTGGTAGGAGAGGTGAGCTACCCTTAGTTAGTAATTCTCACATGTATGTTTGGCTTGTTTAGGTGTTTCTCTCTGTCTAGACTGTAGGAGTTAATTAGTGAGTCTTCATGCAAATTCAACAATATATTACAAGGAAATAGAATTTTTCACTCCAGCAAGCATTCAGAAAACTTAAAGGTGTTACAGATACAATGATTTAGAGATTGAATGAAAAAGGATCATAGCATACAGGATCTCAGTCCTATTAATTACAAAGCCCTAATGTTTCCTAACAGCAGTCTATTGACATTTTAGACCAGAGAATTCTTTGTTGTGGGGAGCTGCCCTATGCGTTGCAGGATTATTGTCTCATCAATTGTTACAACCAAAAGTGTCTTCAGACATTCATAAATGTCCCTGGGATGGCAGGATAAGGATATGGTTGAGAAGTACTCTTATTATAAGATTGGTTAACCATCCAACACCAACTGGGTTTATAATGAGAAGGAGGATCATTGGTTTGTCAATTTATCTTGTATCCTTTATTTTAAGGGTATTTTATGCAGTCAAACTCTAATAATTATGAAAATAAAAGACTACTCTGAAAAACCATCTAGAAAATATCAACTTAACAGAATGGCTGAATATACAACACCATAAATGATGTCACAGTAACCACTTTTATGGATTCATATATCATTTATTTTACTAAAAACTAATTTCTATCAGTAGGGTTTTGACCAATAAAATCATCTAACAAATCAGGGAAGCAGCAGGTCCTCCACCTAAACTTTAACTCTGCCTTGGTTCTTTGTAATCATTCCAGAAATGTACTGAACTATTCATATCTTCTACTCACTGTGAAACTTAAGAACAACTTAGCTGCTTCTATAAATGTGGGGATCTAGAACAGATATAGGTACACTCAGTTTTAACACTCAACACGTGATTCTATTCAGCTTTAAAATTTTATAGGCCTTGACTATTGCTGCTGATGTCTTTAAAAAAACATTATTATCTCTTCAATTAGGACTGATATTTTACCCTACCACATCCTCATTTAGTCAACCAGTTAGTGATTGATTGACAGTTCCACTGGATGATCTGTGCATGTTTATGTTCTCATAACTGGAACTAGCTGTCAACCACCACTGCTTAGAACAATGCAATAATACATACTGCGCAAGATGGCCTTCCACAAACAAAGTGATTATCCTACAGTTTTTTAACATGTATCATTTGTAATTACAAAAACTATGTGAGAAGTCAGGGCAAGAAGAGAGAGTAGAGTATTCAAATGTGTTTATCTTTAATAAATAGAGAACCCTTCAAATAAAATTTAAATGTAAGCCCAATGTATACAAAATAATTGATTGTTTAGATTAAAGTTATTGGATCAAGGCCTGGAGTCTTACTTGGCCATCTCTGACCACCTAAAATGAATATCTTTTGGAAACTTCCTACAGACTTCCCAAGATTTCAACAAACATCTTTAAATTGTTATCCTAATAAAATAAATTTTGGAAAATCAAATAAGGACCTTCTAAGATCCACTCCTCAATAAAAGCAATGATAGCACTGTAAATAGTTCAAAATCTATTTATTCAGAATTCTGAAAATTATCCAAAGAATTACATAAATCCAAAGAGCATTTATTCAAGAAAAATGGCTGAATCTCAGTAAGAAAATTGAGCATTTTACTTGTCCTATCCCAGTTTCCCTTGCATTAGTTTTCTTTTACCACATATTTACTAGCTTAAAAATGCACAAATTTATCATCTTATATTCTATAGGTCAGAAGTTCAACATGGACCTCACTGGGCTAAAATCAAGACAATAGCAGAACTGCATTTTTTTTCTGGAGGATCCAGAAATCAATATGTTTCTTTGCCTTCTCAATTTTCTGCAAGCTGCCATCATTCTGTGACTCATGGTTCCTTGAGCCAACAATGTAGTGTTGAGTTTTCCTTGGATCACATCACACCAACCTTTTTACATCCCTCCTCCACTTTTAAGAATCCTTGTGATTACACTGGGCCCACGCAGATAGTTCAGGATAATATCCCTGTCTTAAGGTCAACTAATTAGCAAACTTAATTCCTCTTTGCCATGTAGCATAACATACTCATGGGTTCTGGGAATTAAGACATGAGCATGAAGTAGGGTACCATTAATTTGCCTATCACATTTCTCTCCCAAGATCTGCAGTAGGGTTTAAAATCACCAATTTTGCAAGTACACTTTCCATGAAAACCAACAGCCTCATAGTCACAAGATGGGGCAAAATCAATTTGAAGTTCTTCAAAAAGATCCTTCACCAATTCTGTCACTATTTAACCTACCTGGCAGTTCTCTGAAAAGCTCCTTTCTCAGAGCTTGTCTTTAATTGACCTGACTTAGTACTTACTCTATACAAACACTCTTATACCTAGGATTTTTGAGGAAAATAATCAATAACAATTATTTAACATCGCAGCTTCCTGACAGTGGTATCAAGGGGAGCAAACAACAGACTGGCCATAAACCTTAGAAGAAAGACCTGAGGAATTAGATGTATAAAAGTAGCTTTGAAAAGTTCTGATATATTGCCGGGGAGTGAGAAGGCTGTGTGTATATGCAGGGCTGTGTGAATGTACAGGAAAAACATGAGAATGCCTTAATCTCTTAATTCTGGATAACATATAGGCCTGTGCAAGTAGGAAGCGAAAGCCCAAGTACAGTTGTAAACTGCCAGAGTATTAAAAGTATGCAATGATATATATACAGAGCCCCTCAGCAAATAATAAGAGAAAATGGTTTAAGATTTAAGAAAGTCATTGTCCAATCATTAGCTGACCACTAAACTAAATGGGGAGACATGGGTGTTCATATGTGACAAGAATATAAAAGTTACATAATTATTTCAGGAAAGCGACTGCCCAGCAGCAAGAAATTCTGGGATGGGAAGAAGGAAAGGGAACTGCGATTCCCAGGATTGCCACATTATATTATATACAAAATATGCAACTTTCAACAATAAAAACATACAAGACACACAAAGAAACAAAACAGTATGATGCATAAAAAAGACAAAAATGGGTCAATAGAAACTGTCCTCTCACAAAGCCCATATGTTGGACTTAGAAAAAAACGCCTTTTATATAAATATATATAAGTCAGGCAGAATATCAACAAAAATATGAAAGACTGAATAATACTATAAACTGTAAATATATACAGATGTGCATAGTATATATTTACAGTTATGAGTACAAGAAACAGTTCATATTTGTGTTACTATTTATTAATTATTGTATTATTTTCCATACAAATAATAGTAAACCTACTTTTTAACCCACCTTGTATACATCTAAAGGCTAAAGAAACCATATTTAAAGAATTAAAAGAAAGATTGAGAATGTCATCTCACCAAATAAGAGATACTAAGAGAAGTGGAAATTATTAAGAAATGAATAAGTAAATAAACCAATTAATTCTGGAATCAAAATGAATAATCAAAAGGTAAAAAAATTCACTAGAAGAGCTTAAGGGAAAATTTCAGGTAATCAAAAACAATTAGTAAATTTAAAAACAGGTCAACAGAGGGTATCCATTTTGATGAATAAAGAGAAAAAGATTGAAGATAAAAGAACAGAACCTCAAAAACCTGTGGGGCACCTTCAAGTGGATTCTAAAAAGAGAAGAGAAAAAAAGGCATAAAGAATGGCTAAAGTTTTCTAAATTTAATGCAAATATTAATCTACACATCCAAGAAGCTCAACAAACTCCATATAGGATGAACTAAAGAACTTCAAAAGGGGAAGGGGAAGGATTTACAGGAACAAGTCTAAAGGACACATGGACAAAAACTAAGGGGGGTGGAAATGGGAGGGAGGTGGGGAGCACTGGGGGGTGAGTTTGGATGGGATTAAAAGAGAGAAAACTGTACTTGAACAATAATTAAATTTAAAATAAAAACAATAAAAAACCAAGACAAATTATTATCAAACTATCAAAAGCAAAGGACGAAGATATAATCTTGAAAGCAGTGAAAGAAAATCAACTCATCACATAGAAAGGGGTCATCAATAAGATTATAAATTGACATCTCATCAGAACATATGAAGGCCAGAGAATAGTAGAAATTCAAAGTGCTAAAAGACAACAAATGTCAACCAAGAATTATAAAACCAAAAAGCTATTCATCAAAAGTGAAAAAAATAAGATTTTTTAGAGACAAGACTGACAGAACCTATCACTAGCAATTCTCCTTAAAGAAATACCAAGAGAAGTTTTTCAAGCTGAAAGGAAGACATGAGACAGTAATTCAAATGCCTAAGAAGAAATAAAAGACATATGAAAAGGCAACTACATAGGTAAAATAAAACACAGTATAAGTATATTTTCCTTTGTAACTCTTTCTTCTCTAGATGATTTAAAAGATAATTGATCAAGAAGAGTTATTAAACTATGTTGATAGGTTTATACTATATAAAGGTATAATTTGTATGATAGTAATATCACAAAGGAGAGTAAAATAAATAGATCTATACTGGAGTAAAATTTTTGTATTACATTGACATTAAGTTTGTATATTTCTAAACTAAATGGTTTTTAATTTATGTTACTTTAGAGCAGTCAGCATTAAAATAATGAAAAGTACATGCTGTATAATAATTAATAAAAAATTAAGATGACACAATAGAAAATTTCTACTTAACACAATGAAGGAACTAATGAATGAATAGAAGACCATAAAACACATAAGTAATAGAGAAAATAAATAGCAAAATGGAAGATGTACACCCTACCTAATCATTAATTATATTAAATGTGAATGGATTAAACACTCCAATCACAAGAGAGGTATTAATAGAGTGAATTAAGAGAAAGCATGATACAATTATATACTTTCTACAATACACATGCTTAACATGCAAAGATACCAAGATATTTAAAGTAAAAAAAATGGAAAAAGATATATGCTGCAAATAATAACCAAAATGAGCTGGAGAGCCCATACTAATATCAGACAAAATAGACTTTAAGATAAAAATGTTTAGTTGAATTAAAGAATTAATATGGTTTTAAAATGATCAATTCATCAGGAATATATAACAGTTGTAAACATGGATGCACCTAACAACAAAGCCTCAATATAAATGAAGAAAAAATGACAGAATTAAAAGGGAAAATCAATGATCAAACAATAGTAATTGGATGTTCTAATACTTCACTTCAAATAATGAGTAGAGCAGACATAATATTAACAAGAAAATAAAACACTCAAACATCACTATAAACCAACTGGATCTAACAAATTCCACTCAGCAACAGCAGGATATACATTTTTTTCTAAAATCCTCATGGGATTTTTTCAAGTACAGACCATGTGTTAGGCCATAAAAAATTCCTTTGTTAAATTTATAGTGATTGAAACCACACAAAATATGTTATTTCACAAAATAAAATCAAATTAGGTGTCAATAAGAAAATAAAGTTAAGGAAATTCACAAATATGTGAAAATCAAATGCACACTGCTAAATAAAAAAAGAGCAAAAACAAGAGAAATTATGAAATATTTTGACGTGAATGAAGACATAAGAACACAAAATTTATTGGATGCAGCTAAATCAGTGCTCAAAGTAAATTTATAGCCAATATGTAAATGCCTACATTAAAAAAGAACAAAGATCTCAAATTAATATAAAAAATTTTAATGTAAGCATATAGGGAAAAATAGAAAACTAAATCCAAAGCAATCAGAAAGAAGAAAACAGTAAAGACTAAAGCAAAAATAAATACAACAAATGAAAGACAAGCAACAAAACCAAAATTCGTTTCTTTAAATGATTAATAAAATTGACATTCATTTAAATAAACTGACCAAGAACAAAGGAGAGATGGTTGAAATTACTGAAGTAAAAAATATAAAGCCCTGGCTGGTGTGTCTCAGTGGATTAAATGCTAGCCTGGGAACCAAGAGATCACTGGTTCGATTCCCAACCTGGGCACATGCCTGGGTTGCAGGTCAGGTCCCCAGTTGGGGGCATATGAGCAGCAATCAATTGATGTATCTCTTGCATATTTTGATGTTTCTCTCCCTCTCTTTCTCCTTCCCTTCCTCTCTCTAAAAATAAATTAAAAAGTATTTGAAGTTTTATAAAATGATGACCATTCTGACCAGTGTAAAGTGATATCTCATTGTGGGTTTAATTTGCATCTCTCTGATAGCTAGCAATAGGCAGTGAAAGACAAATACCATATGACCTCACCCTTAACAGGAACCTAAACAACAAAACAAACAAGCAAGTAAAATATAACCAGAGACACTGAAATAGAGAACAGGCGGACAGTGACCAGAGAGGAGAGAGGAGGGACTTTCAGGGGAAAAAGGGAAGGATTTACAGGCACTAGTATAAAGGACACGTGGACAAAAACTAAGGGGGTGGAAATGGGAGAGAGGTGGGGAGCACTAGGGGGGTGGGCTGGGAAGTGAGTAAAAGACAGAAAACTGTACTTGAACAATAATTAAATAAATTTTTAAAAAGAAAGAAAAGTATTATAAGAAAATACTGTGAACAACTTTATGGTAACAAATCACATAATCTAGATCAAATGAATAAATTTCTAGACAGGCACGATTTACCAATTTTGATTCAAGAAGAAATAGATAATCTGCGTAGACAAAAAAAGTAAAGAGATTGAATTATAGAATTATATTTCCAAACTTTGACCAAGAGAAGCCGAGAATATGATGTTGTCACTGGTATATTATATTTTAAATAAGTATACAAATTACTTAAAATATGATTAGTACCAATACTTCATGAATTCTTCAAAAAAACAGATGAGGAAAAAAACTGTTATCCTCATACTAAAATCAGACAAGGAAAGAAAATTAAGGGTCAATTTCTCATATTAAAATACACATGAAAATAAAGTACTAGCAAACCAAATCCAAAAACATATATGAACTATTATATATCATGACCAATTAGGAGTTATCCCAGGAATGCAAGGTTGGTTTAAAATCCAAAATATATCAGTGTAATACACCATTTTAATAAAATAAAGGACAAAAACCTATCTTATTGGCTCAATAGATACAAAAGGAGCATTTGAAAAAAATCCAACACAATTTTATGATAAAAATCATCAGCAAACTAGCAATGAGAAGGAGTTCGTTCAATCAGTAAATGACACCCATGAAAAACTCACAACTAAGATTATACTTAATGGCAAATGACAGATTACCTTCTCCTGAAATCAAAAACAAGGTAAGGATGTCCATGTTAACCTCTTTCATTTAATGTTGTACTGGAGGTTCTTGCCAGAGAAATTAGGCAAGAAGAAAAAAAACAAACAACAACAAAAAAATGCATGTCATCCAGATTTGAAAAGATGCAAAAACGGTTTACATCATCAATGACATGATTTTATATGATAAAAATCCTGAGGAAAAATTATGGGAGCTAATAAGTAAGCTAAGCGACACTTCATGATACAAGACCAATATATAAAAATCACATGTACTTATACGCAATAGCAATTTACAATCCAAACAAAAAATAGCAAAACAATTTCACTGAAATAGCATTAAAAATAATAAAAGTAACTTTAGGAATAAATTTAATGAAAGAAGTCCAAAATTTGTTTACTAAAAACTACAAAACGTTGTTTAAAAAATTAAAGAGCTCAGCCCTGGTTGGTGTGGCTTAGTGGATTGAGTGCTCACCTGTGAGCCAAAGGGTCATGGGTTCGATTCCCTGTCATGGCACATGCCTGAGTTGTGGGCCAGGTCCCCAGTGGGGGGCATGTGAGAAGTAACCACACATTGGTGTTTCTCCTCTTCTCTTTCTCCCTCCCTTCTTTTCTCTGTGAAAATAAATACATTAATTTTAAAAATAAAAAAATAAAGAGCTTAATAAATTGAAATTAATCCCATGATCATGGATCAGAAGATTTAATATTAATAAGGTTATAATACTCCACAGATTAATTTATAGATTCACTGCAGTCATTTACAGAATCTCAGCTTAAGTTTTTAAAGAAATTGACAGGATTCATCATAAAATTTATGTGTAAATACAAGGGACCCAAAATAGATAAAATAATATTAAAAAAGAACAAAGTTAGGGCACTTCCACCAAGATGGAGGTGGAAACACTGTGCCTCCTCTCACAACCAAGTTTAAAGTCAACAAAGTTTCAGTAACAAAAACGCAGCCAAAACACAGAAAATTGAACTATATAGAAGTCTGACAACAAGGAACCGTTCATCCAGACCGTAAGAGGAACGGAGCCAGCAGTGGAGCGGGGTCAGACAGGAAAGATCTCCCAACCCAGGCACACAGGCAGTCCTGGGTGGATCCCAGGTGTGGCGTAGCAACAGGCTGACCCAGTGAGGGTGCAGGGCAGCAGGCTAACCGTGGTCACACATTCGAGCACAGATAAACCAGCAAAGGAGTGAGCAGTGAGACAGACCGCGCAGGCCCCAGTGACGGGAAGCAGCACAGAGGACCGCCATTGCCCCTCTCTGACCCCGCCCCCACATACAGCATCACAAACCAGTGACTGAGTTGCCCCGCCCTGGTGAACACCTAGGGCTCTGCTCCTTGTATGTAACAGGTTCGAACAGACCAAATATGTGTCTTCATGAAGAACTTAAAGCCCCAGAGCCAATAACTCTAAGTGACCAAGAAATAGTCAACCTATCAGATGAACAGTTCAAACCACTGGTGATCAGGATGCTCACAGAATTGGTCGATTTGAGTCACAAATTAGAGGAACATATAAAGGCTAAACTAATTGAAATGAAGGGAAATGCATAGGAAACCAATAGTGATGGAAAGGAAACTGGGACTCAAATCAAGGGAGTGGACCAGAAGGAAGAAAAAAATGACCAAAAGAAGAGAAAAAAGAAACAAGAATTCAAAAAAATGAGTAGAGGCTTAGGAACCTTCAGGACATCTTTAAACGCTCCAACATCCGAATTATAGGGGTACCAGAAGGGGAAAAGGAACAGCCATGAGTGGAAAACTTATTTGAACAAATAATAAAGGAGAACTTCCCCAATCTGGCAAAGGAAATAGACTTCTAGGAATCCAGGAAGCTCAGAGAGTCCCAAACAAGTTGGACCCAAGAAGGAATACACCAAGGCACATCATAATTACATTAGCCAAGATTAAAATGAAGGAAAGAATCCTAGAAGCAGCAAGAAATAAGGGGACAGTCACCTACAAAGGAGTTCCCATCAGGCTGTCAGAGGATTTCTCAAAAGAGACCTTACAGGCAAGAAGAGGCTGGAAAGAAGTATTCCAAGTCATGAAATCCAAAGACCTACATCCAAGATTGCTCTATCCAGCAAAGCTTTCATTTAGAATGGAAAGACAGATAAAGTGCTTCTCAGATAAGGTCAAATTCAAGGAGTTCATCATCACCAAGCCCTTATTATATGAAATGTTAAAGGGACTTATCTAAGAAAAAGAAGATAAAAAATATGAACAGTGAAAGGACAGCAAACTCACAGTTATTAACAACCACACCTAAAGCAAAAGCAAACTAAGAGGACAGCTAGACCAGGAGGGGAACCATAGAAATGGAGATCACATGGAGGGTTAGCAACAGGGGAGTGGGAGGTGGAGAAGGGAGGAGAAGGTACAGAGAATAAGTAGCATAGATGGTAGGTAGAAAATAGACAGGGGGGACAGCAAGAATAGTAGGGGAAATATAGAATCTAAAGAACTCGAGACACGTGAACATAAACTAAAGTGGGGGAATGGTAAAGGAGGGGGTGTGCAGGGTGGAGGGGAATGTAGGGGAGAAATTAGAACAAGTGTAATGGCATAATTAATAAAATATATTTTAAAAAAGAAAAAGGAAAAAAGTAAAAAATAACAAAGTTAAAAGAATCACGTCCCTGATATTAAAACTTACTGAAAAGCTATCATAATAAAAAGTGTGTGGTATTGGCATTAAAATAGACATTTAGATCAATGAAATAAACTTGAAAGTGCAGAATTTAACCTGTATATCTATGGTCAATTAATTTTTTGACAAGGATGCCAAAATAGCTCAATGAAGGAAAAAATAGTCTTTTCAATAAATCCTGATGGGGCTGGATATGCACAGGTGAAAAATGAATTTGGATCTTTACCTTACAAGCTACAAAAACTATGTAAAAATGGATCATAGATTTAAATGTGAGAGCTAAAACTATAAAACTCTTAAAATAAAGAATAAGAGTAAATCTTCATGACCTTGGGTTAGTTATGTGTTGTCTATCTATTCTTTTGATGGCTGTGTCTTAGAAGTGATGCTTACAGTATGAGTGACAAATACCAGAATAGACAAATTACAGAAACAGAAAGTATATTAATGATTTTCAGAGTCAGGAGAAGTGTGGTGGGTTTCTTTTTGGGTGATGAAAATGTTCTAAAATTAGATAGTGGTAACATTTGCACAACTCTATGAAAATACTAAAAGCCACTGAATTGTATACTTTGAAAGGGTACATTTCCTGGTATGAGAATTATATCTAAATATAGCTATAATTTTAAGTGTCAGTCTAGATTTTGGTACACCAATAGGGATGATAAAGGTATAAGAAAAATGCCATGAAAAGCTACAAAAATTCTTATATTTAAATGTGACTAAAAAGTTGGATTTCACATTATTTACTATGCACTAAGTTCTTGGTGCATAATACATTAGAAGTGCTATATGAATGTAAGCTATAGTTGTTTATTATCATTATTAATAACAATATTATTATTTTGCCTTGTGTAATGAAGTTGATACTGGCTTTTCACCTGGTACCCAGTGTGGTGGATGGACTATATGTTGTGTCAAGCTGATAACTACATTTCCCATAATTCCCTTTCTTGAATATTTCAATTTAGATTACCAAAAAAAGGACTTTTGCTAGATTTAGAGAGCAGAAGCTGAAGGTTTTCTTTCAGATCAGATGTGGTAGAGCAGAGCTGTGAGGTATTCAGGGAAGACTAGTCTGTCCTTTCCAGTCTAACTACCTGTCTTAACTTCTGACCCCACCAACCAAGAGTGACTCCAACCCCTCAACAGAAGCCGGTTGGGATCCCCAAAGCAGCAGCTACACAATGACAATGTGAAGCTCACACACTGCCTTCTCTGCTGCCCCCCTTTGGTGGCTGGACAGGCTGACTGTCTCAGTCTACAGGTGTGTTGAGGCCTCCCTAATCCCCACCTCTTGCTAGGACCCCATCTCTTCCCTTCATGGTGTAAGACAAGGCTTCTACCCCAAACCCTTCATCTCTCGGTGCTCTTAGGATGGCAGCTGTCATCAGTGAGCCTTGTTTGACATATTGGATCTTCTCTACGTTTCAATTCATTTGTTTATTCATTTATGAAACAAAAATTTTTGAGCTCTTGGTATGTATGAGTCATCCTGCTTGCGTACAGTGATGAACAAGGCAGATGCCATCCCTGTCTCTGCACTTAAACCATTTTCTCAACAGTTTGACACAAACCAGGGGACACAGGCTTCTTTGGAAGGCCTCACATGAGGTCATGAGAAAGGGACAAAATGGCATACTTCTAATATCTTACAGGAGGGAGCAAGAGGGGCCTGAAGGAAAAACCGTTTGTTACAGAAAAGCTGTTCCCGAGGAATGAAAACAATCCATCACCTGGGTACAATTGATTAGGACAGGCAAGCTCCTGAACAGAGTGTGAACACTGGAGTTGAAGAGGCAGAAGCTACAGGGAAAAGGGGTTTCAATGCAAACCTAATCTTATCACTCAAGACAAAATATCTTCCTATTGCCCTACTGACCTGGTCTCCAGTGCCTACTGCTCGTCTCAGGCCATCTACTGGGCCCAATCCCAGACCAGTCCTCTGGGAGATGTACCTGAGGAACCCTGCCTAGGTGTTCTTTCCCTCTTCCTCCCTTCTAGCACCCACTCCCACTGTGGCACAGCCCTGGACTGCCTCAGGAAGTAGAAATTGTGTGAGTTACTTCCTGTAGACAAGGAAAAAGATATAAATGAAACAACATACCCACTAGAAAAAAAGACTGCATGAAGCATATTAATTTTTTTAATGTTTATTGATTTTAGAGAAAGACATAGAGAGGAAAATGCCAGAGAGAGAGAGAGAAAGAGAGATAAAAAAAACACTGATTGGTTACCTCCCATATTTATCCTGACTAAGAATCAAATCCACAACCTAGATATATGCCCTGACCTGGAATTGTACTCCCAACATTTTGGTTTTACGGATGACATTCCAATCAACTGAGCCACACAGTCCAGGGCTGGATGAAGTATATTAGATGAAATGTGGAAAATAAGTTGGAAATAAGCTAGGCGGTGAAAGACAAATATCATATGATCTCACCATTAACAGGAATCTAAACAAACCAAACAAGCAAGCAAAATACGACCAATGACACTCAAATATGGAACAGGCTGTCAGGGCCCAGAGGGGAGAGGGAAGAGAATCATAGGGGAAAAGGGAATGGACTCACATGAACAAGTATAAAAGACACATGGACAATAACTAAGGGGGGGTGGAAAGGGGAGGGAGGCGGGGAGCATGGGGTGGGGGGCGGGCAGGGTTGGGAATATAAGACAGAAACCTGTACTTGAACAACAATTAAATAAAAATTATATTAAAAAAATAAAATAAAATACAAAAAAAAGAAAATAAGTTGGTAGAAACATATAATGCATATACATAAGTGTAATTTATTTCAATTTCCCCACTTAAAAAAGATTCTTACATGAGACACCATACTATTTACATTAGGACACATGTATAAAACACAATCACAAAAACAGATTGACCATAAAAGCTAGAAAAATATATAATGAAGGGAAAAAAGCCAGTGAAGGCCCTGCCTGGCCAGTTCAGTTGTTTAGAGCATTGTCCCCATATGCCAAGGTTGTGGGTTTGATCCCTGGTCAGGGGACATACAAAAAACAACCAATGAATGCATAAATGGGTGGAGTAGTGACATTAATTTTTTTTCTCTCTCCCTCTCTCTATTCCTCACTCCCTAAAATCAATAATAAATTTTTAAAAAGCTAGTGAAGTAATTAGCTTAAAGGTAAATATCCATCATGGATAGGGTGGCCAGAGAAAACACAAGTCCCAGTTAAATTATAATTTTACAGTAAAATAAACATGACCAATGTTTAATCTAAGAAAGTTCCATGTAATATTTGGGACATAATTATATTAGAAATATCATTTGCTGTTTATCTGAAATTCAAACTGAACTGGGTTTCAGTATTTTTTTTTTTTGTTAAATCTGACAACTCTAATGCTGGAGTTGCTCATTCAGGAGTTCTGAGAATGCGCTCTGGATACTGAAGTTATTTGCAATTGGGTAAGAAAGTAGAAATAAGCATGTTACTCTTATATTATTCATTTCCTCCAGAGAAAGTCCAGTTTACTCTAGGCAACTATCAAATGTCTCAAGGCCCTCCCTGGCCCCAGGCACCTGGGCCAACTCACACCTGCCATTACTTCCAGCCTCTGGGCAATAGTTTGCCTCAGAGGGTGACTTTGTAAAAACGGAAGCACCTGGAACAGCACTGCAGCTTCTTTCTGAGCCACACTAGAGCACCCAAGATCTGGAATTTTGGTGTATCTCCTACCACATTTTGATAAGGAAGTCCTGGTTCATGCAGGATACACTGTGGATCTCCAGCTCTAGTCTGGAGCCTTTCTATTGCACTTCAAGACCGTCCTTGCAGCATTCATTTCTCTCAACGGTCTCATTGTCCCTCAAACACCATGGAAAACTCTGGACACTGGAATAAACAAAGACTGTATGAAATATCAACACCCAAAAGGCAAAAAAAGTCTTCAAATTCAGCAGACTCATCTTCTTATAACTTGATAGCTTGTCTATGTGTAACACAATTCCAGGACATGTGGATTTTGCTCAGTAAATGTCTCATTGATCAGTAAAACATGGTGCTAAAAGCAGCCTCCTTGCTTACTCTGTCCTAGTGCTGACTCTTCCTAGAGCTGAGTTTTCACTCTAACTAGCCTTTTGCAAAACCCTTACCATTTTCTTCTCAGCCCCCACAGGCTAAGGGCAGCCATACTTCCTGCTCAGGCTGTGCTTGAGTCCACAGGATTCTGACCCTGAGTTCAAGTGAGTACCAAGAACAATGGTTTGCTACTGCAGCGGTTGGAGCGCCCCTTTATTGTCACCAGACAAGCAAGAGATTCTCATAGTAAAAAATCTCAGGCATTGATTTTGGCTATGTTTGACTTGTGGATTCATCAGTGTTGCTCCATTTGCAGTGAGCCAGCAAAGGTTAGCAGCTTTAAGAATGAAATCAAAGCTTTTTTCCCACTGTATATAAGATCCTTGGTGAAGTCACAGTGACTTATTCTAGGAAATAATTATTTGAAAAATTAAATTAATACTAGTTAACATCTGCTAATTTATCTAGAACTCTCTGGGGAAATATAAGATTTTTGTCCATTACAATAAGACATGTAACATGGTTTTCATGTTGAGGAGACATTACTGTGATCACTTGTATATTGAATTATATGAATGATAGGTCATGGGTGAATAGTTTTGAGGACTTAGCCTATATTATGCCATTTAATACTCCAAGCAGGAAACATTGGCTCCATTTTCTAGAAGAGGAAGCCAATATTTTCATGACAAATATTCTAAATACTAAAACCTATTTTAAGCGAAAAGTCTCTGTGTATGTTCTGTACACTATTTAATCTTCTTTTAAAATGGAAGGGTGAATTAAAATAGCTTCATCTCTTACCCTCTAGTCTATGGACATCTCAAGAGAAGAAACACAACCAACTGAAGTTTCCGGGTCACCCCAAGGTACATTGTTAGGGACACTCAGTACATCACCCATAGACAAAAGGACATTGGATCAGCCCAGGCCACAGTGGCTCAGGAGTGGACATACCAGCCCTCCAACCCCAGGCTACAGCAGTGAGTTTGGGCACCTGGATTGACTCAGTAAGATGTGTACTTTCTCTTGGGCCAGCCTGACTGTCAAGAGTGATCCTGTAGGGCACAAGATATTTTAAAGGCAGCCCCTCTTTTGACTCACAAGCCTAGTCCTCAGGTCGCCTGTTGTCTTATACCTTCACTTAACCAAAGGACCTCAGCTGACCTAGACCTTGGCCTTTTGGAAACAGCGTATTAATGGAATGGAATGCTTCACAGGCAGTAATTTCCCACTGGGACAGGTTTTCCTTCCATATGAACTGAGTATACGGCCTCTCTATTTTAATAATAATGGCCAAGGTTTTTGAACACACGTTATATTCCAGGCATATATTATGTTTTCTCATGTAACCTTACTGACAACCCTATGGATTATATATTATTATCCCCATTTCACTGATTAAAGACAGCTAATGCTTCAAGGGGATTAAGGGACTTGCCCAAGGTCTCAGCTGGCAAGGGATGGCATTAGAGTGTGTTTATGAAGCAAACTGCAACTTAGCCAAGGCTGCACTGGCCAAAAAACATGAGTGGTTATAACCAGCAATAACCCTGGGGTAGGAGTGATGTCCAGCTCCTCCGCCTCCTTCCTGGCCATGTTGCCTAATTTAATTTAGTTCCAGAGAGTCAATAAATTTATTATTTTAAGGGAAATAAAAACATTCCAGAACATTTGAGTATAATTTCAAGCTAAAAGAACACAAAGATCACTTTACAAAGGAGTTCTATAATGAATAAACTCTTCATGGGGGGTGGGGAAAAGCATAAAAAATAAAGTTCGATTTCCTTGGGATCGATTCAACTCTTTAACTCTGACTCTCAGTTACTAACAAAACATTTTTCTCTGCAGTTCTTCACCCAACAGTTTTATCACTCAGAAAACTATGACAACCTTTACCCAAAGTGCTGTGTTACTTTTTTCTCATGAATCATCAGTTTTGCTATTGTTCTTTCAGGAAATTTTTAGGAAAGAAAAAAATTAGATTCTCTAGAATTCAAGAGTTAGTGATAGATGCCTGCTGTCTTCCTAGCCTTTCTCTGTAAAGAATTTCAGACAAAGGAAAGATACATTATTAAAATATAAAAAGATAAGAGAAAATAAAAAATAATGAAGAGTCTAAACAGTTACATTAAGAAAAATGAATACTATATTAAAAGGAAAAGTGGGAAGTGCATATTACAGTACACCTTCTGTGATACTGGATGATCTTGACCATCTTTCCCTCAGGCCATTGCTCCCAATGCCTCCCCAAGTTACTCCATGGGCTGGTGTCCTCTGGACTTTTTTTTCCATACTCTGCTTTCCTTCTCATACTTGCTTTGGGGAATCCAACTCCACACAACAGCTTCATTTGTTATGTATATATTGATAAGACCCACCTTTATATTTTCAGGCAAAATTTCATCCTGAATATCTAATTGTTTGCCTGGCATTACTTCTTGGGTGCTATGCACATACTACAACCAAGGATTTCCTAAACTAAACTCAGTTTTCACTCCTCCCAACCTACCTTCTTTAATGACTTCCCGTTGTTCTCCATTTAAAGTTAAGGCTTCTGGAAAGTTGTGATTTATGCCATACTTTCCTCTCTAACCATGTCTCCCAATACTATTCTGCTCAAACCCTGAGGCTGCCATAATAAAATGCCTAAACTTCTGAAGGGCCTCACACTTCCTCCTGTCTTGCATTTTCTCGTGTTCTTCTTTCTGCCTTGACCATTATTTCTCTGCCCCTTTTTGCTTGATCGATGTCTATTCTTCCTACAAACTTTAACTTAGATATATCAGATCCCAAGAAAGACCTTAAGTATACTTCCTCTGTGGGTTAACACTATCCTGTACTTGCCTGGCACTGCTTTGTGACATCTGCTCATGTAGCATTTGTCCATTAGACTGTGGACCCCTGGGGGCAGATAGTATTTCTTATTCACTATTTAATTCATGATGCCTGGCACATACCAGGAAATCACTTCATATAGGTCATTCAAGTGGATGAACAAGTGATAACATGCATAAATAAATAAATGAATGTGATTGATTGCTGGTCAGGTCAAAACTTCCTACTGAGAACCCACTTTGAAGAGGAAGCCACGGAAGTATTCTAAAAGCTTATATTTGACACTGGGTTATTTTTGCTCCTAAAGATTTTCTCCAAAGATCATGAAAAAACTCAAAACCTCATGACTGATAAAGTCTTACTTCCTAGAGAACCAGATTTACTCAATGATTAACCAATACAATAGGTAACAGAAAACAATATTTTATAATGAAGTCTTGAAAAGATAAAACAACAGACCTCCAAGAAATCTGTACTTTTGCACCTGGTTTCCTGAGCTAATGCTGCAGAATCCCAAATGGGACCAGTTGAGCCAGTCTATTGGATTTCTTCTCTGCAAAAGTTTGGGGAACATTCCCGGGTGCCAAAGCTTTAGTACTGTATTCCTGAGCACTGCACAAAGCAGCATTTAAGGTCATTCTCAAAATAATGGTATTTGGTTCCTTTCCCAACCCTCTCAGTGAGCACTGAGAGAGTTTGTAAAAGAACAAACAGAGTTGGGAGAAGTTAGAGCAGGAGGTTTGATGAAGAAAAGCTTTACCACTTACAATCAGGTACTTGCAGAGTATTAAAGAAACACAGACTTTGGAAACAGCAAATTCTGCCTCTGCCACATACACTTGTGTGACCTTGGGCAACTTAAACCTCAATTAACTAAATTCAGTCTGAATAGAAGGACTGATTATGGGCCTACCTCACCAGGCAGCGGGGACTGGTAGGGATACAACTCTATTCTAATCATATGAAAGACTGATTTTTTAAATCTATACACTATAGACTCACTTACAAATTTATAGTAAAAGTGGCAAAAGAAAGTTTGATGAAGAATAGGCAAAACAATGTTCTGTAGTCTCATTAATATCCAAAACTCCACTTCCTTCCTTGCACATATAAAAGATGTTAGAAGTCAATGTCAAGTACTGAAGTCTTGATGAGTGTTGTAAAGCAGGTTGTACTAAAGGCAATTCACACAGAGTGGGCCTTTCTAGCTCTTTGACATTGTACACTGGTCTGTCTTCTCCAGTGAACATCAGGAGGCACTGAGAGGGAAGTAGCAGAAGTCAAAGCAACTGAGGCAGCACCTGGGGGGTGTGTCTGGAAAGGGGTAGTCAAGGCGAATAGAACGTACATTTCAAATGCTGTGCGGGCCCAGTTTTGAGGCCCTGGATAGCAGCCAGTCAGTCCTCTTGGTTTTTTTTTTTTAAGATTTTATTTGTTTATCTTTAGAGGGGAAGGGAAGGAGAGAGGAAGAGAAACATCAATGTATGGTTGCCTCTTGTGCATCCCCTGCTGGGAACTGGCCCCTGCCGGGAACTGGCCTGCAACCCAGGCATGTGCTGGGAATCGAACTGCGATCCTTTGGTTTGCAGGCCCGCGCTCAATCCACTGTGCTACACCAGCCAGGGCTCTCTTCTTGAACAGCTAATTAATTCCACATTGCAACCACCTGCCTACAGGCTCTTACACTAAGATCATTTAACCACCCACCTTAACTACCCCAGAGCCAGGCACCAAAAAACCAGGGACAGACCCTATACTCCAGAGCCTGCTGAATTATTCAAACTGGCCTATCCTACACTTGCTAATCTGCCTCACTGTATCATTACAAAACAAACAGAAACAAAAACAAAAAAACCCTCTACAAAGTAAGCACATGGCCAGAGTCCCTTTTTTCCTCTGCCTCCTGACCAGACCTAGTAGCTCTCATGCTGTGTTCTTTCCAGAAAACCATAACAACACTGTAAAACTCCTGGTTCCTCTCTCTCGATCACTGCCTGGCCTCATCACACCCCACTCAAGGTATTCTGATTAAGACAGGCAGACACCCTCTTTGCCCTGAGCAGCAGCAGCCGAGGAATCAGAGTATCTCCAACAAGATGTTGACTCCCTGGTATCCACTAGGCTGAGGACAGGGTGATCTGACCTTTTGGGAGTTAGTGAACTGCTAACTTTCTGGGGAAAACAAAAGAAATCACTGCTTTTCTGCTCTAATGTAACAGTTACTGTTTGTTCCATTCATCTTTCTTCATTATTTCAAATTTTCACTTAAATCTTGAGTTATAATATCACATTTCAAATGTCAGAGGTCTTCCTCCCTGAGGCAAACCTCCAGGGGTGGGAGAAGCACTGGGTTGTAGTGAGAAACCTGAGCTTGCATCCTGCAACCTCCACTCAAGGACCAGGGAATTTGGTCCAGGTCACTGCCAAGACCTGAGGTTCCATTTCCTTAATTCTGAAATGGAAACAATAATGCTGCCACACAGAGCTATAACGAGAAAGAAAAGAGGGAGGATTGTGACAGCCCTGCTGCAACAACACTAACTTTGAACTGACCTAGTACAAGGCTTTCCCTGCATGGTGGTGAGACTCTCACAGTCTTTACAACTGCTATTTGTATCTCTACTTACTGCCTTTGGTCTAGAGGATGAAATGCCTCTCACTGGCACATGGGTGTGGTGCCCTTAGAAGCTTGTTGCCAGTGGAAAAGAAGTTATTCCCAAATAATTTCAGTGCTGCTTACTGGTGAAATGGCACATAAATGCTTTCTCTCTCTAAACCTAGAATTTGCCCCCATATAGATCTCTTCCCACAATTTATCTTTCTATGTCTTGCTCTTCTAATGTAAAGGTACTTGGCATCTCCACCCCCCCCCCAAAGTGTAGCTGCCTAAAACTAAGCATCTATAATTTAATCTGTTTACAAAAATCCCTTAAGGAAAAATAATGATGAAAAGCATTTTGGTAAAAAAGTTACATTGTGGAAAAATGATTTTGCTACTTATGTAGTCAGGTTTCCTTCTAAAAGCTAAGTATAAGCCCAGAAATTTAAATATTCTGAGATGTGGTTTTTCTTTGAAAATCACTGAATTGTGTTAAGCGTTGGAGTTTGGTTAACTGTGAGTTTTTCTTTTTGATGATGTAAAGCAGGTCAAACTTTCATTACCCTAAGTAGAACAGCCTCTAAATCTGCTCTACAGGGAAGTTAGTGATCTGCATAGAACAATGATCGTATTACTTAAGGCAACTAATTTTTCTATAAATGAAAAATACTTCTCAGCAGGAAAAGTGCTACAGATTTGATGAATACTATTCAAAATCATGCTTCTGTTTTTATGTAAGCGAGTTAATCACAATGAATTCATAGCATCAAAAGCAATTTAAGAACCAGTGAGCAAATTGTGTTGAGTCTTGGCTTAGTAAGAAAACTATTTGTTTTTAACTCACCTTTATTTGCTTGTGAAAGGTTGACAATGTTGAACTTTAGCTAAGTCCAGTATTCCTGGAAAGCAGTTAAGAAATTCCTCCACACTTTTGTGTTTCAAGAAATGCATAATCACAAAGGACCTCCTGCTCTTTCATATCTTGAGCTGAGTAAAATCCACCTCTTTCCTTTCTCAGGGACTCATACAAGACCCAGCTCCTCTTCCTCATGACTCCCAAAGACTATGAATGAGTCTGTTCTCTACCTGCCTCCACAAATATGTAGGTCCCCTAGATTTCCTTTGAGATATTCTCATGAATGAACCTTTGCCTTACTGCCCTAGCCTGAATAAAATCATCCCCTTAATTGTCCAGTGCATTTGTCTTTCACAGTTTTGGTGCTGTGACTTGGGCATTGACCAGACTTTGCCTTGAACCACCACTTACTCCTCCCAGGTAATGAGGCTCTCAGGGCTTTTTGTGCACCATTTCTGACTGGTGGTCCAGTGACTCAAAAGTTGGGTTAGCTCCCAATCCCATTCTCAGGATAACGCAGTAAGGATTCACACCCACTGGGAAGAGGACAGCTCTTTAATATGTAAGTGGGCTTCATGATTTTATGTTTACTCTTGATTCAAAATTTAATTTTGAATTGAAACTCTAAGTCATCTTTCTGTGTGTTGTGTATTTGTGTATATAATTAATAAAGACCTTTACCCCTTACCTCTTTACCATTGGGCCAGAATGTAACATTTTCCTACCTCCAGATGGTATGAGAAAATTAGTTTATAAAATCTCTTAAGTTATAGAAACTCTATTTTGATATTTTGACTGGCTTAGAGATAAATAAGTGCTTACATATATTGAATATTTCTAAAATTCTCAAACATTAAGAAAATTGGACTTCCAATACTTTCAATATGCTTTTCAAAAAAGTATTCTCAGACTTCTGGTCAAGATAGTGGAGTAGGTAAATGCTATGTTTACCTTTCATGACCACATCAAAATTACAACTAAATTATGGAACAACCACTCTTGAGAACCTGACGACAAGCCGAACAGAACTTTTAAAAGTAAGGATATAGAGAACAAGCTGTGTTGATACTGGTAAAAGGGGTGGACATGTGAGGCAGGCTGGTTTCAAAACCATGTGTGGCAGTGAAGGATCTACAGGAACACATCAACTGTGGAGGACCCCCCCTGAGGAGCAAGGAGTCCCAGCTCCACAAGGGGCTCCCCAGTCAAGACTGCTAGAAACCCAGGCATCCTCTTAAAGGACCAGAGCACAGACTCACACTCAAAAACACTTGTGCTAAGGTCAAGAGAAGGGACAGCAGCTTGAAAAGTGCCAAGGACATATGGGGAAAATGGAATTGGCTGGCTGCAGGGTGAGGCTGGAGGAGCAAGTTTCTCTGAAACTAAAGTGCCAGCTGGCACCATTGCTCTGTTGTTAAGCCCTCCCTGACACAGCCTGCAAATGCAGGCAGGTGCCAAAACTGAGTCTCCATTAATCTTGGCTAACACTGCTCTTACCCCACCTGGGTTCTCACCCCACCCAACTCACAGACAGGCAAACCTCTTTTGGCAGCTGTTACTCACAAGATCCAGCCTCTGCCAAAATGACAGACTTTCCTAAAATCTCTCAAAGGTCCACAAACACTAAATGAGCAGAAGCTGGCCCCAGGGTTCCCTGTTCTTCTCACGAGGCCCCATGTTCAGTACTGGTGGTGGGCTTGGTTCACAGAATAATCGTTCCCAGGTGTCTCCAAGCTCAGCACAGACAACCATCAACTGCAGATCACTCTAGTTCTAACCAGGTGGCCCTGGGATGAACACAGGCAGTAGCTGAAACTGACTGCACTGGAGCCTCTCCTAAGGGACCCCCAATTCAACACACTAGCTTTAGGCGACACTAAATCACTAATCACTAACTTTTAAGTTAGTTCGAAAACACCCAAAGAGTGGACTCAGAAGACGCTAGAGCCCTGTTAAAATGAATTCCACTCTCTGCGGTCAGTCCCTTCACAACAGCTTGTCATAGTTAGTCCTCACAGCCAGTAAGGCAGTCAGCCTGAGGGTCAGCCCCACCCACTAGTGTGTCAAGAGCAATCAAGGATCAACTACAATAGGAGACCACACACAGCCCACATAAGGGACACTCCTGGAGCACCTGACTCGGGTTAACAGGAAGCCTTCACAATAGGCCCCCAAAGGACACCTACTACATAAGACTACTCTGCCAAGACAGGGAAACATAACAGATCTGCTTATCACCTAGAAACAAACACAGGAGGCAACCAAGATGAGAAGACAAAGAAACACATCCCAAAGAAAGAATAGTACAAAACTCCAGTAAAACAAAGTGGAGTCAACTAATCCACCAGATGCAGAGTTCAAAGAAATGTTTGTAAGGATGCTCAATAAACTTAGGGGGAGAATAGGTGATCTCAGTTAGAACTTTGCAAAACATAAAAAGGAATCGAAACAGAAATGAAGAATACAACAAGTGAAATGAAGAATACATTAGATGGACATCAAATTAGATGAAGCAGAGGGTCAAATGTGATTTAGAAAACAAAATAGTGGAAAACACCCAATCAAAACAACAGCAACAACAACACTTCTGGCCAATTTGGAGGCCTAGGTAGATGTACTTTGCTTCCTTGCACAACAAAAATAAGGACAACAACCAATTTAAAAACAAAAAAATAACCAGAACTGTCGAAATCAAACTGTATGGATGTTCAACAATGAAGGAGTTAAAGAAGAAACATTCATCCAGACCAGCAGGAAGGGTGAAGACAGGCAGCTGGGGTGGAGAGGACATATGGCAAGGAGGCGTCTGGAGCACCAGGCAGTCCCACATTTGTGTGCAGATAAACCAGGAGGAACAACTGGGCAGTGAAACACACTGAGCAACTGAGGGTTTCAGTGCAGGGTAATAATGCCTCAAAACCTCTTAATGAAAAAACCTGTGGGGATTGAGGTGGCAGGAGACACTGCTGGCCCCACAGCAGAAGTTCTTGGAGAGCCCCACAGGGTCCTAAAATGTACACAAAACTATCCACCCAGGAATCAGCACCAGAAGGGCCCAATTTCCTCGTGGATAGCTGAGGAAGTGACTGAAAGATGGCTGAGAGCTGAGCAAGTGGCGTTTTGCCCTCTTAGACCCCTCTCCCACACACAGCACCACAACACAGTGATGTGGGATGCCCTACCCCAGCGAATACCTAAGGCTCCCCCGCCCCTTACTACATAACTGGTGAGCCAAGACAAAAGAACATGGCCCAAATGAAAGAACAGATCAAAATTCCAGAAAAAATACAACTAAGAGATGAAGGGATAGCCAACCTATCAGATGTTGAATTCAAAACACTGATAATCAACATATTCACAGGAATGGCTGAGTAGCAAAGGCTATGCACAGTGAAATAAAGGAAAATGTACAGGGAACTAACAATGACAGAAAAGAAACTGGGATTCAACAGTTTGCAGCAGAAGGAAGAAAGAAACATTCACCCTGAACAGAATGAAGAAACAAGAATTCAAAACAATGAGGAGAGGCTTAGGAACCTCCAGGACAACTTTAAATGTTTCAACATCTGAATCACAGGGGTGCCAGAAGAAGAAGAGGAAGAGCAAGAAATTGAGAAATAATTTGAAAACATAATGAAGAAGAACTTCCCTATTCTGGCAAAGGAAATAAACGTCCAGGAAGCTCAGAGAGTCCCAAAGAAGTTGGACCCAAGGAAGCATACACAAAGGCACATCATAATTACATTGCCCAAGATTAAAGATAAGAAAGGAGTCTTAAAAGCAGCAAGAGAAAAGGAGACAATTACCTACAAAAGAGTTCCCATCAGAGTGTCAGCTAATTTCTCAAAAGAAACCTTGCAGGCAAGAAAGGGCTGGAAAGAAGTATTCAAAGTCATGAAAGGCAAGGACCTACATCCAAGATTACTCTATCCAGCAAAGCTATCATTTGGAATGGATGGGCAGATAAAGTGCTTTCCAGATAAGGTCAAGTTAAAGGAGTTCATCATCACTAAGCCCTTGTTATATAAAATGTTAAAGGGACTTTTCTTAAAAAAAGAAGAAGATAAAAATATGGATAGTACAATGACAACAAACTCATAACTATCAACAATCAAACCTAAAAAAATAACAAAACCGAAAATGAACTAGGCAAACAAGTAGAACAGGAACAGATTCACAGAAATAGAGATTACATGGAGGGTTATCAGCAGGGAGGTAGAAGGAGGAGAATAGTGGCAAAGGTACAGGGAATAAGAAGCATAACTGATAGGCATGAAATAGACCAAGTTGGTTAAGAATAGTATGACAAATGGAGAAGCCAAAGAACTTATATGTATGGCCCATGGACATGAACTAAGGTGGAGGAGTGATGGTGGGAAAGAGGATACTGGGCAGAGGGTAATAAAGAGGAGAAAGAAATGGGACAACTGTAATAGCATAATCAATAAAATATATGTTAAAAAAGAACAATAACAACAAAAAATAGAATTTAATAAATAAGAATAGTTAAGAGATTTCTGGGACAACATCAAGTATAATAGTACTTGCATCATAGGTGTACCAAAGAAGAGATTGGGCAAGGTGTTTAAAAGTTATTAGAAGAAATAATGACAGAAAACTTTTCTAACATGGTAAAAAAAATAGACGTAGAAGTCCAGGAAGCACAGAAAGTCCCAAGCAAGAGGAACCCAAAGAGGCTCACATGAAGACACATTATAATAAAAAAGGCAGAGTTTAAAGATAAAGAGGGAATCCTAAAAGCAGCAAGAAAAAAAATAGTTGGTGTCCTGTGTGGAAGCTTCCAAACAACTATGATTTCTCAAAAGAAATTTTGCAGGACAGAAAAGAATGGCACAAAATATTTAAAGTAAGGAAAAGTAAGGTCCTACAACAAAGATTACTTAGCAAGACCATAAATTTAAATCAAAGGATGGATAATTAGCTTCACAGGCAAGAAAATGAAAAGGAGATTATTATGATCAAAATAGTATTACAAGAAATGTTAAAAGGAAAGGGCTTCTTTAAGAAGAGAATGAAAAATATTTAAAGCATGAATAAGAAAATATCACAAAGAAAAAATTCTCACTGACATAGGCAAACACATAAAGGCAGTGGATAAACTAACACTAAAGCTATACAAAGTTTAAAGGCAAAGATAGTAACATCATGTATAATTACAACAGTAAATTAAGAAATACACACAAACACAAAAGAAGTAAAAAATAATAACAAAACCTAAATGTGGAGGCATGCAGGGGGGGGTAGGTACAAATGGTAGTGATTCTAGAACATGTTTAAACTTAAGCAACCATCCAGTTAAAATAGACTGCCACAAATGGAGCTTGGTACATATGAGACACATCATAAGCACAAACCAAACATCTACAAGAGGTACACAAGAAATAAATAAAGAAGAATAAATCTAATCACAACACCACACAAAGTCATCAACTTTGAAGAGAATAAGAAGAAGAGAGCAAGAGAATAAGAAAGAAACAGAGAGCTACAAAAACCATCGGGAAAAGAATTAATAAAATAGCAATAACTACATATTGATCAATAATTACTTTAAATGTAAATGAAGTAAATGCTCCAGACAAAATACAAATGGATAAAGAAGATGTGATACATATGTAAAATAAAATACTATAAGCCAAAAGAGAATTGAATCTTACCTTTGCGATAACATGGATGGTCCTAGAAGGTATTAAGTTAAGTGAAATAAGTCAGACAGAGAAAGGTAGATGCCACATGATTTTACTTATCTGTGGAATCTGAAAAATTTTTTAAAAATCATCAAACAAAGAAACAAATTCATAGATACAGAGAAAAAAAACTGATGGTTGCCAGAAGGAAAGGGGTTTGGGGAGCTGGGTGAAAAAGGTAAATGGATGAAGATAGATATTGGTAGTTACAAAATAGTCATGGGGAAGTCAAATACAGCATAGAGAATATAGTCAATTATATTATAATTGTATGGTGTCAGATGGATATAAGCCTTATAGGTAGATCACTTTCTTAAGTTATAGAAATGTCAATCCACTATGTTGTACATGTGAAACTAATATAACAATGAATATCAATTGTAATTAAAAATACACATAAAAATAAAAAAGTCAAATGCATTCTCATAGAAACTAATTCCAATGTGTTACTAGTCAATTTTAACTCAGGTAATTTTTGCAAATAAGACTAGTTTAATATTATTTAGTTGATAAAAGCTATCTCTTCAGTGCCATGTACAATACAAGCTTATGCTTTTACTCTACTTGGATATGTTCTTCTTAAACCTATATAGGTTTCCTAATTAAATAAGCTAGCACCATTTCCACTAAATATTTAAGATAATTAAAAATGTTAGTTGTGTTTGTAATAATTCAATGAGTATTTTGACAAATTTTGTTTCAACAATAATTATGTTTTGTACATTTTGTAGCATGTCAGCTTGAAGATCGTTTCCAAAATCTTCAGGTAACTTTAAACTTGGACTGATACCAAATTAACTAATTAATTTTCATTAGACACCTACATCATTTCTAGGTAAGAGAATGCTGAAGCATTAAATACTAAGCATAATTTTAAGTTTGTATAATTTTGCTTCTAAATTTCATGTACATAGAGAGGTTATATATATTTTGGTCTGTTAATAAATGTGTTCATTTCTGCCACTTTAAGAAAATGCACTGTAAGGAAGGAATATGTGTCATCAGAAATTGTTAGATGTATATTCATGAACTCTGCTAGTCTGTTGCAAAACGCTGGGGTTTGCCAGACGCTTCACAATTATGTACTTCCTAGCTTTCTCTGTGAAATAGAAGTTACTTTGGTTAAAAGTTGTAATCAGCATTGGTGAATGAGACTTTACTAGATGCAATAAGGCAGAGAGGAACAACTTTGAATGCAAGGTAGGTAGATTTTTTTTTTTTAAGAAAAAGAAGGTAGTTTTTTTCCTAAAGTAAAATGACTCTACTTCCAGAACGAGGAAGAAGAAAGGGGAGAACAAAACCTAAATGGATAGAGAAAGTTACAGAAGGTTGTCAGAGAGTTTTGTTTGCAGCAGTCACAGCTGGCAAAGTTTTAATATGTTTACTTATAAGATTTTCAAAAAGAGCTTTGTTTACATTTCTCTTGGGTTATTGGTGTGTTCTCACTAAGAGTTTGTGAAAAGGTTGTCCTCTACTTCTGAGTAATCTGCTTAGAAAGAAAAGATTGTGTGATTTACCAGGATTTCCTTTGCTTTATATTGACTTTATTGTGTCCTTAACTATTCACTAAGATACCAAGTATTTTTTCACTTTTGAAACAGTTAAGCTTCTTTATAGTCGTATTACCCTCTATGTTTTCTTTTAAAAACTTTTATTGTCACTTTGCTTAAGTACATAGCCAAATATTCTTTTTCAATAATCCATGATTATATCTCCAGGGTCTTAATCTTTAACTTTTGAAATTGTGCCATCCCAAAATCAAAGCTTAAATTATATCTTTTGCACCTAAAACTATTTTTGACACTTCCCAGGAGGCCCTTAGAAAATCACAATAAATTTATTATTTCATCTTGTAACTATGGAGTTGTATAGGAAATGTGATCAAATTGGAAGAGATGCTTCATCTTCCCTAGATTAAATTTCTAAGGGGCAAAATGCTGTTAGCATAAATATTGCAGAGAGTGTATAATCTACAGCAGGGGTGTCAAACTCATTTTCATTGAGGGCCATAACAGTCTCCTGGTTCCCTTTAAGGGACGAATGTAATTTTAGGACTATGTAAATGTAACTACCCCTTAACTAGTGGCAAGGAGCTTGGTGCTGCTGACAGGTAGTAACAAGGTGCTGGGTCAGGTAAAACACGCGGGAGGTCAGGGGTCGGCCCACAGGCCTTGTGTTTGCCACCTGTGTTCTACAGGAAGTCTCTAGAGATTTGTCAGTGTCCTTGCTGCCCATTTGTTCTTCTTCAGAGTCCTGCTGGTACTTTGCTAATATCCTACAACAATGGGTTACTGTTATCAGCCATAATTTCAGGTATTTTTTTAAAGATTTTATTTATTTATTTATCTTTAGAGGGGAAAGGAGAGAGGGAGAGAAACATCAATGTATGGTTGCCTTTCATAAGTCCCCTGCTGGGAGTTGGCCTGCAGGGAACCAGCCTGCAACCCAGGCATGTGCCCTGACTGGGAACCGAACTGCGATCCTCTGGTTCGCAGGCTTGTACTCAATCCACTGAGCTATCCCAGCCAGGGCTCAGGTATTTTTTAAATGTCCACTTAGTTACAACTTTACTTCTTTACTTTAAACCAGTTATCTTCTTAGCCAGTGGTTTTCTAATGGACTTCACATCACTTGCCTATGAGGTTTTATTAATGTACAAATGTCCAGGATCCAGTCTAGCCTTCCTCACTCTCCTTACATGACGTGCCTGATATATACTACATACATATAATATATTATATATACACATATATCATATATATTACTTTTTATCTCTTTATTCAGTGTTCAAGGTTTTAGTTTGTGGTTTTCAGAGTCAAAAATATGTTAGTTTCATTGTATTTAATATACACATTCTATTCTTATTATTTTAAACACTTTTTTGAATTTTTATTGTATTTTTCCCATTACCATCTATCCCCATGAGTTCTTCATTTCACACCTCCATTTCAGGCCTTCTTTGGAAGTTCTCTCAATTTTAAAGCTGCAAGATACTCATTTGTCTCTCACTGGGGTCCTCTGCCGAGCGTGTTTAATGCTGCCTACATTCCAACGTAAGAGACTCAAGCCAGACTTCCCTGGAAGGTGGGGACAGCTTAGGGGGGACTCCAAGTCCCAGTGTAGCTCTTCAGGAGGATTGCATGCATGGCACACTTCAGGCAGCTTGCTGCCAGTCTTCTTAGTTTCTTTCTTCTCTGAGGGACAATAGCACATGTTAGACATTATTTAAAGTTTCCCTTTTGTATTTTAAAAAAACCATCCTGTGTGCTGTCTCCCAGGCAGTCAGTCAAGCACCAGTTCCTACCAAGGCCCAGACCAGGAAAATTTCCCAAGAGAAAGACCTTATGCTCCTGACAGTACTCACACACAACTGAGACAACTGTGACTGTCTTCAAACACAGTGAAATAGTGTTTTACAAGGTAGTAAATAGGAAAAAATGAATTAAAACAAACACAGTGTATCAACTGTATTTAACTCAACAAATAAGTACTATTTTAATTGCTGCCAGATCCCAGTGGGTTCAGCAGCCATCAATTAAACAAAGAATCCCTAAAATTTAGGACAGAATCTGAGTTTGCTAATGAAACTATTTGTTCAGCACATAACTATCACTCTTCAAACTATAGTACAGAGCATAAAAGGAGACCTGATAATCACTCCATGTGGCACAATTTACTACTGAATTCTGTAGCAGAGATGTCCAGCCCATGGTCTGTGGGTCATGTGCAAGATGGCTATGAATGCAGCCCAACACAAAATCGTAAATTTAGTTAAAACCTTTTTTCTGTTGATCAGTTTTTGTATTTAATGTGTGACCCAAGACAACTCTTCTTCTTCCAGTGTGGCCCAGAGATGACAAAAGTTTTGACACCCCTGCCAATAAGGAGCATATGTATTGAACCTTTTTGAAGAAGTATAAATACTTTCTTATTTTTCAGATTTATCTTTCTTTTTACTTAATATTTTATTCCTGACATTTTTGTTCTTAATGTTGAAATATTTATTTTCCTGTTGAAATATTTTTTACTGTCATTCCTATTTCTTATAATACAATGTTCCACATTAAAAAAAAAGACCAAAAAACAGAAAATAGGAACAAGAATGCGAGGCATCCTGGCAGAGTCCTGGGCCAGACATGAAGACATAAGGGGCTCTGAGCAGATGGTTAACCAGTGCAGTAGGAGCTGAACTACATAGAGGAAGGCTGAGTAAATAATAAATATACTGAAGATAAGGGAGCCAAGTTTTCCACTGTTAGGCAAGTACTGACAGAGAAAAGGAAGGTTAGAATGAATGTATGGTATATGGCTTGAAGTGTGAGATATCAGTGATTTTCATGTTTTTTAATATAAATTTATAAATATGAAAAAGGATACATGTAAATGTGTATATATATGTGTGTGTAGAGACATAGGTAAATAATATATCTCCTCATGATGTCCACAAAAAGCCTAGTAATACATCTAAACTCCTAAACCATGGCTTCCAAATATAATTCTTCACTAAAAGAAACCAGGATTATTTTTAAATGGCTGATCCAGGCAGAATCAGGGAAAGTACAAGATGAACCTAAAACATCTTGTTATACAGGAAGTAAGAACGTGCTCAAGGAATAATGGGAACATGTCAAAAGAACACAGAAACCATATTGTAGGGACTCTCAGTAGCCAAATGAAGTACAATTTGAACATCAAAACAAATAGTGATAGCAATGAACAACCCACTGATTAAAACAGAATTCCATGAGTTATCATCTTAATAATAAAAATACAATCATATATACATAAAAGAGAAAGTTCTTCCTTATAAAAATCACTTTTTTGCAGTAATCTCTTCTTCTGGCAAGGAACATCAATGGGTAAGAAATAACACTTAGATAGTTCCAAAATTATCTTCACAAAAAATACTTAATTGATTACAAAGAGAATGAAAGTGGAGGAACCTGGCATATGATATGTTAACCATGAGGTCAACTTTAAAGTTGTAAGTCATGAGAAAAATCAACATCAATTTGCTAACTGATAAGAAAAAATGAAATATTGGGGGAACACTTTTGCAAAGTTTATGATTGTTTAATTGCTATGCTGTTCACCTGTATCTAACACAAAATAATATTGAATATAAACCATAATTGAAAAATACAATAAGAACACAACATCATTTCTTTGAATATTCTATTCAGAATATGTATAAATAGGGTTAATCATGAGGAAAATTTGGATCATCTCAAATAGAAGAATATTCTACCAAATCATTGTCACATATATGACAACTTTCAGGTATGTGAAACTTCAAGGCCACAATTCTACCAAATCATTGTCACATATATGACAACTTTCAGGTATGTGAAACTTCAAGGCCACAAACGTCAAGGAAACACAGAGAAACTGCTCCAGATCAACGATGGTTAAAGAGATATGATAAGAGGGAATAATATATGATTCTGGATTAAATCTTTTTCCTATAAAGCTTATTATTATTACAACTGAAGAAATTTGAATAGAGTCTTTGGTAATTTTTTTGTGACTTTTCTGTAAGTTCATTCTTGTTTCTAAATTAAAAAGTTTCTGTCTAGCCCTGGCTAGCCTGGGAACCAAAGGGTCACTGATTCAATTCCCAGTCAGGGCATATGCCTGGTTTCAGACCAGGTACCTAGTAGTGGGGCACATGAGAGGCAACCACACATTGATGCTTCTCTCCCTTTCTTTCTCCCTGCCTCCCAATCTCTAAAAATAAATAAATAAAATATATTTTAAAGTTTATTTTTAAAAAAGCCTTTTGTCTCTTATTTTTCCTTGTGATGAATAACATTTTTAAATATAAAAATTATACCTTACAAATGTGTTTCAGTATGTGCATGAGATAGATAGATGATAAATAGATTGACATATCAATAGATAGATAATATCTTACATTTCAGTGAAATACGTATGTGTGTGACATCAGAGACACATATATGACAACTTTCAGGTATAGCATCTATCCAAGAATCTCAAAAATCTTTGGACACAAATACAAAGATTTTTGTATACTAAATACTTTATACTAAATACTAAATATAGTATACTAAATACTAAATACTCTTCTATACTTTATATCAATTTAATTTCTATCTCCAATATAGCATCCCAAATTTCTTGAGCATTAAGTTAGAACTGTAAATAGTCGTGTATCAACAAGCCCAGAGTTACAAACTTCAGGAAGGGTGACTCCCAAAAAGTAATAGAAAGTTTCTCTATGAACATCTGAAAAGGTAATCTTTAATTAATTTAGAAAAAGAGCCGCTGACAACAGTGGGAGACCAGTTTGCAGATGAGGAAGTAGATGAATTATACAGAGAGGCACCTATTGACAAAAAGGGAAATTTCAATTACATCGAGTTCATGTGCATCCTTAAACATGGAGCTAACAATGAAGATGATTGAAAGAACTGTAGCTAAAATCTTCCAATTACGTTGTTTTATATCCCTGATACTTTCCCTCATCCTCATAGACCTGCTGTGTGCAACTTAGTTTCACAGCTTTGCCTCATTTTGTTTGATATATTTATTCCAGACTTTTCTGCCACTTAGCACTTGTATAATCAGACTGCAGATGGGTATGAAGTTATTACAAATTGTGTTGGAGAGGAGTTTGCAAATAAAAATCAACAAATGTGAAAGCCCAGGAAAATATATTCAGTATTTCTAGTTTTGCTGGATTTTTACATTTTTATATAATAAAACCACTATAGTGAACTAAATAAAAAGGTAAGTAATATATAAATAAAAAGAAAAAGCATGTATCATAAAATCTCTTACCAATGTCATTTTGAGGGCGTAATCTTCAGCTGTTGATGTTGCCAGCTCTCTGGGCTCTGTAACTCCACTTCTGCTCTGCCAGAGAGCTGACCTTTGCCCCTGAAATGCTTCACTGTCATATGCATCCTTGAGGGCTGAGCAGCAGTCACATGCCACTGGGTGTCCTGGTGCCCTTTGCCTCTTGGAGCAGGACAGGGATGATTTTGTAGGTGAGCTGGGGGCCCAAATTTCAAAAAGAGGCCACAGAAGTGGGTCAGAACCTAATAGGGTTGCTGAACATTCCTAGATGAATTATATACATGTATTATGTCCACGTACAGCATTTTTATAGGTCTTCTTTCAGAACCATTCCTTTCCTATCCCATCAACCTTTTATTTTTTATTGTTTTTCTAAGAAATTTTATTTATTTGCTTTTAGAGGAGGGAAGGGAGGGAGAGAGAGGGAAAGAAACACGATGTGCAAGATAAACAACAATCAGTTGCCTCTCACAGTCCTTCAACCAGGAACCTGGCTTGCAACCCAGGCATGTGCCCTGACCAGGAATTGAAGGGGCAACATTTCCATTTGCAGGACAATGCTCAACCCACTGAGTCACACCATTCAGGGCAGCTACCCTGCCAACCTTTTAAAGAAGCATTTTTGGGACATTTAATACTGACTTACCCCTCAGAAGATTTTGTTGAACAAAGAAATCATTTTAATTATTCTTATGGTTAACCTGAGGGAACAAAAGGAGTAAAGAGTGTCACCCAAAATACTAAGTACAGCTATTTTACAAAGATTCTTTTAAAGTCTTCATTTTTACTCTTTCTGCTACCCAATCCCTGAATTTCTGCTCCAAATTTTTAATATTGACATGAATTCTGTAAAAATATGTGAGAGGACTATTGTTTGGTGAATAAAACAGTTAATTATGAGAAGAGAGGTGGTTTGTAAAGAAGAAATCTCTCCAGCAGGACATCTCAACCAGATGACATCTTAGAGGGGAAACGTAAACCAGAACACCATCTCAGTGATAGACAGGTGTGCCCAGATTCCAAACCTGGGATCTCAGAGACTTTGGATCATGGATGGCTGGACAATTGGGCTTTTCCTTGGCCTCAAGACAATGCCAGTGAGTAGCATTTTCTTCTAAGCAATTCTTTCACAGATATCTGATTACAGTAAGTACCAGGACAGCACTTCAGCCTCCCCCTGAGAAAGGAATTTATGACCCCAATATTATTATAATCAATGTATTCTTATTTTTCTCCAAAACACCTTGTTCTAAATTCTGGATATTGGTGTTGATTTTGAACAAATTGAGGCCAGGGGTTGGGGAGCGAAAAGCAGCAGGGACCCACTGTGCTTATTCCTCAGATTTGTTTACCAGATTCCCTTAGCTGCTCTGCAAACTTCAAGGTTTTGCAATCTCATTTTGAAAGGCTTCAATGAAGTCTTTATATGTAATTTGGTCATTTCAGGGTTGGGTCCCGTCCATGGGCCTGAATATTTATTTACATATTTTGACCCAAGGTTAGCTCATTTTAATGACTGTAACTATGATTTGTTCTTCAGAACCCTCCTCTGTGCAACTGAGCACACCCCGTGACATGGACAAACATTCACAAGAGAACCAAAACTTAAGTTCACACAAAGCACCTTTAAACAAAAATCCGCATCCCTGCATGTTAACAAAAGACAGTTTATCTCATTGCAAAGGCAGATGAACAGGAAGTCTTCTTAACGAGATGACCCCACCTGATTGTCCAAGCAGCCTGCAAAGATTCAGCTGCATCCTACTTCTGCCAACGGTTTCTCAGAGTGCTCTTTCCACAGGGGAAGGAGCCCAAGAAAGGAGCTTCCTTGAGAAGCAGGCTCAGAGAAGAAACCTGCTCTGCCTGCCAGAACAAACCTGCCTCACAGAGGGGTGTGCTGCTGAGGCCAAACTTGGCCAGACCACCTTCTCTCTTTTTCCTTCTTTGCTTGTTTTTAGTACAGTTGAACATTTGCTGCCAGGCATTGTTTTGTTTTTTACTGTTTTTCAGTTTTAAAGTAGATTCAAATGTTACAGATCAGACAATGCAGACAGGGAGGGTTTGCTTCATTTCTCACCATGCACAGATTCCCCGTGAAAACAGAAGGTATGTATACTGTATGGTGGTTGAGAAAACACACACAAGCTTATTGCTCTTGAAAGGAAGTCTAGGGACTTGGAATGGGCAGAGCTTATAAGATGTGAAAGTTCAAGAACAAGACAGAAAATAGGGTTCCTCATATTTTCTCCACCAGAGATCTCAGCAGCAGTAAAGGTACCTAATGACTTGGTGGCAGCACAAGTGCAACACAGATTGACAGTGCTGACCACACAGTCAGCACCTGCACTTCTCACCATTATAAATGTACAAATGAAGTCTTTAATTAAAGACAAACAAACAAAAACAACTTTACTTGCCAACTAAACAATCTTACCCCTTCATAGTTTTATTTACTATCCATAGATTGAGCACTCCCAAATGTGAGACCATAAGTTGAATCTGCACGCAGAGGATCAGGACCGCATACAGAGGTGTTTACTGGACACTTAGCTGACCCAATACACCCCAGACTTGCCATGTACCCCCTTGCAAAGAATCTCCTGACATCTCCCTCCAGGATTCCCTGACATCAGGAGCCGGAGCTTGAAAGCCCTCCACGACTCCCTGCCCTCACTTACCATATTCGATCCACCACCAAATCTTCATAAATGGACCTCCAAGTAAAGCCCACACCTAGCCCAGGTTTTAGTGCCTCTCCCCCGCAGTGGACTCCCAGTGTCTCCTCTCATCCACACTGATCCACTCTCATCTGTTCCCAATCATGCATTCGCAGGGTAGCATGCTACAGGCCTCCATAGATCCACTTCCTTCTCAGCCTTCTGTTGCTTCTGACCCAGTATTTGCTTGCCGCTCTGCCTATCACTGCACACCCTCTTACCGGGCCTTATACCCATCCAGGACATGGTTTTGTTCATCTCCATGCCCCTAATGCAAAATATAGTATTTGGCATATATTCTGTTCACAATAAGCATTTGTTAAATAAACACACATATGTGTGACAAAGAAGTGCTGAAGAAAGAACTAAAACATTAGATTTTAGGTCACTGTTTTAGGTCAATATCTTCTTAGGTTAAAGTGAATGTAAAAAAAGCTAAAGATAGTTTATAAATTAGGAATGCTACAAATATTACAAAGCAGAGACATGAGCATGACAAACAATATTTTGCTGTGATTGTTTCTGAAGTTATTGCTAACTAAAAGAGGGCAATATGGTGTAGAGAATAAGCAATAGGTTGCAGCTGGAGCAGAGTTAGGTTCAAATCCCACTTCCACTCTTCTGTTGCTTGCTAATTTGGTAACTCTGTCTGAATCTCAATTTCTGTCTGTAAACAGTGGATAACATACAATGACAAAGGTTTCATATGTAAAGGCTCAGCCAATTTAAATAACTTTTATTAATGCCATTGGCAAATTATGTTTGTTATCTTTACTCAAATTGAATGACTAGTTTAATCAATTGTCCCTACTGAAAAAATTAAATTCATAGCACTGTGTCCTGCAGTAGGGGAAAAGACATAAAGAAGAAATAAGTTTGAAGGGTGTTAGATACAGACTGTATTTAATTCAATTTTTAACAGAACAATTGTAGGGATTGTGTTTTATTGTTGAGAAGCACAAATAATTGTTTTTCAAGGTGAGACTAGTTAATGTTTCATTTTTCTAGGGCCACTTTGCAGAAACCATTGGGAAACAAATTCCATTCAGTTTTTCTTCTGTAACTATGAACACACCAATCTGCATTGGATGAGCACCACTGAGCCTCCATGTAGGCCCAGCTAAGCTAGAAAGCTAAGCTGAATTCCCAGGGCTGCTACCTGGATTCACAAGCCTAAGGAGCCATTGAAGTTATTTCTTGGCCTGAGCAGGAGACAGAGAGCTGCAAGCAAAACCTGAATCCAAAGTCTTTCCACTTTTTAAAGCTGCCTGAGTCTTGTTAGTTCTTTCTTGTGGGTTTACTAATTATATGCCATTACACAGATTTGACTCATAACTACTCTAACATAGAATCCTCACCTTAAAAATATCATTTTCATATATAAATATAATATTAAGTGAAAAATAAAAAAGAATTTATTCTTTACTTTCAGAAGAGCTAAAATAAATAAATAAAAGACATGGGGGTGGTTTTGGACACAGATTCTCAGCTTCTAGGAACACTAGAAGTATCTTATACTTTCCAAGTTTTTCTTCCTCGCAGGGGACACTGGGACTGAACTATCTCCTTTCCCATGTAACTAATGCTTTCCTTGCTTCTTGGGAAGTCAGTTCACAGAGTATGCCAAACCCTGCAGTGGGAGACAAGCCCTTCTCTCCCTGCAATAACACAGGGACAAAGGACACCAGCCGGAGAAAGGCATTTATTTTTATAGTATCACTTCCTTACTCTCCAAATGATAACTATTTGGATTACTTATTATTAAATCAGAGGGAGCAGAAACTTCACGTCTAATTCGGCTTGAACTATTTGCACCATTATTTGTTTATCTTTCACTCATTACTTAACTTTGGAAATTATTTTTAAAAAAACCTTGGCCATTCATTCCACTTTGTGTCTAGAAGTCTTAATCTTCTACTTTTCAGCTGCAGTTCTTTCTCAGCTACTTGTGTTATCAAAATAGAGAAGGCCCATCAGGCTTATATTTCTCTACAAATACTCAAATGCAGAAGGAAAAAGGCCCTAAGTAAAACATACAAGAAATCACTCCACACATATAACCTATTCATCTAGCTCACAGAGCAGGCAGCCCTCATGGGAGGCCAGTCAGCCTAGCTTTCAGGTAGCTCCTGGTTAATGGGACTTCAGTGACATTAACATGGTCCAAGCATCCCCCATTTATTAATTCACTATAACATGCCTCGTAGGACTCAAGAGCATCAGGCAAAGATGAATAGACTAACCCAGGTCTAGGACAAAGACTACAGATGGGAGGTAAAGAAAATGTCAATTCATCCTGCATGGTTTCTAATTATATAGCCAAGTTTGGGAATGTAGGATATAGAGCACCAGGCCCTCAGGACTTAGAGAATGGCAGGATCTTTGTAATCAGATGGAGATGGCTCCAATTTATAACAGCACCCTGCAATCCCACACCATCTTGGGCATATCTACAGCTCTTGACCTAAATTGTGCCCAACCATACAATCCCATTCCAACAGGAAAACCTATACTTTACCTCTACCCTTACAAGGCTGAGACTGTCCTCACCACCTTTTCCTAATAACACCAGCCAATAACCCTTTCTAGAGAATATCCTGGCAATATCATTGAGTCATGTCTTTCCTTCATTTTTTATTCCCAATCCACCCTTTCTACACAACCCAAGTTATTGGTTTCTTCAAATTGTGGCTGATATTTGCCAGCTCTTTCTATCTTCCTAGTTCATTGAATGGTCCAGTGCCTCATCTCCTCATGCCTAAAGGCAGCCTAGGGCAGCAGGAAACACTTGGGCTCTGGAAGTGGATTGAATCAGCATTAACCACCTCATTCCTTATGTAACATTTACCTCAAGGCTTCATCTTGAGATTTTAGTCATTTGAAAAAGCCAGTGACAAATCCAACTTTGCAGTGTTGTGTAGAACAATAAAATGGTGCCAAAAATGCCTTATAGAATGTTATCAGTCTTCCCAAACAAACATACTTTAATTAGACCAGTTCATTGTTCAACAACCAATGGGGGATTTTTTCTTACCAAGTACAAGCTCTTCCTCCTGCTAGTGAAGGTCTCCATGATCTCTTCACAGCCTCTCTGTAGCCTGTGCTAATGGTCTCAAGACCCCTCTCCTCACCACAGAAACCACTCTGGTGAGTAGCATCAACCCCACTGTGTGCAAACCTCAGACTCCAGGAGGACTTGCGTGCTTCTTTCCATATCATCCCTACTCATCACCCAAATCTGTTTATTGTTTAATGCTCATTTTAGTTGTAAACTTCTCTAAGGAGACTTCTTTGCAACCTCTGGATTATGTTGATCTCTTCTGTCTCTGGTATTAAAAAAAACATACACTTTAGAGCAGTTAGTATGTGCCAGACTGTATTAAGCCTTTCTAAAAATGTATTATAATTATTATGATTATCCCCATCCTACAGGTGGAAGCACAAGACACAGATTAATTTTCTTAAAGTCTCATAAAAAGCAAATGGCAAAACCACAATTTGACCCCAGACATGCTGGCCATACATCCCTGCACTACTGGGCTCAGCCACATAGCCCAGATGTTCTCAAAGCTTGAAATATAATTCTTACTCAATAACTTTAGAGGTGATCACCTGAGAGAAAAAGGTAACCTTTAGTATTAAGATTTTAGGGGGTTGGCCAAAGTAACTACATAGGAGGGTCCTGAAATCTGCTCTTCCCATAGACCCCCCAAAAGGAAAGCTACAATGGATCAATTTCCAATGAAAGAAATACAGAAACCAGCTGAGTGACTCTTGCACATCAGCCAAATGAAAAAAATAACTGTATCAAAATGTGGGGAAAAGTCTGAGACACACTCATTCTATAAAGCTAACCAAAGAATAGTACCATAACATCGGGAAGGAACTCCCAACTCCAACCTTCTCTCTGAAGAATAAAAGGTTATAACTTCACATTTATAACCCCAACTTTTAAAACTCTCACCCAAGAGATAGTCCCCAAAACACCTAGCTCTGAAAGCCCGTGAGGCTTTCAGCTCAAGCCTGTGCCAAACAAAGAAGGAGTTATTAATAGGAGTGTGAACAGTTGCTGCCCTTTCTCCCCCAGGGCTCAGTTCAGAAACAGTGGACAAAAATACCTATGTCTCTGTATTTCCTAGAAAGGGGTTCATTTGCATACCTTAAAAGCTGTTGCCTATGAGTCAAGATTCTAATTTAGCATACATCTAGGAGCTGGCTACTACTGTCCTCCCAGAGACCAGGAAAGCTGAGGAGCACATTTCTGCCACCTCTACCTAGACTGCTTCTAAGACATATCTCCCTGAAAGGAGCTTGTACACATGTATTTAGCATCTCAGCTTTTGTGGCTACTGCCCAAAAGTTAGGCTTCTGATTAACTAGATCTGAAGACCAATGGGACTTTGATTCACAAATCCCCCAGACCTTAATAAAAAATGAGGAATTACTAACAAGTGCAGAGCTACCTCTTCTTGCAGCTGTGTAACTGGGTCAGTGCAGAGGGAGCAGCCCAAAATGTCCATCTTCAGGTTACTTCCTAAAAGGGACTAGATACATTTACAGCTGCTGCCTGAGGGTCTGGTTTCCTAAACTTGCATCTAGGTGCTGAATATGATCCTCTGCTTTGGAGTACTGATGGGTTTTGGCATAACCTCAACTACTGGGAGCCCCTAAAAACAAAGAAGTTGGCTTGGACCATCAAAAACGTTTGAGAATCAATTGAGATCTCAGCTTGGGATGACTGGAACAGTTCAATTCCTAAGCAAGATCACTCTGTCAAGAATAGAAGAGGTGGCTATTTTATTCAATTTGCAGAAACCAACACAGAAAGTCCAGGAAAGTGATGAAAGAGAGTAGTATGTTCCAAACAAACAAACAAACATAAGAAAACAAGAGAAAGATTCAGGAACAGATCTTAATAAAATGGAGATAGTGGTTTTCCTAGAGAGTTCAAAATAACTATCACAAAGATGCTCACCAGGGTCGGAATACCAGTATTTGGCCAAAACAAGAATTTCAAACAAATAGGTAGAAAATATTAAAAATAACATAACAGGACCCTGGCTGGTGTGTCTCTGTTGGTTGGATATCATTCTAAAAACTGAAAGGTCATGCATTCAATGCCTGGCCAGGGCACATGCCTGGGTTGCTTATTTGGTCCCCAGTCAAGGCATATGCAAGAGGTAACTGATGGATGTTTCTCTCTCACATCAGTGTTTCTCTCCCTCTCTTTCTCCTTCCTTTCCCCTCTCTCTAGAATCAATAAAAGAAAAAATGTTTAAAAAAAGAACAGAAAAAGAATCCTAGAGCTGAAGAATGTAATTACTCTACTGAAAATTCAAGAGGGTTTCAATAACAGACTGAATCACATAGAAAAAAAAGGATCAGTGAACTAGAAGCCAAAGGGGTGGCATTCATCCAATCAAGGAAAAGAAAACAAAGTGAAAAGCTATAAATATAGCTTAACATCATTATTAAGTGGATCAGGAAAATCCAGAAAATTCCAAATAAATACCAAATTACGTGAATCTAAAAAGACCTACTCATAAAAACAAGAAAAGAATCTTAAAAGCACCAGGACTAAAGCGACTTGTACATACAAGTGAAGCCCCATAAGACTACAAACAGATTTTTAGCACAAACTTTGAAGGCCAAAAGGGAGTATGCTTACATATTCAAAGTGTTTAAAGAAAAAAACAGCCCTGCCAACCAAGAATACTCTACCCAGCCTCATTGTCCTTCAGAGTTGAAGGAGAGATAACAAGTTTTCCTGACAAGTAAAAGCTGAAAGAATGTATCATCACTAGATCAACCTTACAATAAATATTAAAGGTGGTACTCTAAGGTGAAACAAAGAATACTAATTGATGACAAGAAAATATGTGGGAGTGTAAATTAATTCTAAAAGTAAATTTATAATTTAATGCAGAACACTTTAATGTTGTAATGGTGACTGGATAAATCACTTATCTCTGCTATGAAAATAAAAAATAAAAGAATTTTAAAAACTATACCTACAATGATTTTGTTAATTGGTACACAATGTCAGAAGATGTAAATTATGGCATCAAAGGTATAAAAAGTAAGGAAGTGACAAAATGTAATCCTTTTATAAGAGTTCAATGTTAAGATGTTAGGAGGCTAAAAGAGACTGTTATAAGATGTTCTATATGAGCCTCATGATAACAATAAAGCAAAAACTTACAGTAGATACACAAAAGATAATGAGAAAGGGATCAAAGCATACCATTGCAAAACATCATCAAATCACAAAGAAAAAAAGTGAGAGAAGAATAAATGCATTATGAAATAACAAGAAAGCAATTAATATAATGGCAATTATAAATCAATGCCTATTAATAGTTACTCAAAATATAAATAGACAAAAATTCCCAATCAAAACACATAGAGTGGCTGAATGGATAAGAAAATAAGACCTAATATGTTGCCTACAAGATATTCACTTCAGTTTTAGAGACACATATTCTCTAAAAGTAAAAGAATGGAAAGAGATATTCTATACAAATAGAAAACCAAACAAAGAAAAAGAAGGGATACCTATACTTAATGTCATGCAAAACAGATGTTAGAACTAAAGACCATAGAAAGAGACAAAGAAGGTTATTAAATAACTATGAAGGGGTCAATTCATCAAGATGATATAACTTTAGTAAATGTTTAAGCATACATATATACACACACATACATACATGTGCTTATACATGCATGTGTGTATACATGCACATGTGTATATGTGTGTACACGTGCATATACACATGTGTGTGTATGTATGTACACACATATATACACATTTAATATATAAGTCAAATATTAGTTGACCTGAAGAGGAAATAGAAAGCAATAAAATAGTAACATTATGCCAATACTCCATTTTCAAAAATGACTGGATCATCCAAATAGAAAATCAGTAAAACAAGAAAATAAGAAAAACTATACATTAGATTAGATGAACCTAATAGACATTCACACAACATTGCATCCAACATCAGCAGAATACACATTCTTCTCAACTGCATATGTAACATTCTCCAGGATACATTATGTTTGAGACCAGAAAATAGCCTAACAATTTTAAGGAGATTAAAATCATATTAAACACCTTTTCTGATTGTAATGGTATGAGACTAACTACAAGAAGAAAACTGCAAAAGTCACACATATGTGGAAGTTAAACAACATGCTTCTGAACAACCAATGGGTCGACGAAAAAAATTAAAAGAATAATAAAAAATATCCTGAGATAACTTCAACCCAGGAGGGAACTGGGAGGCAACTCCCTCTGGTTATGGTGCCTGCATGAGAGAGAAAAGAAGCAAAGTTGTGGACCATGTGGCTTTGGGGGCTCCCTTTTGCCAGGTGGCTTAGGAAGCAGGAGAGACCTTGCTGGGAAGGAAGGGGGTGGAAGGACACTTGGTTGGCCACAAGAAGATGCCACCTAATTTTGGATTAACTGGAGATCACAGCAGCGATACAGCTGATGGTACCAGAACCTGAGCCGTGGACTTCTACTTCTTTTCCTGGGATACTGTACCCCAGACTGGGCAGAGTGAGAAGGAAGGACTGTGTGTTAGTTGGTATTCTAAAGGACTTAAGTATTTTAATAAAGACATTAAGTCATTATTCTAAGTCTATATAACTTTTGAATAAATAATCCCTTCCCTTTTCACCAAAAGAAATATCTTGAGACAAATAAAAATGAAAATACAACATAACAAAACTAAGGATTAATGAAGAAATTTAAAACAATAAATGTCTATATCAAGAAACAAAAAAGATCTTATATAAGCAATCTAATATTATACCTCAAAAAAACTAGAAAAAAAAACAAACTAAGCCAAGTTAGTTAAAAAATGAAATGAATATCAGAGTAGCATAAGTGAAATAAAAACTAAAAAGCCAATAGAAAATATAAATGATACCAAGAGAATTAAAAAATGTAGACAAACATTTACCTAGAATTTTCATAAATGAGAGAGGAGTCAAATAAAGATAGAGATGTTAGAACTGATAGCACACAAATAAAAGATCATAAGAGACTACTATGAACAATTAATCTAATAACTTGAACAACGTGGAAGAAATGTCTATATTCCCCAAAACACACAACCTGTCAACACTGAATTATGAAGAAACAAAAAATCTGAACTGACTACTAGTAAAGAAATTGAATCAGAAATCAAAAACATGCCAACAAACAAAAGGCTAAGACTAGATGCCTTCACTGATGAATTCAACCAGACATTTAAAGAGTTAATACTAATCCTTCTCAAATTTATCCAAAACATAAGAGAGGAGAAAACTAATTTTATAAGGCTACCATTACCCTGACACCAAAACCAAACAAAACAGTGGAAAAAGGGAAATTACATAGATGCACAAATTCTCAACAAAATATTAGAAAACCAAATTCAACAGCACATTAAAAGGATCATACAGCACAATCAAGGAGAATTTATTTTATGAATGCAAAGATGGTTCAACATCCACAAATCAATAAATATGATACATCATACTAACAAAATGGAGGATAAAAATCATATGGTCATCTCAGTAGATGCATAAAAAGCATTTGGCCAAATTTAACATTCTTTCATGAAAAAAAAGCCTCAACAAACTGGGTATAGAGGGAGTGCACCTTAACATAATAAAGACCATATATGAAAAGCCCACAGCTAACATCATACTCAAAGGTGAAAAGCTGAAACTTTTCCTCAAAGACCAAGGATGCCTGCTCTTGCCACTTCTATTCAACATAGTACTCTAAGTTCTATCCAGAGCAATGGGGCAATAAATACATTAATTAATTAAATAGTCTCTATTTACAGATTACATGACACATACACATGTATGAAGTCTGTCTGAAAAAAGTCCAGCCATTGTTAATATAATGAGAAGAGTGTGCATGACATTGATGTAATCTGGCAGCCAAGGAGAGTGAACTGGAAAGCACATGTGTGAACAATGATGACCTCACTGTACTAGTTAGTAGGGGTAGTAGATGCCATTATAGAGATGCTGTTGAGTATGTGTACTGGGTGGCCTTCATATTCAAAATAACTGAGTAGAGCAATGAATCTGCATCAAATTTTGCATTAAGCCTGAACATTCCTCTGTGGAAACTATTCAGATGATTCCAGAATGCTGCAGCTGTGGGAAACTGGTGATTGGCAGCTGCATCGCAATAATGCACCCACTTATGCATTACATTTTGTGCAGAGTTTTCTGGCAAAACATCAAATAATCCAGATTGACTCAGCCCTCTTACAGCCCAGATTCGGTGCCCTGTGACTTCTGGCTTTTTCCAAAACTAAAATCACCTTTGAAAAGGAAGAGATTTCAGACCATCAGTGAGATTCTAGAAAACACAATGGAGCAGCTAATGGTGATTGGGAGAACTGTGTGAGGTACCAAAGTTTCAACTTTGAAAGAGACGGAGTCATTATTGTCCTTTGTACAATGTCTCTTGTATCTTGTATCTTCTTCAATAAATGCCTCTATTTTTCATATTACATGGCTGGATACTTTATAGACAGGCCTTGTATAGTGACTCTATTTATATATAGACACATACACATATAGGGATACAGGGTCTGGCAGAAGTAAGGCTTGCTTGAGTGTGATTGGTAAGTTATTAATTTGGATGCAATAATTTATAGTTTTAATTTAAACATTTTACCTAGAATATTATGTAGTGTGCTTGAGTGTGATATTGTTATGTTACAGAATTATATGTTTATGATTTTGTAATAAAAATGGGACATTATTTGTGCCAGACCTCCTATATATATCACTAAAGACTCCACCAAAAATCTGTTAGACCTAATAAATTTAGCAAAGTTTTAGGATACAAAATCAATATACAAAAATTAGTTGCATTTCTCTACACTAAAAAAGGGCTATCAGAAAGAGAAATTAAGAAAACAATCTCATTTACAATAGTACCAAAAGGAATAAACTACCTAGAAATAAATTTAACCAAGGAGGTAAAAGACCCATGCACTGAAAACTCTAAGACATTGAAGGAAATCGAAGAAGACACAGAAATGGAAAGATAGTCCATGTCATAAATAGAAAGAACTGATGCTCCTAAACTAGCTGTAATACCCAAAAAGATGTACAAATTCAATGTAATCCCTCTCAAAATTCCAATGGCATTTTTCACAGAAATCAAATAAACAATCCTAAATTTGTTTTTAATCACAAAAGACCATAAAGATAACATGAATCTTGAAAAAGAAGAACAAAGCTGGAAGCATCACACTTCTGATTTCAAACTATATTACAAAGCTACAGCAATCAAAACATCATAGTATCAGCATAAAAGCAAACACATAGATAAATAGAACAGAATAGAGAGTCCAGAAATAAACTCTTGTATATATGGTCAACTAATTTACAACAAAGGAGCCAAGAACAGACAATGGAAAAAGGATAGTCTCTTCAGTATATGGTACTGAGAAAACCGGATTGTCACATGCAGAAGAATGCAACTGTTTCCTCATCTTACACCTTTCACACCAATCAGCTCAAAATGGATTAAAGACTTGAATGAAAGACCTGAAATCATGACACTCCTAGAAACCATCAACAAAATATAAAAAGCAGCCTAGAAATAGGAGAAAATATTGAGAACCACATATCTAATAATGGGTTAATATTCAAAATATACAAAAGACACATAAATTTAATAGCAATAAACAAACAAACAAATAAATATATAAATGACCCAAGTAAAAAATGGGCAAAAGACCTAAATATGTATCTTCCAGAGAAGGCACACAAATGGCCAACAAGTATGTGAAAAGGTGTTCAACATCACTAATCATCAGGGAAATGTGAATCAAAATCACAATGATGTATTGCCTCACATCTATTAGGATGGCTGTTTTTAAAGACAAGAGCTTGAAAAATGCTAATGAAGATGTGGGAAAAAAGGGACACATATACAGTGTTGGTGGGACTGTGACCTGGTACATCCACTAAGGAAAAGTGTAGATATTCCTCAAGAAATTAAGAATAGAGCTACTATATGATCCAACAGTTCCAATTCTGGGTATTTACCTAAAAGGAAACAAAACTGTTATCTTCAACAGGTATCTGTACTTCTGGGATCTTTGCAGCATTATTCACAATAAACAAGGTACAGGAACAATTTATGTCCATGGACAGATGAACAGATGAAGAAAATATGATGTATATCTCCAAAGGAATAGTATTCGGCCATAAAAAGGAAATAATGTTTTGTCATTTGAACAATGTGGATGAATTTAGAGGGCATTATAATAATTAAAGTTAATCAGAGACAAATAATGCATGGTATCGCTTACATATGGTATTTTTAAAAAGTCAATCTCATAAAAAACAGGGACTAGAAAAGCTGTTTTCAGGGACTGGAGGATAGGGAAAAATAGGGAGAAGTTGGTGAAAGAAAGGATACAAAATTTCAGGTATAAGATGAATAAGGTATGAGGATCTGATGTATAACACAGACTTATAGTTGATAACACTGTATTGCATAATTGAAATTTGCTGAAAGCAGAACTTAAATATTCTCACATTAAAAAATAAATATACGAGGTAACATATATTAATTAATTTGATGTGGGATGGGGAACCTTTTCACAATATATATGTAATCAAATCTTCCTGTTGTATACTTCACATATCTTATAATTTTTTTTCAATTATAACTCACTAAAGCTTTAAAACATATCCTTTTATATTTCTTGGATAACCCTACAGTGTTAGTTAGCACATCAAATAAAGAGAGGTAATATTTAATGGGTTTAACTGTGTACCAGACTTAAGTCTAAATACTTTATGTGTTTTAATTAATATGGTTGATCCTCATAGCCTGAGAAGGTTGGTATTATTAACCTATTTACAGAGAATGAAAAAAGGTCTTTTCATCCTTCTCTATGACATGGTATTTTGTAATGTCAGATATCACAATGAAGCAATTTAGGGCTGAGTGCAGACTTTACAAGGAAAATCTGAGTTCTCATGAGAGAGGTGCAAAGCCCTTAATGTGTGACATAATTCCTTCTAAGCCACTCTGGACCTTCATTTCAGATGCCTCTGATAGTAAACTTGGCATTTTTCCAGACAATCTTTGGAAAAGAACTTCTGGGTTGTGTTTTTGAAAGCAAAATGGAAACAGAATGAGTTTTTATTGTTGTGTATATATGGGTACTGCATATTACTCTTCCAGTTATGGACTGTTGGTGAAATCCAACAACCCAGTTTGTGTCTTAAGTATTATTCTAATGAGAATTAGAATATATATATATATATATATATATATATATTATAGACACAATATATATATATATATTATATAGAATATAATATATATATATTATCCCTATTATTCTGCAAAAGAATAGGGATATTTAAGAGAGAGAGAGAGAATTTCCTGGCCAAGCTTCTCATTTGTATTTGTATATGAGGAGTTTACTCATGTTTCAAACATTTAGAATTTAATATTTAATTAAAAGTTACTATTTGGGCAATCTAGGTATAGAAAATCAAATACATGCAGAAAATCTGTAATAATCATATCTATAATCTCATTTTAAGTACAGAGCATTGGTGCTGTTCTAAACATCCTTGAGTTTGAAAAATCTGGAGAATAGAACATCCCTGGACAAGGAATGGGCTGACACAGGTCTATCCTACATTCACCCCTCAGTGTGTATCTGGAGCAACATCTGACATTCTTGGGGATGTTGTCCTTTAGTCAAATGGTGGGTAGATGAGACACAGTAATTGCTATTCCTACCTAGAGAGTTCCTGTCATTGAAACATTGGATGTAGAGAAACACTAAATCCTGATCTTATTTCTCCATTTCCAGTTTGCCTTTGCTAAGGGCAAGCAGTCCTCACCATCAACAAAGATATCAAAATCCACTAAGAACAAAGCTCATTTAGTAAATGTTTGGTCCCACCTAAATGTTTGTAAAAAAAAATAAAAATAAAATAAAATTGGTAAATACAAATTTAACAATGAAGCAAGAAAAGAAAATATGCCCTGGCTGGTGTAGCTCAGTGGATTGAGCGCGGGCCTGCGAACCAGACGATCGCGGTTCGATTCCCAGTCAGGGCACATGCCTGGGTTGTAGTCCAGTTCCCTGCAGGCCAACTCCCAGCAGGGGACACACAAAAAAGGCAACCATACATTGATGTTTCTCTCCCTCTCTCCTTCCCCTCTAAAGATAAATAATAAATAAATAAATAAAATTGGTAAATCAGGGTTTAAAAAAAAGAAAAGAAAATATAACCTCAGTGAACTAGAGACCTGTGTTCTAATAGCTCCCAGGGTCTGCAATATTCCCAAGCTCAAAAGAAGACCTTCAGACAATCTAAATAGGCTTCCCATCTCTGCAGACACACACAGCACACCCTTCTTCTGTGTGTGTCACAGATGTAAGGACCAGGCCAGAGACACATCTGCATCTTTCAAAAGAAGAATGAGTGGGGAGTGAAGGTATAGCCACAACCCACTCCCTTCCCCCACAGCTCAGAGCAGGACGGGATCCCTTCACTCTATGGAAAAGCAGGAAGACAAGTCAAGCTTACAGCAAGCCCTGCATTCCACACCATCACCATCATAATAAAATTGATGTTGATAATGATAACCCAGGACAGAAGGAAGCTGATAAATTATGCCCTGGAAACTTTGTGTAAGAAGGCAGGAAATTGGGTAGTATATTTCAAAATAATTGTCACACCAAAAAAGTTTTCAAATTTAAATTTTCCAGAGTAAAGGATTAAAATTTCTACCATCCAAAAAATCACTTTCCTAAAAGAGTTTATTCATTATGATTCTGACTAACTGGCATTTTATTTGGCAACTTCATTTTTTCTACAATGAGGAATAACTCTGATAAATTCTAACTCTAATTTTCTTTGTACCTCGAAACTTCTATCTAATTTTTAATACTTTTCAAAGCAGATTTAGGTGCAGCTTTCAAAAATAGGATGAAGCCAACATTTATTGAATACTTACCATGTGCCTGAGTTGTGCTAAACATTTTACAGGAATTAGCTCACACCATTCTCAGAAACATTCCATAGGGACAGAGGGAGTACTGGTACTGCTCTCAACTGATTAATGAGGAAACTGAGGTTTGGAGAGGTTAATTAAGTGATCAAAAGCCAGGCAAAGACTATGTCAAGACCCAAAGCCTTGTCCGGTGGGCTCCAGAGCCAAGTATTCAACAGCTAGAGAAAAGTGCGAAAGAGAGGAAAGCAAAACACTGGGCTTAGATAACCTATAAAGGAATTGGCTCCAATGAGAAAGGCAAATTGGCTACAGTACTAAAACTCAAGCAATTTTTTCCTCAGCTGGTATTTGGATATCCATTTAAAGCAGTGTTAACAGCGGTCATTTTAACCTCAGTCCAATTCTAGCAACAGTTTTGAGTCTCTTCAACAAAAAACAGCATTTTTCAGAAAAGGAGATCCCTCTCATTTTGTTTTAAAATCAGAAAATAGACAGGAGGAGGAAGCAAGAAGCATTCTTGCTCACTCCTAGCCATAATCTGGCTTATTTCACTTCAGGTCTCCTATTAAGTCAGATAGAGAGATCATGCATGTCTCAACAGAACTTGGAAGTTTCACCAGGCAGAATTCAGATCATGAATTTCCATGTGAGAAGGCTCTGTGGCAATTCAACTGGCAGACAGAAGTCACCACATCAATGATGAATGCTCTAACTCATCTTGTAGCTGAGAGCCATTGGCACTAAAGAAGCCTGGGTGTGCAGGCCAGGGGTCTCTCAGAGAGCTCAGTGGAAGGCCTTTTCAAGCTCTGGGCACCAATCACTGTGGATATGTTGACAGAAGCTGTGTGTTTACATGAGGGGAGAAAAAGCCGAAGTCTTGGGCACTGTCAGGAGTACAGATTATTTCCATCAAACCTTTGCAAATACCACAACATAGCTCTCTGGAACTCCCCTGTGAAGGTGCAGTTCTCAGGCTGAGGAGCTGCTCCTATAGGAATTTAAATTGGGGACTTCAGCTATTTCTAGTTTTTGTTTGTTTCTGGAAAGGAAGGAAGAAAAATGGGAACCAGTTGAAAGAAGGGCATTGAACGGCCTCTTTTCTTTTGTTCTTCACCATGTGAAACTCATTATTTCACTACTAAACTAATAATGATCCAGCCAGGAAACCCCTGGGATCTGAGAAAGAACCCGCAGTCCTGTACTGCTCCAGGCACACATATCCACTTGTTCCCAAGGCATATGCAGACTGTTGAGCTGCTAACATTTATGAGACTAACCTCGACTGAGAGTATAGGCAACTCTGCTGGAGTCAAATGGAGATAAAGGCATGCATGAATCATAACTGGGTACAAAGCAGAAGCCAAGGATGGCATAGCAATACCTGGGAGACAAAGGCCTGGGATGGCTTTTCATCAACAACTGGCTTCAAGTAGATAAGGTATAAGTAGAGACAAGAATGTCAGCCTCCAAGATTTTTGGTGCAATGCCATTTCTACTACCCCATATTGTTGTTGGAAGGGAGGGTTTCCTTCTTCAGTGTATCAGTAGTACTTCCATGTCTGGGGTTGTAATAGTGCTTAGACAATATTCAGTTATTTTCCCCAGACTGATAACTTTCTAATGTTGGGCAAACAATGTTGGGCAAACCATGTTGGGCAAACTCAGAGCTTTCTCCAGTTGAGTGGAGCCAACTTTAGAAGGGACCAATACTGAAGTGGTTAAGTGTCATGCTACTACACAGGATGCCATACCTTCTCAACATAGATTTACTAAGATTTATTCTTATAATAAAATAGTAATCTGCCCTACTGACAAAAGAATTCTGAGCTGGCCCAACAAATTGTCAACAAAATATTAGTAAAAGAGAGAAAAACCTTGTTATTCACTAACCAAGAAAGAAAAACAGAAATAGTGAGTAGAGGTATTAAGATTTCGATTCAGTGTTTTTCAAGTTCTAATGTTGATAAATTTTTAGCTGCTTGAATGGAGAAACTGCTGTGTTGGTAGAAAAAACAGTTCTCTTCTACAGAAGTATTCAACAAGAAGTTGACTGACTTTGTTATACAGAGGGTTAATTTACTAATGCCACTAGTCTTTCTCACCTTCCATCCCGAGAAGAGTATGGAGGTTCTATCACCCTACATAAGAACCAGATGGACACAGACAGGTGGCCATGGCGCCATCTTAGCAGAACTCAAAATAGGGGAGGAGCTAGCAAAAACATTTTTAGCTTTCCTTCTATTTTAAATTCTATGGTTTGGCAGTTAATGATGCTGATAAGGAGTATGATTGCCTTACTCTCTCACATTCCTCCAACGGTAACATCAAGTTATTGTCTCCACACTTCCTTCAGTCCTTCTGCCAGCCTGAGAGACAGCTGTGGCTTTTCTAACAAAGGCAACCCAGGCACCGGAGAAAATATTTAGATGTAAACCAGAGAAAATATTTAAATCTAATATCTACATAAGATTGATTTAGATCTAACTCTATATTTTGTGAATGAATGATGCCTTCAGTAAGAAGATTTCAGAGAATCCTCAGAAGTTGGTTGTTTTATTCTCCTGCCTTCTGGCTTCAAACTGTGTGAATTATTTAGTAATTAACTTACCATGCAACTCAGTTCTTTAATTAGTGCCCATCAAGACAAAAGCCAAAGGCATATCCATGACGTGGGAGTCAACACCAGAAAGCCCTGCCTTGGAGAGTCCTGTTTTGAAGGCCCACGGCGTGTCTGCACCTTTGTCATGACCCCTCCACAGGAATCAGCCTCCCTCACTAGCAGATTCCTGAACATGCCCAGTACTGCAAAGCAGTTTGGCTCTGTCGTGTCACCTTTGCTCACCACAACTATTCCTTCATCAAATATTAAGGGAACATTTATTCTGGGAGGGCACTGCTCTGTGTTCTGGGGATACAGCTGGAACCCCATCTTTGCCCTTATGGGACTTATCTTCCCATGGTGGGAGGCCAGCAGCAAGCAACAGATGGCATGTCAGACAGTCATAATGGCAAAGCAGGGAGTCAAACAAAGGAGGTGTACGAGGGTTAGCAGAGCTGAAGGTTGTTATTTTGTTTAAGGTGTCCTGAAATACTGCTCTAATAAGGGGACATTTTCCTAGAGACCAGGAAGAATATGATTATCTGGAGGAAGAACATTCTACCTGGAGAAAATGCATGTGCAACACACTGAGGCCAGAACAGTGGAAACAGCAAGAGATAGTGTGGTTGAGTACAGATGGAAAGAAGAATGGGCTAGATGAGGGCAGAGGGTCTGGGTCACGCAAGCCTTACAGGCCACCAGAAGACTCCAATGTTTGCTCTGTGTGAGATAGCAAGCCACTAGATGCTGTTGAGCTAAATGACTTATTCAGTCTGATTTACTCTTTAAGAATCTACTTTAAATACATGTGGAGAATAAACTGTGGTAGCTGTGAAAGAGGCGGAGACCAAGCAGGTGGCCTTGCAGGGAGCCTGGTGAGAAATGAGGGCAGTTTGGGTAACCAAGCAGGGTGAGAAACAATGAGAAGAGGCTGGTTTCTTGATGGATCTTGAAGGTGAAGCCAACAGAATGTGTGATGAACTGGATGTGTGACATTAGAGGAAGAGATGAGTCAAGCATGACTTCAGCTTTGGGCAGCCACTGCCTCACCATTTCAGCATCTCACCATCCTCCCCCAGGGGGTTTATCAAGGTGACTCTCTAAACAAAGATAGTCCTGTCTGTAGGAGGGGTTTGGGTAAGTGCAGTTCATGTAAGGAATGTACCACCCACTGTATGTCTCCAGGCTCCTTTTCCCCTCTCCCTGATTAGGCAAAGGGGGTTAAACAGTCCTTTGGCAGGAAGACATTCAAAGGGAACTTTTCCTAGAATTGTGAGTAACAGAGAGCTACTAAAAATGAGGCTTGACTTTACAGGGCACATACTGGAAATGAAGGCTATTAATAGATTCCCGCAGGAATGCTACCAGGCTGAAATAGGCTATGAGGCAGGGAGCCTCGCCCAGCAGCATTCAGAGGAGGTGAGAAACAGAACTCCAGGGCTTCTGAGCAAGGCATGGAAAGAAAATCATTTCATACACTTGCCCTAGGAATGCAAAAAAAAAAAGTCAGCAATCATGTTTCAACCCCCGCAGTCTATGGCTGAACATAGCTGTGAGTTAGTATGTGGCTATTTAAACTAAACAGAAAACTGAAAGCTTATGGAAGTAGCCAAAATAAAAGAATCCACTACAGTTTACCAGAGATGGTGAAAAGTAATTTTTAAAGGATCAGCAAGATATACACACCCTGGAATCTTAAGCTAGAAAACTCATTCACTTAAATTAGTAACTAGTAGCCAATCAACAACCCCCCTCCCATCTCCCATCCCTTAATAAGAAGAGATTCTGGACCAAGCTCTCCAGGCTCAAATCCTGGACAAGGAGCAAAGAAGCTGAGTTAGAAGCTTTTTCATCCAGTTCTGCCTTTGCACTAATAGAGTGAATGAATGCTTCAGTTCCCATCAACACTTCTTGAAATCTAGTATGTCAGGGCAGCGGATGAGCTGTGCTCATGCAGGATCTGTGAAACCCAATGTGCTGGTAGAACAAAGAGAAAAACAGGCAGCAAAAATGAGAATGCTTGAAAAACAGCCCACTTCTCACAAGTGGCAAAATTTAAAACAACAAAACACAAAAAAAACCTTAATTCCTACTGTGTGCCTTTTTTCCTAGCCAGTGCTTTGGAATGCTTACAGATACACGATCAAACCAATGCAGTAGAGTAAAAAGCACAGCTTTGGAATCTCAGAGATCTTCTTTTGCGTTCCAACTAATCCTGCTACCAGTTGAACTTTGAGAAGATGACCTAAACTTTTTGAGCCTCAAGTTACTCATCAGTAAAATAGGCACAACACCCCTTATTCCACAGTTTTGTGAGAATCAAGTAGAATAACATCCAAAGTGACTGGTCCCTAGTGAGTTACTGCAAACAGTAGTGTGTCTTCCCAGTTGCTAATGTAAGAGGAAAACAGAGTCTAAGCCAAGGGAATTTATAGCTTGGGAATCCAGAAAGAAATCATTGCAGTAGGCATATTTTCCAAATAGTGTCACTACGCACTGGTCACATATTGAGTATAGTTGTGAGAAGCAGTGCCTTGGTTCTCTGTCTTCCACCAGAATGTTCTCTGTGGCAATGTAATATTGCAGTAGTTCTGCTTAGAATTTGTCCACTTTGCAAATGAACATAAATACCTTTGATCTTATAGCTGTGTCATGTTTTCTCCAAGGTAGTCAAAGGACATTTCTTCGGATGCCAAGACTCAGAAAACCTATGAGGCAGTTGTTCTCCTTCATGTACTTCTAGATTTCACTTGCATATCACACAAAACCAGTTCCTCCTCAACAAGAAACAGAGTCTGTGACTGAACGAACACTTCCTTTCTTAACTTCTTGGAAGAGATTTAGGAGGAATCTAAGTATCATTGTAAAATCCACAAAATCCCAAACCCACTGAGCAGGCAACAGATGAGGGAAATTGTTCCATATCCTGTCCAGAGGAAACGAACAGGACTGGGAGGAAGAATGCGTTGCATGGTGTGAAAGCTTGGTTTTGATTCCTGATGCTGAACATCTGTCACACTTATTTGCAGAGCCACCAGCTCAAGCTGACAGCAAGGACCCTAAACTCACAAGCTTCCAAGTGCAAACTAAAGCCGTCACCCTCAGCAGCTGTGGGAATGCAGACAGGAAACAAGGGACCCTGGAAGAGAGAGTGTAGGAGTACATCCTGTGGGGATAGATAAAAAATAATGGCTAGGCTGTGGGAACCTTTTCTTAGTAAACACGTGAGCTGGAGACCATCCTGAGCCAAAGATCTGACTCCAGTTATTTGCTGTATTGGTTTTTTTTCCCCCAGTGATTTGCCTGAATTTGACAAAGGGGAAAAAAGACATAAGCCCAAAATGTATATGATTATGTTGTTTAAGCTTTTGCTCAACAGAGCACTCATATGATACTGGGTGAAGAAGTATCAGTCTGAAACTCAGGATTTGCCACCTGAGCCAGCAGAGCCCAAGCAGGGACAGGGGTGTCTGACAGGCCCTTCCTGATGGCAGAAAAAAAGCTGCTCGGCAGGCACATTAGTGAGCTGGCCCGCGGTTGATTCTCTCCAGTCCTGGGTGGGTTTTCCTACTGCATCATCCTTCTCTGGGCCAGGGAAGAGAAGTTCTCTTGGAGTTGCATAACCAGGAAGCAATTTATCATTATCAGAGGCATTATTACAGTATGGCATTTCTCTGAATTTACAAGAAAACTCCTTAATTTTTACCAACACTTAGAATTCATCCATCTAATTATAGTATACACATATTATAATTTTAAGCAGTGAAGTACCTGTTTGGTAACAGGTACTTCAGTATTTTCTCAATATTTTTATGTTTTTAGCATTTTTAGAAGCAGACACTTCCTTTTCAATCTTTTTAAAATAGTTATCAAATGGATTTTTTGGGGGGACCATTTTATCAGCTTCCATGACACAGATTTAGGTAATGAACTTCTGTAGCCAGACATGTATGTATTTTCCCTCAACAGGTGCATGGTTGAACTCTCCCAGACAGGCTAGACCAGTCTGCAGTGCACTTTCTGTGCACGTCCTCTGAGTGAAGAGCAGAGCTCAGCAAACTGTGTCTCTGTGGTACCTCCTTGGAACCCGTCTCCAGTGTTTCAAGTCTCCTTCTGATCATGGTGCCTCTCACCTCAAAGCCTGCTTTACAAAGTAGACACTCTGTATTTGCACCAATTGAATATTCATGAAACATTCTGTTGAATGACTTGAACTCACTTTCATAGGATTCACAAGTTTGTTCTTTTTCTCTCTCATCTTTCCAACTTAAGAAACTTCAACCTCAGAATTTTCCACAGGGCCCCCTCTATATCCAGTTCCTTAGGAGACCAGATTTTGGGGAACCTCCTTTTTCTTAGGCAGCAGCTGTATCTCTAACTCAAGCCTCACCTTGAAGACACCACACTCGTTGAGTGTGCTTCTTACTAATGTAAGTTCCATTCCCATTTGTTCTAGGTGTTATAAATAGTTTTCCTTTAAAGAAATACTCTTGCCCTGACTGGATGGCTCAGTTGATTGGAGCACTGTCCCATACACCAGAAGGTTATGGGTTGGATTCCCAGTCAGGGCACATACCTAGGTTTCAGGTTCAATTCCCAGTTGGAGTGTATATAGGAGGCAACCAATCAATGTTTCTCTCTCACAAAAATGTTCCTCTCCCTCTCTTTCTCACTCAAATCAATAAGCATATCCTCAAATGAGGATTAAAAAAAGAAGTCTTCTCTTACTTCCATTACTTCACAGTACCCCTCTCTTTAAACCTTTCCTTCCTTCCTTCCTTCCTTCCTTCCTTCCTTCCTTCCTTCCTTCCTTCCTTCCTTCTTTCTTTTCTTCCTACCTTCCTTCCACACCTCAGTGCCCACATATGATAGGACACGGCCTGCCATCCAAGGTGAGGCCCCACATGAACCTGGAAGTCATTTCTGTACCATTGCACCAGAGCCTCTTACAATGCGGCCTTTCTTTTCACTTGCTTCCAGCAGATGCGGCCAGCATGTCTGTTCTTGCTCTGCCTGAATCTGTCTCTTCCTGTCTGTATAAGTTTACCTTCTCATGTGGGCCATTGTAGACCAAAGACATCCACCCAACAAACTTTGCCTCACCCTGGGGGGTTTACTGAGTGAATGTGAATATCCACCTGCATTATGGTAAATGAAATGGGGCAGGCAAGAGGATGTTCCCACAAAACAAAAGAATCATAAAGAAAAAGAATTAAAAGTGCCCTAGAATTTGGTGCTGAACATCCTTCAAAGCATCTTCTAATTTCACAAATCTGATAGAAATATTATGAAGGTATTAATAAAATGCAGATGTTAGAGAATTTGACTTAGAATTCTGCTGAACAAATGACCCTATTGGGAAGTCGTTTCCAGTCTCCAGGGACATTCCACAGAGGGCCCAGCTGACTGCCTCATATTGAAACAACATGTCCAAGACACATTCCAGCGAGGAGAAAACGGAACAGGGCTACTCTCACCAAATATAAATCATGAGGCAAAAGGGCAACTTAACTCCCTAAGCTCTCCCCTCCCTCCTTCCCTGATCCACCCTCTACCCTCCTCCCACCCCCTCCCACCCCCAAGGAAAACAGAGCATTAAGGAAAAGACTGCCAAAGCAATCTGACTCAGGCGCCAACCAGAGGCCCAGCACGGCACAGATGGCAGCCGTTTGGGAAGTTCACAGCTTTTGGCGCTGTGGCCCTGATGTTTTTACTTCACTGCAATTTGTTTCTGATCTTCAGTCAAATCCTTACAACGCTAGGATCCCCTGGAGAGTTTATACTTTAACCTTATGACAATTAACACCAGAGGCCAAGGAAAAAATAGATAAGAGAAAAAGTCTATTAAGAGGTAGATGGTAGGAAAGCGAGGTCGGATCTCATTACTAAAGTAAGTGTGTTATTTGTGAAATTGTTTCCTATCCAATAAAAAGAATGCAGTGTCTTTAAAAAGAAAAGTTGCCAAGATGGAAAGAAAGTCTTCTTTCAAAAACTGCCAGACCTGCTGATCTTCAGTTACTGTGTGTTCAGAAAATGACACAAATTAGCTGAAGTTGAGGCCGAAGACCTTCCCTGGGGTGAACAGGGCTTTGTGCAGCCGAGTTTGACTATAGAAATGTAGGAGAGCAGAGGAGGGTACTTGTCTAGACCCTGCCTGCCCTCATCCCTGAACGACAGGCCCAATCCCGGTCCAGAAGCTTCAGCCTGGATTCTGCATACCCAGAGCCACCAGGTGTCCTCCCATGGGTGACGGGAAGACACCAGGCAGAGCAGGCAACAGCATCTGTTCTCACCTCTGAGATATGGCACAAGGTTGCAAGGAAGGAAAGCACAGGAAATGGCTGGAGGCAGCCTGACACGTCACAGGAAAGCAAGGGACAGTAACATCAAAGCTTTCCCAGCATTCCACCCCGCCCCAGCCCCACTGAACAAAAGCATGTGTGTCCCTGAGGATTCACCCAGAGAGATGGACTTGGGAATAAATGCACCCAGAGAACCTTTGTTAATGGCCAGTCTGGAAACAGGAACATCAGAGCAGAGTCACTAAAACCAGGAGTCCTTCAGAGCATCGGCTGAGGCACAGGGCCTCTGATCCTCAGTTTTCATCTCCACCCCTTCACATGCAGAGCCAAGCATGGACCCCCACAGCAGAGCCAAAAGCAGTGACCAGAGAGAAGGGATGCCAGATGAGGCATTTGCGTAATTCAAATCTTGGCTTTCTTTTAACTCTTTTTTTTTTTTTTTTTTTACTTTCAGAGACAGTCTTTATTTAGGGCTTGGTGCAGATCTGAAGTAAGGGGTTGAGGTGATGGAGAACAGCTGATGTTTGGTGTGCATGTGGTTTGCTGGGAGAACAGGTCTTTCCCCCGTGGAGACTTCTGCAGAGGAGAGCCCCAGAGGGCTGTGGGCTATTCGTTATAAATTGCCCCATCACAGTAGAAAACAGCACAGAGGGTAATAGATATAAAATAGTTCTCACCCACAGAGAGTCTTATGAGCAAACAGAGCAGCAAGGCCAGCTAAAAAGGCTAGTCTTTACAAATATTCCAAGTTAAAAAGAAATGGCCCAAATTATTTTTCCCCCTGAGAATTTATCAGAAAACATTGTTATTATCCTAAGCAACTGGATGTTTTGGCTTACTCAGAAAACAAAATGTTCTTTTGATTGAAAACACCTACTGGCTTCCACCAGGAGTCCTGCTTTGGGGTTTTAGGGACTGGGGTCTGTCCATAGTCGACAGGGTGGAGAGCTCTCTGTAGACTCCACAGGGAGCATGGAGATTCAAAGAGCTGAGGAGAGAAATCTACTCAGGTTTGGGGAATGAGGAGGACCAGCAGTGGAAGCACAGTCTAGACTGAAATCTGAATGAATTACCCAGGTAATAAGAGCAGAAACAGTATTTTAAGCAAAGGAACCTGCCATTCATTTTCTAGGGCCTGGTATAGAGAGGGAGTGGGAGGTGGAGAGAGGAGGATGCTGTGGAAAGAATTTAATCTGCAGAACCCAGCAGTGACAAACTGCTAATCAAACTATTAAACCATGTTGAAAAGACTTTTTTTTATTGTGGCACAGTGCACATAACATAAAATTTACTATTTTAAACATTTTGAGTGAATAGTTGAGAGGTGTTAAGTACATTCACATTGTTGTGCAACTGTCACCAACATTTATTTCTAGAACTCTTTTCATCTTGCAAGACTGTACCTCTACATCCATTCAAAAAGAACTTCCCACACTCTGTCCCCCCAACTATGGCCAACCACTAGTCCACTTTCCATCTGTGTCATTTTGACCACATTATTGGGTTGGCCAAAAAATCCATTTAGGTTTCTTTCCATAAAATAAAAGGCACATTTTTATTTTCATCAATAAATTTACTGATTTGGTTATTTTTGAGTGTGTGGTTATCCCTGCATGGTATAACATTGCTTATTCTCAATTAATGTCTTGTTTGATTGCTATCAACTTCTACTGGTCTACTCAACTGTTGAACACCATCCTGCAAGAAATCTCCAACATGAAATATCTTCAATATTAAAGTGGCTACACCAAACTTCACTAATTTTGCTGGGTTTTTTTATGTGCACTGATATGACAGCTGCCACAACACAATGTAATAAAACGATTTCAAATGAAGTTAAAAACAACTTAGTGCTACTAGAGCCATCTTATGGAAAAAAACAAGTGAACTTTTTGGACAACCCAATACTTCATGTAAGTGGAGTCATACCTACAGCATTTGTTTCTCTTAACATTATGTCTCCAAGGTTCATTCATGTCATTACATACGTCAGAATGTCCTTTGTTTTTAAGTTTGAATAATATATATTTTTTAAATATTTTATTTATTTATTTTTAGAGAGGGGACAGGAAGGAGGAAGAGAGGGAGAGAAACATCCATGTGTGGTTGCCTCTCATATGTCCCCCCACTGGGGACCTGGCCTGCAACCCAGGCATGTGCCCTGAATGGGGATTGAACCAGCGACCCTTTGCTTCACAGGCCCATGCTCAATCCACTGAGCTACACCAGCCAGGGCAAGTTTGAATAATATTTCATTGTAGGTATACATTACATTTTGCTTATTCATTTGTCTGTTGATGACACTTGAATTGCTCCGATGTTTCATTGAGAAACTGCTTCCATAAATGTGGCTGTACACCTGTCTCCTCTAGACTGTGTTTTCAATTCTCTCAGATATATATCCAGAAGAGGGATAGCTGGATTATATGGTGATTTGTTGGGAGCCACCCTGCCTGGTTTCAAAAGCTGTAAACCCCTATGGCTAAGGCTGAATGAGCGACCTTTGGACCATAAGCCACTAAAGAGAGAAAGCTTATTTGGCAGGCAGGAACGCCACTTCTGCTCCTTTTTTTATAACTGGCTTCCAATGCTTGATCAGTTAGCCAGTGATGGATAAGATTCCCCAAGGGGGGAATGACCTAAGACAGGCATGATCGCATGGAGGCCCCAGGGAAGGACTTGGGGAGCTATGGAGAAAGGGGGTGATGGACCCTCAGCCCTAGGCTCTGATGAAGCCTGGTCCTCATTTCTCCTAATTCCTTGGCTATCTTGCCTTCTTTGCTTGACTTAAGCCTGAAACAATGACAGAGGGTGGTGCAGCTGTGTGCTGGAAAGGGAGGGCTTCCTGGGTGATCAGACCTGAGAAAGGATATGTAAAACCCTGTGAGGCTTGCTTTGCTAAGAATGCTCTTAGTTAAATAATAAAGGTCCGAGCAGGAAGTGAGTTTGTTTCCCAAAGTTTTGTAGCCTCTTAGCTGATAGACCCTGACTCAGAAGAAGCCCTAATAGTTCTTTGTATGCTATCTACTGTTTAATCCTTACTGCCTGACAATAATTAATGAGCTGCACCTGAATTCCTGCACAAATTAAACCCAACAAAAGCCTGTCTAGGCAAGGGTCAGTGCACTCTCCCCTGGAGAGAGTGGCCAGGCTGCTCCAAGGCGCTTCCCGTTTGAAGGAGTAGCCATGCCGTCCCTTTTCCTCCACAGGACTCAGTAGTCCCTGTGAATTTTTCTCATATCTCATCCATGATGCCACAGACACTGTGAGCCAGTGCACACATCAGTAATTCATTTTTAACTTTTTGAGGAACTGCTATAATGTTTTCTATTGCAGCTACATCATTTAACATTCTTACCAACAGTGCACAAGTATTCCAAGTTCTTCATATATTTGCCAACACCTATTATGAGAATTAAACTTCTCAAGAAAAAAGCTTTGAAAGATGTTTTAAATGTTCAATACAGAGAGTTGAGTTAATAATATTCCCCAAACCTTAGCACATTATCATCATTAGCTCCTAAAATTATTTAATATTATCGAATCCCACACCCCACTGCATACCTTTCCTCTTCAAAAGCAAAGTCTTTAAAATGTATCTCTTCTTATTCAAGGTATTCTTATGAAGTATATTTAGTGGTTTTATGCACATGTATTCTAGTTTTATGTAAATGGATGATGTATTTAACTTATTACACTTCCTGTTTTTTAGCCAACTACTGTTTTTCAAACAGTCCATGTCATCACACACACACACACACACATACACACACACACAGCGTCCATCACTTCTGACCTGCATTATTTTCCATCTACCCCAGGTTGCTCCAGCTTCCTACCCCCAGATGCCGAGCTGCAACAAATATCTCCAGACCTGTCACTTCAAGGACCCACCTGGGAATTTCCAAGTTGTTCATTGCTGGTAACAGGGCCTCCCATACTCGGCTTGGCTCAAGGAGCTCAGGTTCTGTCCAGAATGACTGTCTAGCTTGCAAACCCACCAGCAGTGAATGAGGATTTCCACAGGAGGGAGCTTCAGTGAGAAATCATGCTGGAAAAAAAGCTGAGCTTGCAGTCCAGATTCAAATTTAGACTTCAGTTAACTCAATAACTCGATAACTCGATAACTCAATAACAAGAGCCATTGAAAGATTTTAGCAACCTTTGTGAAGAAGGGAAATGATCTTGTCTTTCATATTCTAAATAATACATAGGCCATGTTTTTCTTGTTATGATCCTCTTATTCAATAATATGCTAATAACTGAAATTGACCAAAAAGAAACATCAGAGATGAAGTTCTCTGTCCCATGTTCCCCATACCCTCCATTCACACTTGGAAGCTTATGAAGCTTTAAAAAATATATGTCAAATGCAATTTTCTAATAAGAAACTATAGTAGAGGCAATAAACTGAAGTGTATAGGTGGGGATTTCACCACACTGGTGTGACATTTCAGCCTCTGTCATTGTAACCTCTATTCAGATCATTGAGTATACACCCTAAACTGTAGGCTGAGTGGGGAACTTAACAAGGAGAAAGGGTGGAGTCAGTGACAAGAGGGAAAGAGAAAGTTCTAGATGGAGGTAAAGTCTCCTATGTAGATGCTGTAATAGAAGCCACTATGAAATGGGAGGTCCAAGGGCATCCCTCCTGGGACTCTGTCTTAACCTATTGTCAACATCATAAGAGGGAATTTTACAGTGTGGGGTAGTATAGAAGTACAAGGGGACACCCAAAACAGCAGCATCCTCCTGAGTCATACAGCATAAGGATTAAGAATAAATGAATCATATGTAAACTACAAATAAAACTCTAGATCCCTCACTTGGACACTTGGCTCTCTAACCCAGGTTTAATCATCTATAAAATGATGACAGTGATAATCTCTCTCTCTCTCTTCTTGTTCAGAGGATTCACTCATTCTTTGCGCCAGATACTACTTTGGGTATAAACATTTTGGGCAATGAGCAAGTCCAACATGATTTTTATTGTCAAGAATCTTACACCTTAGTGGGAAGAGATGGTGACAATAACAACTTTATGAAGATATTACTACCCCCACAAAACCACAGCTATGGTAATCCAGGTGTTAGCTGAGGACTCCCAGCTCCTTAAGATCTAGATATTATTTTCTACCCCTTTCCTGAACCCTGTGGAGAGAAAAATTTAGTTATCTCTCAAAAATTTTTGCAAACCAATTTCCAGGAACTTACTTCTCAAGTTCTTCTCTACCTCCTATTTCCTACTTGCTCAGAATTCTTATTCTATATATATTGCATCAGGTGTCTTTCCTTTTTAAAAAGATTTTATTTATTTATTTATCTTTAGAGAGGAAGGGAAGGAGAGAAGGACAGAAATATCAATGTATGGTTGCCTCTTGTGAGTCCCCTGCTGGGAACTGGCCTGCAACCCAGGCATGTGCCCTGACTGGGAATCGAACTGCGATCGTGTGGTTCACAGGCCCACGCTCAATCCACTGAGCTACACCAGCCAGGGCAGGCTGTCTTTCCTTGATTTATACATGTGCACCCACACAGAATTGACAGGAGGTTTTACTGAGGAGTTTGGAGTTATGGATGCAGGTTCACAGAGGATCAATGCAAAACTTTAAAATTTACTTTTGTTGTTCAGGTTTGTTATGTTCCTTCTGTCAGTGGGCCATAGGGTTTAGTCTCTTCTTCTGTGTACTCTAGTTCTCTCCTCTTTGTTCTCCTTCAATCCCCAACACCAAGTACCTTCTCCCATCTTCTTGATGAAACAGGTCCTGTCAGGCTCTCCAGAGACTCCCAGTTCTGAGCTCACTGGATGGTGGTTCTGCCCTAATCTTCCTTTGACCGTTCTTCTCCAAATGCTCTTTTCTCTTGGCTGTGTCCTTCCCCCCTCTCTGACAACTCCACACAGTACTCTTTGGAGCTCATGCTCTTCCACTGGCACCTTAAATGTGGGATTTCTTCAAGGATTGCCCTAGACCCACCTTTTTCCTCACTTTATATATCAGGGGTTGACAAACTTTTCCTATTAAAGGTCAGATAGTTAATATTGTAGGCTTTGCAAACCATAGGGTTTATGTTGCAACTACTTAGTTCTACCAATGTAGCACAAAAAGCAGCCCCAGATGGTATGTAAACTCACCAACATGATAGCGTTTTAACAAAACTTTACTTGAAGAAGCAGTTTGCTGGCTAGATTTGGCCTGTGGGATGGTGTTGGCCAACCCCCACGTACACTCTGCTCTATCCTGAATGAATAGATCCATCCTCAAGGTTTTAACTACTATGTAAATCTCTGGTTTCTACTAGGTTTCTCTTTTGAATTACAAATTAATTTTTACCTCCTCAGATAAATAAAGTGCCACCCCCTCCAACTTAACATCCTCACATGGACCTCATGGCCTTTTATTTTCTTTCTCAGAAATGACACACCCATCAGGTCAGGCAATCCAGATGTCTGTGAGTGATTCTGGACACCCCTTCATCCTCACCTCTATATTTTAATCCAAGATAAAGTATTCTGATTTTACCTACTAAGAATTGCTTGAGTTTTACACTTTTCTCCAACTTCATAGTCACTTCCCTTGCCTGTACCTCAGACATTTTTGACAAGAGAGCTGCATGAGCCTCCAACCTGCATTGCACAATCCACCCCTCTGCTCTCCAATTTATTCTCTACAGCATAGCCAACAGGATGGTCCCCAAATATAACTGTGTACACACAATGTTACATAAGACACTCCATTTTTCTTAGAATAAAAGCCCTATCCAAATGGTCTGGCAGAATGGCCACCTCCCTCCACTTTCAGCTTCACTCTATATCTCTAATTCCGTTCATCTGCCTAAAATGTTTTCCCCTCTTTTTACCTAATTGTTTTCATCATCCAAATCTCAATTGAAGTATATCAAATTCCCCTTTGCACACATCTTCCCTATATAGCACTTAATGCATTTCAGTTGTATATTTATTGTTTCAATTGGGGTTGGCAAACTATGACCCACAGTCTAAATCCATCCTGCCTTTGTCTTTGTAAATAAAGTTGCATTGGACACAGCCAGACCTATGTGATTGTGCAGTGTGGCTACTTGTACAGCAGACCTGGGTAGTCATGACAGACCATGAGGTCCCGAAACCCTCAAGTGTTTACTCTCTGATCCTTTATGGAAAAAAATATGTTGACCTTGATTTTACTGATTTGATAATTCTGTCTTCTACACTGGATAGCAACCCCACAAAAATAAATATTATGCCTTCATACTCCATGCTCAGCCTCTGAAACTCAGCAGAATCATAATCAGTACTGATGGAATGAATGCATGATGGGATATGCCACATCAGGACATACTTTCCATCCTAAGACATTCTCCTAAATCATGATGCTGGTAGTTAAGATGGTCATTTTTCTTTTTTTTTTTCTCTTGCCTCTGGTAATTCTCACTCACTCCACCAGCTGTGATAGTTGAGACTCACTGAAGACTCTGTTCTTCTATAGAAGGCATAGGAATACTCTGAACAGATGAGCTTGTTACTTTAAGTGTGTGTAAAATGGCCACATACCAATGAAGAATTACCTTTGCAAACAGTCCTCTATTGCACATTCCCCACAAATCATCACACAGCCCATGAGAAGTCCTGGGATATGCCCTCACTTTACAGGAGAGAGAACCTGGCTTGAGGATAGAGGCATTTGAAGATATTCATTCACATCTTATGGCCACAAAGTCTCTTTCAACACATCAACATCTCCAAAAAATGTGTTTTGTGAAGATGTTTATGAGGGAAAATGAGTTCCATGCTTAAATGTGATTGGAAAACAGGGTATATACTATAGCCCTGGTAAAGGTTTTGTAAGAAAGAAAACTGTTTAACATTTTCTAAATGTATTTGATCTTGGTACACCTTTTTCCCATAAAATACCTAGAAACCCTTTACATGAACTTGGGGGGATACATATTTTTAATTATTTATATGTCACTTGTTACAACATTAAATTCATTACAAGCATCTGTTTGATTCTCTGCATGACACGCATGCCTGTCAGTGCTATCCTGAAGATGAGAGGAGCTGGGGTGAGAGAGGAAGGACATTCCAGACCTTCCTTCTCATAAAACACCTTCAGCTCCTAAATAACCCCCATTGCTTCATTCTCTCACAGCAAATGATTGAAACTGTCTTAAGAGAAAAGCAATTTCATAATCTTAACAAAGGAATTCATTCAAAATAAAAATGGAGATAATTCTCTTAACTGAGTTCTGAGTTTAAAGAGGAGCTTTCCTACCTACAATTAAATTAAACATCAAGATACTGTAGATTATGTCTCTATAAACACCCTGTCTATACTCCATGTTCATAAATGGGGATCAGTTAAGCAGCATCCTTCTGAGGCGCTACCAGTTGCCTCATTTGTTCTCTGTTGCTTCAGGTGTGTAACTGCAGCCACTATTTATAAATGGTATACTTTGTTCCTCACTCAGAGACAGGCTTCTCGTTTGTCTTTATAGCATCCTTACTGCATGTCTTGATATTCAAAGAATGTTCACTGAATGAAATTGAAAGCCTTTTGATTTTCTCTTTATAGACCTCTAAACAATAAGTATTTCTTGGACAACTACTATATGCCAAACACAATTCTAGGCCTAAATTCAGGAACTATCTACATGGGGATATAAACGGAGACATAATGATTCATAGTGCACAGTAATACATGTTATATCATCATCATTTAACAATAGCAATGATCTTCCAGAAAATTGGGAGAAAGCTCACAGAATAGACCTGGTCATCACAGAAGTCATCATTGGGGCACACACCTCAGAGCCAGACTAGGAAGCAGGATTTGGACAGTGTACCAAGGGGCTGGGCATTTGGGGAGGGAACAGGACAGCAGGTAGGAGGGGTCATCCAGTGTGTGTAGGGTTTGGTGGGCCAGACTGAGATGTCCTGGCTTGGTTCTATGAGTAATGATAGCTATGAATAATTTTTAAGATTTTTGTTTCCAAATTGGTGAAATCTACATTTAGGAAGCAAATGTAGTGTACAGCACAGGTGGCAAACACAAGGCTTGTGGGCTGAATCTGGCCCTCCACCGTGTCTTATCTGGCCTGACACCTTGTTTGTAACTGGTGGCAGCACCAAGCTCTCGCTTAACTTAAGGAGTAGTTACATTTATATAGTCCTAAAATTACATTTGGCCCTTTGAAGGCAACCATGAGGCTGATGTGGACCCCAGTCAAAATGAGTTTGACACCCCTGGTCTACAGGAAAGATTGGAAGGAAGAAAGCCTTCTCTGTATTTGAAAAAGGCACTAGAACAAAGCTACAGTGTTCTTAAGCTAATTTGGGGGGTATATTACTGGGCATCCTCTTAAAATACAGGTAAATTTTGCCATCAGGCAGGTGACGCGTGCAGCTTAGGCAACATTACAGCACTCTGGAGTTGACTGTGTTTGAGGGAGGTGCCTCCTCTGAGGCTCTCCAACCTGTTCTTGCTGAGCAAGACAGAAAGCCAAGGATCCAAAGGAGCCCACTTTTTCAAAGCCTTCTTGTTTCCTCCTCAGTAGAGGGTTGGAAAACATGCAACCATGGGGAGGCGTGATGAGGACTCTGCTGTGCCTAGAGACTGTAGGAGGACGCCTACTCCAGGCCTGTACTGTCTCACCAGTGTGGCCAGGGGGAAGCCAGACAATACTGGGAAGGAAAAGGAGGGAATCCTCGACCTTGGGCCAGAGCAGGCCAGCAGACCACTGAACCCTGAGTATCTCAACAAGCCTCAAAAAGAAAAAAAATTCTTGGAAGCTGACAAGGCAGCAAGTGAAAACAAAAGATTCTCAATGGTAGGAAACAGGACAAAATTTAGAGAAATTTGTTTTGTTTGGGAAGATAAAATAAGCAATAGACCATTGAACCTAGGTCAGGAGAGCATGGCAGCCTTCCCCCAGAACTGAGAGCAGACAGAGAAGGAAGTGTGGTGGAGACATGCATAGAAAAGAAGCTATTTTGAGGAACATTGTCTTAAACTCAATATGGCTTTTTTCTTCATAAAAGGTAACATCTTTGTTAACAGACTAACCAAATCCATTCTGATGAAAAATGCCCAAGGAAATACCAGGTCTTATGACTCTGAAGCCAAGCCTGTAGTAGGGAGTTCTCTGGTTTCTTCATGCAGATCCCTGACAGAAGGTTGGGGACTTTTAAGCGATGCACACTGGCTGTCTTCTCTAAATGGATGCCCTCACTGAGTGAGTCACTCACCAAGTTTACATTCGCCTTTGTGATCTGCGGGCCAAAACCTCCAGTCACAGCAAACTCCGATATAACAGCTTGATGGAGAAGACCTGAGTCATTTCCCACTCAACTTTGGGTCAGCTCAATGGTTGCAGGGTTACTGTGCTTAAAAAAAAAAAAAAACAAACTTTAGGCCAGAAAGATTTTCTATATGCTTTGGATTCAATATTTATGCAAAAGCATTTTCACTGGCACTAATTCTTTGAATGTTTCTTGAGTGCATTTACCAACTTCTAAGAGGGTTTAGAAATGTAACTGCCTGAAGGGCTTTGTGCCACCTCCATGTGGTGTGAGATTATCCAGAAATTTTCAGAATTGGAGTATCCTTCTCATTGGGTGAGTCCTCTGCTATTTCATTCCACATGACCCTCTTTTACAGGATGCTCAAAGGGATTTCCCAACAGGGGCCACTGCATCAGGAGATCCTTAGAAACTGAATATATTCATTATTTGTTTCTTTAGAAGATTTTGTTCCCTCAGTACACAGCTAAATTTATTCCAACAGAGTGGTCTAGCCATAATATTGACCACTGTGAATATGAAGCCCAATAGAGCATGCACCATCTGACCTGTCTTGTAGAGGTAGACAAATAAAGCCGTCACACCAACAACTGATTTATGCAGTTATTTAGAGCAATCCTGGCTAAAGACACAGGTATTGGGACCAAGTGTCATTTGATATTTGTAGTGACAACTCATTATCACAGTAAAAGAGATGGAGGGTTTATCTGACATTACGTAGCCATGCATGAGCCCAAGCAAAATAAATAAATATGTATCTATATATGTCTATATATACATATAGGTATATAGACATAGATGTATAGATATGTATATATCTATGTATATGCATATATATTAGTTCTATTGAGATATAATTCACATACCATATAATTCATGTATTTAAAGTATATAATTTAAATTTTTTATTATATTCATAGAGTCCTATGACGAGAACCACAATCTTTTTGGAATATTTTTAATACCCCAGAAGAAAACTACCGCCCATTAGCAGCCATTCCCTATTTACAGCCAACCACTCCCGCCCTAGGCAACTGTTAATCTACTTTCTGTCTCTATAGACTCCAGGAAAACTTTTAATATTCCCGGGCCTCAGTTTCTCCATCTGCAAAAGGAGAGAAACTTGGACATATGCATGCCAGAGAAGCCCTCAAAAGTCTCTCTCTCTTTAAGACATCTAAGATTTATAATCATATAATAAACAGTGTTTCATGGGATCTTGCAAAAACAAGTCACAGAATCAGTTCTGGTTTGGGTTGTCTTTCCTTTAGGTAAAAGTATAAATTCAGTTGAGAGGTCAAGAGTACATTGTATCCCATTTCCTCAGTGCTCATAGGCTCCACTCTGCTGCACACTCCCTTTAGAGAAAGGAATCTTGCCCATGCATATAGCCTCAACAGATCACAGGGACAGTAACAGTATATCTCACTGAGGTCCCAAGGTTGAATGCACTAGTTAGTGATTGCTGGGAAAAAGAGAGATGAGTGGAGGTGGAAGAGGGTATAGGGAAGGTAAATGGTAATGGAAAAAAATACAATAAAAGTAATATGAAAATAATTGAAAATAAAATGAAGAAAAATGATAGACTTTCCAAGAGATAGTTTAACACCTCTTCTGGACAATAAGCCACCACCACTTCTAGACCTAAGAGAGGCTCCAGGTGGATGAAGCAGATTGAAAGGGAATTTCATTAAATTATTAAATTAACCATTTTAAATAAAAAGTTCAGTGGCATTAAGTGTCACCGTATTGTACAACTACCACCTCCATGTAATTCCAAAGCATTTCCATTATGTCAAAGTAAAATCTTTAACTCATTAAGTAATTTCTTTCCATTTCCCCCACCCCAAGCCCCTGAAACATCACTAATTTGAGTTCTTTCCCTATGGGTTTATGTATTCCATATATTTCATACAAATGAAATCATGTGATATATAACCTTTGTGTCTGATTTATTTCACTTAGGATAATGCTTTCAAAGTTAATCTACATTATAACATGTATCAGTACTTTTTTTGTAACTGAGTAACAATCCATCGATGGACACTTGAGCCATGCACATTTTTGGCGATTGTGCATAACATTACTGTGAACACGCATGCATGAGTACTTGTCTGAGTACTTATTTTCAGTTCTTTGGGATATATACCCAGGAGTGGAATTGTAGGGGTCATATGATAATTCTATGTTTAACTTTTTAAAAATTTTTGTTCAGTTGCAGTTGTCCCTGTTTTTCCCCCATTACTCTCCCTTGCCCCATCCAACTACTGCTCATTGACAAGCACAACAGGGAGGGGGGGCGGTTGTCCATGTTTAACTTTTTAAAGAAATGCCACACTGTTTTCCACAAAGTTTGTACTATTTTACATTTCTAGCTACATATACAAAAAGTTCAATTTATATAAAATAGTTCCATTTTCTTTGCATTTTTGCCAACACTTGTTATATTCCATTTTTTATTTTTTAAATACTTTTTTCCTCATCTGAGGTTTTGCTCACCGATTTTAGAGAAAGGAGAAGAGAAAGAAGAGAGTAGGGGGAAGAGAATCATTGATGCAACTAAGAAAGGTTGCCTCTCAAAAACACTTTAATAGGGAACAGAACCCACAACCCAGGCATGTACTCTAATGGTGTTCAAATCAAACCTGTAATCTTTTTGGTGTACAGGATAGCACTCCAGCTAACAGAGCCAAAACAGACAGGACCCATTTAAAAAATTATTGCCATTCTAATGGGTGTGAAATAGTTCTTCATTGTGGTTTTGATTTGCATTTCCCTAATGACTAATAATGTTGAGTATATTTTAATATGTTATTGACTGTATATCTCCTTTGAAGAAAGTTTTTTTGTCCATTTTTGTAAAATTGGATTGTTTGTCTTTGTTGTTGAAAAGTCTTTATATATTATGGATACTAAGCCCTTATCAGATATATGATTTTCAAATATTTTCCTATTCTTTAGGTGGTTTTTGCTTTCTCAATACTGCATTTTTGAGGTATAGAAATTTGTTATTTGTATAAAGTCCAATTTAATAACTTTTCATATGTTGTTCATGCTTTAGTGTCATGTCTAAGAATCCATTTACAAATCCAAGGGCCCAAAGATTTGCCCCTATGTATTCTTCTAACTCATGGGTTTGTTATATATTTAGATAATTAATCTATTTTGAGTTTTCTTTATTTTCCCATGTATGATGTGCAATTTTTTGCCCAAATTTTTCAAGGAAAGATAAAGATGCATATTATACATGGGTACTACTAATTCTGTATCTATATAAATGTTTTTAATTATTTTATTTAGGTTTATGCATAAAAATATAACTCTAGGAAGCAATAATGATATCTGTATGCAAAATAATACCCTAGCATACAATAATCCGTTTTGTTTCTAAATATAAAATAAAAATTGAACTAACAATTAAAATGGAAGGTTTTTTCCTGAAAGTTGGAGCCAAAAATATGGGTGTGCATAGTACACAGCAAAATATGGTAATTTTTGTATGTGGTGTCAGATAGGGGTCTGACCTCTTTCCTTTGTATATGAATAACCAGTAGCCCTGACACACTTTGTTGAACAGATTATTTTTTCCCCTGTTGAGTGGTATTGGCACTCTTGTCAAAAATTACTTGACTGCAAATATATAAGCTTATTTCTGGACTTTTAATTCTAATCTACTGGTCTATATATCTATCCCTATGCCAGATTATGCTGTTTTGCAGTTTATAGTAATTTATGAAATGAGGAAGTATAAATTATTCAACTTTGTTTTTCTTTTCCAAGACTAGTTTGACTATTCAGGTCCCCTTTCAATTTTATATGAATTTGAGGATTGACTTTTACATTCCTGCAAAAGAATCATTGAAATTTTAAGGAAGAAATTATTGAATCTGAAGATTGATTTAGGTAGAATCAACATCTTAGCAATATTAAATGTTCTAATCCATAAACACAGGATGCCTTTATATTTATTTGTCTTTTTAAATTTCTTTGGGCAATGTCTTATAGATTTCAGAGAATTAATCTTCCACCTACTCAGTTAAGTTTATTCCAAGGTATTTTATTATTTCAAATGCTATTATAATAAAGTTATTTTCTTAATTTCACTATTAATTATTCATCTTAAGTTTATAAAAACACAAGTGGATTTTATTGTGTTTATATTATACCCTGCAACTTTATTGAACTTTTTTATTAGTTATTGTATCTTTTCTGTGGATTCTTTGACATATCTACGTGTGTGTGTGTGTGTGTGTGTGTGTGTGTGTATATATATATATATATATAACCTACAAAAATAGTTTTACTTCTTTTTAATGTGGACATTTTTCTGCCAAATTGCCCTGGCTAGAATTTCCAATGCTATGTTAAATAGCAGTGACAAAACTGGACATCATTGATATGTTCTTAATCTTAATGGAAAAGCTTTCAGTTTTTCACCATTGAGTGTGGTGTTAGCTGTGGGGTTTTACAAACGTCCTTTACATTGTTGAAGAAGTTTCCATCTATTTCTATTTTGGTGAAGATTTTTATGAGAGAATGTTGAATTGTGTGCTTTATTTATATTCATTTGCTTTTAATATTGTTAAATTTAGGGATGGAAAAACTAATTGATAAAGAACAACTTCTTGATGGCATTTTCCTATTTGTTTTTCTTTACATTTTATCCTTCTTTTCCTCCACTACTGTGTTCTTTTGTATTTAGTTTCTTTTCTTCTAGTGAACCATTTTGGTTCCCTTCTCATCTTCAACAAGTCTGCTCCTATATACCATTCATTTGTGTTGTTGTCACAAATTACATTTGTATAGATTGCAATACGATATATACATGTTTGTAATTATTTTTGTGCATTTGTCTTTTAAATCATGAAGAAAATAAAAAGTGGAGTTAAAAACAAAATAATGCAATTCTATCGACTTTCATATTTGCACACATAATTACCTTTCCTGGCAATTTTAATTTATTTATATGGTTTCAAGTTATTGTCTACTGTCCTTTTATTTCACTCTTTTATTATTTTTGGTAGGGCATATCTTCTGGCAACAAATTTCCTCAGCTTTTTTTATCTGGGAATCACTTAGTTTTTTTCTTCAGCTTTGAAGGATAGTCTTCCCAGATATAGAACTCTTGGTTGAGATTTTTTTCTTTCATATTTTAAATGTCATCCCACTGTCTCTGCCCTTCATGGCTTCTGATGATAAATAGCCTGTTAATATAATTGAAGATTCCTTGTATGTGATGAGTCATCTCTCTGCCACTTTCAAGATTCTTTCATTGCTCTTGGCGTTTAACAATCACATAATGTGTCTCAGAGTAGATCATTTTGAATTTTTCTTACTTGAAGTTCATAGAGATCATTGAATGTGGAAATCCATCTCTTTCCTCCTATCTTGAGAAGTATTCAGCCATTATTTTTTCAAATATTCTTTTGGTGTACTGCTCTAGCTAACTTCTCTTTCTGGGAGTCCCATAATGCATATATTGATTTCTTCAATAATATTTCACAAGCCCCTTAGGTCCTATTTACTTTTCATTTTTTTATGGATTATATAATTTAATTTTCCTTTCTTAATTTTTTTTATTCTTTTTTCTATTTGGTCAAATTTCATGTTGAAACCCTCCAGTGAATTTTTATTTAAGCAATTTTAGCTTAAGCATTACTGTTTTCGCTCCAGAATTTGTATTACTTCTACTTAGTTCATTTTTAATAATTTTTATCTGGCTTCCTTACATTCTTTGTCATGATCTCTATTAGTTATTTAAACTTTTTTAAAACAGATGACTTTAATTTCTGTCTAGTAACATAAATGTCTGGACTTCCTCATGGATGATTGATGTCAATTAATTTTATTCCTTTCAATGAGTCATATTTTCCATATCTTTGCATGTTTGTGATTTCTTGTTTAAAATTGGATGTTCAATATTATAATGTGGCTACTCTGAAAATTATATTCTTTTCCTCAGAGTTTGCTGTTTTTGATTTAAATACTACAGTCATTTATTTGTGTAATGACTTTACCACATTAATTTTTCAAAGACTATATTCTTTGTCATGTGTGGTCACTGAAAACTTTGTTTATTTAGCTTGCTTTCATATTTATTTGAATGCCAGGAGCTGAAAACAAAGCAACATAAAACAAAAGTATATTAATATTTTAAGTTTGACACTTTGCTGGGCATTCTTTCAACACTCAGCAGATATGTTTACAGTTCTGTTTCAGTCTAGGCTTTTCTAATATATTTTCTGTCCAAGTGTCTTGCCCTGTGCTTTCATGTTGCTTTCTAGATTTCTTAATACATACAGGTGCTTTTAAACACCCTAATCTCATTAAGAGTCTCTCCAGCTTTTCCTCCAAGGTCTTAGGTGTTCTATTTTGTCTCAACCATGATCTTTTGTTCAGGAGGCTGTAGATTATTGTATTTTTAGGAATACAGTAATATAAAACACACTGCACCATAAGATGCACCTAGGTTTTAGAGGAGAAAACTAGAAAAAATTGAAGCAAAAAACGTGGTAAAATATTTAATAACCTGTGACCTCACTCCACCATCGCCACCCCCACAGTGAGCCAGGTAAGCTGCATTAAGACTACAAGATGCACCCCTGTTTCCTCCCAAATTTGGGGGGTGAGTTTTATAGTCTAAAGAATATGGTGCTTGTTTGCTTTACTGTGTTTGTAAGAAATGCCCACCACTTTTCGCCATGAGTGAATTCTGAGTTAGGCAAATCAGAGACAAGTGCCTTGTGTCAGATCTTCAGGTAGCTCCCTCCCAGGGAGATGAGAAGAGAAAAACACTGTAATTTACAAATAAGGTCCTATAGTCGGGGATTAGAGTTTCATTCTGGAAATTATAGGCTGCCTTCTTCAAAACCGCCATCAACTATAAAGGGGTGGGGTAATGCTACAGAATAACGCCAAAATAATTAAATACCATTTTAAAGTAACTTTTTTCTTAATTCAGCATTCGTTTGGTTGCTATAAACTTTTGACAATTTTTTAGCAAAAAGTTGGTTCGGACAGTTTCTTCTCATTTTCTCATAGTTCTATAGGATGGCAGCTGCCTACTCTGATGTTTTGCTGACCTGTCCTGACAAAAGGGAAGTTTTTTTATAAGAGAGGTCTTTTATAAGACCTAGTAGGAGAGGAGGTGCTATAGTACTCCACCCACTTCCCAAAACACATGTACCTCAAGCCCAGTGAAGTTTCTTTACATGCCCAGTAGGGTCTATAGGACCTGTTGGGGAGGTGAGAAATTTAAATGGGTGTGCTTGATTCTTGTTGGAAAAGTCTAACCATGAGCAACTGAATAAGCTTCCTTGAAGCTTATGGCAGAGCAAGGAGAGCAAGTTGCATCAGGACTTGCATTTTTACCTGTGAAACATAATAGCCCATATCACCATGAACCATATTTTATAGTGCAGAGATAGCTAAGCTTAAGCCCTCTTGAAAAGATCCTGACCTAAGAGGGCTAAAGAGTGAGTAACTCAGCAAAAAAGAGTCTAGGTGGAGTACACTGTTGCAGCAGAAGTTGAGAAGAGGTCAAAGTGATCAGCTGGAGCATATAAGTGTATCAGGAAACATCTCAAGTCTTAAGGCCCCCTTTTAAAATGAATGTTTTCCGAAGAATCCACTGGAGCATTGATTTAAAGGAAAAGCCAAAATCTGGGCAACAGGAGAAGGTACCAATGTCAACTAAAAGCTACACTAGGCAAATGGGATCTTTCTAACACAAATTCTCTCCCTTTCCCAGCCAGGTCTCAAGCCTGGATCAGAACTGAGATGGGATTAGGGTAGGGAATGGAACACACTTTCCATTTAATGAGAGAATGATGTTTTCACTTAACTTAAGTTGAAATTTTAATACCTGAAGATGAACAAGAAAGATATAGGCTCTGCTCCAGGTCTCATCCAAAGACAATGAAGGAAACTTCAACTAGATTAACTAAGAATAGTGCGTTTTGCTTTGTATGTTCCTTAGCCAAGTTAATTCAATGTGTGGATAACACACGTAACTAGAAGATGAGTGGCAGAAAAAGAGCAGCAAGTGAAAGCAGGAAGTCAGATTCAAACAGACTTAATATGTTACTATATTTTATAAATAAAAAATAGAGACAAGAATTAAATTAAAATTTTAGGATCACATGCAAATTCATTAAAAAAACTTAGAGTTGAAACATGTTCTCATAGGTGTGAGGTAAAAGCATAGACATTAGTTCATAGAATCCGAGGCCCCTCTCCAGAAGGAGGCCCTGCTCACTCTCAGGCCTATGAAATGGTCAACTCAGAGAGGGTTCCTGGAAGACCGCTGCAGGGAACCTGGGGAGGGTGTGCCCTCTCCAAGGTACTAGGTAAGAAATCACGTGCTCCTCTTTAGTTTCTTTCCACTCGGTGTGAAGGAAGCTTCAGCAAGTTGAACATCAGATGTGCCATGAGTATATGAGGCATTTCAACTCAAGTACGCAACACAAAATTTAAAAAGTTGAGGTGAAGAAAGGAGGCTTGAAGTTCATTGAAGTGAAAAGAGGCTTGAGTCAACTGTGTATTCATAACTATTAATACCATTTGGGAATGTGTGAAGTAAGGTAGCCACCCTTGTCCTCCTGTCTCAGAGCTCTAGCTTACAGAGGAACTAGGGACACCCAGCTGAGTTTGCTTATCTTCTTCCCAAGGAGATTTCATTTAACCTGGTTAGTACTTGCTGTACACGAGGTTCATGACTTTTTGGTAATAAAATTGAAATAATTCATTTTTTGGCTGCTCTGTAAAATGTCCTATGAATTTATTTTAAAGGAGAAAAGGGAAAAGGAGGAATAAATGTGGTGTTGGTTTTTCAGTTGTGGCTTTTATTTCCATAAACCTTAGATCACAAGAATGCATGAGATATTTAGACAAATCTTTCCACAATTCCTGTGGCCTTTGGAAGCATAGCATTTGCATGACTTCACCGTGTGGCTTGCATGTGCTTTCTCAGCAGCTTTGCTTGAATCAGGGAGGAGCCCCAACAGTGCTTGTAGTTCTTTGCGTGTGTGTGGAATTTGTATATATGTGGTGGGGGTGGGGAGTGGGGAAGAGAGAGAGGGAGAGAGGAGGAAGGGAGAAATTGTTATTTCTCTTTCTTCCCTTGCTATTTCTGTAGCAAATTAAATTTTGAAAAGGTATTCTATTTTCTACATCACGATGCACTGAGTTTCCTCATTATACATGTTTTCTTCCTGGATTTCTTTGGGAGTGACAAAGTGAGAGAACCCTAACTGAGAAGAACAAGGTCTCATTTTTTAATTTTTATTTAATTCTTGTTAAAATACAGTTTTCTGTCTTATATTCCCAGCCCTTCCGCCCCAGTGCTCCCCACCTCCCTCCCATTTCCGCTCCCCACCTTAGTTATTGTCCATGTGTCCTTTATACTTGTTCATGTGAGTCCATCCCCTTTTCCCCTATGATTCTCTCCCCTTTCCCCTCTGGTCCCTGACAGCCTGTTCCATATCTCAGTGTCTTTGGTCATATTTTGCTTACTTATTTGTTTTGTTGTTTAAATTCCTGTTAACGGTGATATCATGTGGTATTTTTCTTTCACCGCCTGGCTTGTTTCGCTCAGCATAATGCTTTCCAGTTCCGTCCATGATGTTGCAAAGAGTAGTAGTTCCTTCTTTCTTTCTGCAGCAGAGAATTCCATTGTGTAAATGTACCATAGTTTTTTGATCCAGTAATTGACCAATGGACATCTAGGTTGCTTCCAACTCTTGGCTATCGTGAATTGTGCTGCTATGAACATTGGGGTGCATAGGTTCTTTGGGATTGGTGTTTTAGGGTTCTTAGGATATACTCCTAACAGCGGAATTGCTGGGTCAAAAGGCATGTTCATTTTTAGTTTTCTTAGAAAATTCCATACTATTTTCCATAGTGGTTGCACCAGTCTGCAATCCTGCCAACAGTGAACTAGGTTCCCCTTTTCCCCACAACCTCTCCAGCACTTGTTGTTTGTTTCTTTGTTTATGATAGCCATTCTGACTGGTGTTAAGTGGTATCTCATTGTGATTTTAATTTGCATCTCTCTGATAGCTAGCGATATCGAGCATCTTTTCATGTGTCTCTGGATCCTCTGTATGTCCTTGGAGTAGAGCAAGGTCTCATTTTTGCAACCAGGAGACATAAGAGCTGATCTGGCCTGGATGAGAAGAACACAAAAATATTTAGCTATAAGGAAAATGCAACCCAGGTTCCAGCTTCTCAAATGAGTTAGGTTTCTGTGTCTGCAACAGTTTCTCCAGAATGGGGAGAGTGACTATACAGAGGTGTGCTCTGGCCAAGCAAGACCTTGGAACTAAGTTGGGGAGCAGGAGTCACCCACACACAAGTACACAGTACACAATAGGTCCTGAGCCACACAATTCCTACGTTTGTTACAACTTATTTCCACTTGATACCTACTAATCCAGAAGCACCTGCATGGAAGACTTCAAGGGCTAGCTATATGCATTGATTTAGAAAATGAGTAATATGCGCTAGTTACTGAACCAAGCCACCTGGTGTCCTTGTGGAATACAAATGAATCATGCAGACATCACACTGACTTTTCTCACATTAGTCATTTACTATTTCTCTGATTTTTCACTATTGCACAGTAAGAATGCTGGCATTCTGATCATCACTGTAAACAGCAGCAGATCCAAAGGAAAGATATAGAAGTTGAGAAAACGCATCCCTTACATAGCAGACATTGTCATTTTAGCCCAAATGTACATCCTTATCTTTCCATCTGTGGCAGATAGTGCACTTTGGGAGAAAGAGCACAAGGTTAAGCCAAGTTTAAACCTGCGTTTAAATCCTATTCTCACTGCTTCCGAGCTCTAATTTTTGCTTAGATTCCCTAGCCTTTTGGGTTCAGTTGCCTTATCAATAAGGTAGAGAAAATAATCTATGCCTTGTAAGAGTGTTATGAGGATGAAATGTGGAGATTCATGGCAAAGCATTAGTGAAACATATGAGGCACAGGAGGTGGCTCAGTAAATGGAAACTAAAAAGGCTCTAGTTGAATCTGAAGAAACTGTGTTCTCTAATGCGGGTCTGTAATTCTCCCAATTCCCTAACATCTGTAGTGGGGAGCAGCCACAGAGAATAAGAGATGGTGCCTCTACCCAAGTGAAACAGAAGACCTTCATGAACAGCAAGGACACACAAAGAACCCAGATAGACTGATCAATGCTTCCCACTCAGAATGTGCGGGCTTTATTGGCTGCAGAATTGAGCCCTGGGTACACTGAAGCAGAGCCCAGTGCCCCTGAGAGAGTGCCATACCTGCAAGAGAAGATGCGCACTCTGACTCCCAGCAGGAGTACTTGTGCATAGCCAGTTTCATGGATGTACATCCATGCACATATTTCCAGTTGATCACAGGCTCTTCGCAATCCATCTGCCCCTTGTGAGGGCTCCTGGAAACCCTCATTTAGTTTCTTTTCATACAGATTTAACAAGATGTAATATGACTTTCACTATATGTAAATTATATAGCTTAATGGAAAAGCTTCAATACGTTTTGATATTTTAATGTGACACTAAGATTCTGTTCCATCCTGGAGAGCTTGACCTCAAGTCAAAGGCCCTGTGCTCTGAGCTCAGGGACCACTAGCTCACAGCACCCTCCCAGGATTGGTTTCATCTTCTTTCACTGACCATAGGAAGCACATTTGTCCCTTCAAATGAACAATAAAATGGTTGGCTGTGATACACAGCATTGTCAGCATTTTCATTCCATCTATTTAGCACTTTTAAAATCAAAGCTAGAAGATTTAAGTGTCAAAACCTTACAAACTTTAGAATTCTGCAGTGTGGTTCTAAACTTAAGCAGGGGGCAAGGGCAATAAGTTCCCCTAGAGAAGAAAAAATCAAGCCAATTTTTATTTTAAAAGGCATAGCATCTTGAAATCCCCAGTAAAAACATGCCCTGGGCAGATCTTTGTGAGGAAGACTTTTTCTGTGGTACTCAACATATTATTTAGGAATGGATTTCTTTTCTTTGTCCAAAAGTACTGATTCTTTTTGTATTACAACTATGACAACTCCCTATGGTGGTGATTCTAACAGTGTTTGTAGTTAGCCTAGGAAGTGATTTAAACAACTTCACAAACTAAGTAAAAACACAAATAGAAGCATGCAAAAAACTCTGAGAGTTCCCTTTCAATAGCAATTCACTAGGAAATAAGACGTGCAATAATGTGCGGTGCATGAGGAAGTTGTCAGAGGCATAAAATGAAGCTACAGAACACTCATTTGCCTCATCCTCGGGAGCAAGGTCAGGAGTGGTAAGTTGAGGGAACTCTAGGGAAAACAAGACATACCTCCACTGAGCATATTTCAGTTTAGGAATATTTTGTGACTATTTCCAGATGAGTGGCTGACTGGTTTTCTTCTTTTCATGAATAGTTTTGCAATACTGTCCATACACGCTGAGGGCGGTCTGTCTTGCATGGGTCTGGATTTGGTTTTCCTTTCTGACAACAGCTTAATTAATGACAATAGAACTTGTCTTTAGTTTCTTCACCAGAAACTTGACTCTAGCATTAAAATTTAGATAAAATTGGAAGAAAGTTTTGTGTAAACCAAGAAAGTACAAGATAATACCCAGCAATGCAAAGCCTATAACTACAGGGAGGAAAAATCAATGTTATTTTTCTGATAACTACAGGAAAAATCAATTCATTGAAAGATTCTATTAACTGTAACCCCCAAACTTTTTACTTTTTTATTGTGTACCACATACTTGTAAATTATGTAGCTCAATACATAATCAAGTTACATTTCCTCATCCTTAACCTCCTTCCATTTGCTTGTGTTCAGATAAGTGCAGTGATGTACTCTCAAAGCCTTGGACCAAAGCCTTGGACAATTGTTTATTCCCAGGCAACTTGATGATGGCATAGCCTCTGGGAACAGTGTGTGAAAGGGTCCAGCTCAATGTTCAGAAAAGTGGGGGACACAGCATTGGTATGTGCATCTTACTTTTTGACCAACATGTCTTTCCTCAACTACGTTTACTTTAAGGTGTCCTATAACTACCTGTCTCAGTGAATCCTGTACCAAGGTCACACCTCTTGGCTGTGACCAGTATGGAGGCCATCTACTAAGTGAAGACTCAGGGTTGCATGATCTCTGAGGTCCTGCGAATGCCAATGTCTGGAAAATGCCATTCTGCTTGACAAACGGAGCTGCCATGCCTGCATAGACTTCATGGCCAGCTTCTGGATTATGACATGGTTGTACTAATATACAGAAATCCTTTAGATAAAGATATGAGAAGGTTTAAAATAGCCAGCTACAGATATTCTTTGGAGACACAAATGTATTTTTGTTTTAAATTCTACCCCTGCCCTTATTCAAAAACCATGAACCTCTATTTTTGTTTTTCCCTTTGTCTTTATAACTATAGCTTCACCCAGATACTTAGGCTTAGGGTTAGTTTACAATAGGCAATCAGGTGTATTTCATAGATCCAGGTGGAAACCGAGACACAGTTCCTGTTAAAGAAAGACAAAGGGCCCAATAGATCATTCCAGATATATTATTGCAAGCTGTTTCCACTAGGCCTTCCTTTCACGGTGATTGATTTAAACAATGTATTCCTGAAATGGCTTGTTAGATTAGACCGGATCCTCCATATGGCTTCTTCACAGACACAGGCTGGGATGCCAGGTTGTAATGACTTCTTTGTGGCAACCGAGTGGTGAGTCATACTTCTGTGCTTTCTGAACCATCATCTACCTGTCATTTCAGTGTGATTTCAGTTAGTTCTCTTTGACCACGAGCAATAGAAACCTACCTGGCTAACTTAAAGTATATGTAACTATAGACCCAACTCAGACTGGTTCTATTCTGCTTCTAATAAGACCAAGAGCCAAAGTTTACAAGTAACACTTGTGAACAACAATCATGAGAAACACTTGTGAACCCCCATGGACTTAAAGGACCAGGACATAACCAGAACCTGAATGCCAGAACCCTTTCAGAAACAGGGATTTTGTTGTCCAAAAAGATCTGGTACTGAAACCCCTTAATTCTTGCCCCAAACCCTGGACTGGGGAGACAGATTTGAACCTTGCCTCCTGTCTCTTTGCAGTTAAGTTTGCAATAAAAGCTTTATTTTATTTTTTTCTCAAAATCTGGTGCCATAGTATTGGCTTCTATCTACAACAGGCAGCAAGCCCTTGCTAGTAGCATAAATAGCAATTTATTTATTTATTTATCTATTTATTATTTAAAATGTATTTATTTATCTTTGGAGGGGAAGGGAAGAAGAGAGGGAGAGAAATATCAATGTGTGGTTGCCTCTCATGTGTCCCCTGCTGGCAACTGGCCTGCAACCCAGGCATGTGCCCTGACTGGGAATTGAACTGTAGTTGTTTGGTTCACAGGCCAATGCTCAATCCACTGACCTACACCAGCCAGGGCAGTAATTTACTTTTTAAAAATATGCTGTAGCTCATAAAACCAGGAAAAATAGGAAGAGCAAGGCTCAACATGTCTTCTTAATTAAACTACAATTAGCAAATTGTAACCTAAGCCAGGAATCAAATAAAACATCCCCATGGACCTTTGTCACACTGAGGGTCCAGTCAGCAGACTGTTCTTTGCATTGTGTATACACGGCATGTACAAGAGACTGGATTATAAATGATGAAACCCAAAAAGGTAAAGCGACTGCCTGAGACCATCCTCTTCTGTCTCTTTGCTGCTTTGCTCATTGGCCACAAAAGCCTAGGCACTATGAGACCACTCTGTGATGGCAGCCTACAGGCACAGAATACCCAATCTGGAAGAAGCTAGCCTCCATACAACCAAGTTATAGTACTCCTAACAACATGGAGAAATGCGTTAGAGGTACAGTTAGCCCCTGATCTATTTGAATCTGTTCTAATGAGGAATGAAGTCAAATTGCTCCACTATATAGAGTGCATTGTTTCAGGACAAGCTACACTAAATCTGTAATAGGGGAATAGTTAGAAAACATGTACACCTCTTTTGTGGGTCACAGGTGCTGACTTTCTTTATTTAGCCACCTATGATGGTGACAAAAAAACATTTAATATTAAATTTCCCAGTGAAAGAAGCTTTGGCTGAATATTGTAAAACATAAAATCATTGGGCTTGGCCCTGGCCAGTGTGTCTCAGTTGGTTGGATCATCCCCCTATATACCAGAATATTGTGGGTTTGAATCCTATTCAGTGCACATGACTAGGTTGCAGGTTTGAGCCCTGTCCAGGGTGTGTTCAACAGACAGATTGATGTTTCTCTTTCATATTCATGTTTCTCTTTCTTTCTCTCTCCCTTAATTCCCCTCTCTCTAAAATCAATAAGCATGTTCTTGAGTGAGCATTAAAAAGCAACAATAACAACAAAAACATTGGCTCTGAAGCTGGAACCCTAACAAACTATATGATTTTAGGCAAATCACTCCATAGTCTCTTCATAGAGCTGTTGCTGGACTTTGATAAGATAGTATTATGTTCAATTTCCAGAATAAATGTTCACCCAGTAGAGTAACTATTACTAAAAAAGCAGAGAAAAAGGTTTACTCTACCTCCCCAACTTTTCTAACAACTACTTCAGTTACAATGTCACAATGAAGCCATGTGGGTTGCCCCACCCTGATGAACACGTAAGGCTCCACCCCTTACTACATAACAGGCATGCCCAGACCAAAAATAAAAAATGGCCCAAATAAAAGAACAGATCAAAGCTCCAGAAAAAAGAAAACTAAGCAAAAAAGAGATAGCCAACCTATCAGATGCATAGTTCAAAACACTGGTAATCAGGATGCTCATAGAATTGCTTGAATATGGTTGCAAATTAGATGAAAAAATGAAAGCTATGCTAAATGAAATAACAGAAAATGTATGGGGAACCATCAATGACAGGAAGGAAACTGGGACTCAAATTAATGGTGTGGACCAGAAGGAAGAAATAAACATTCAACCACAAAAGAATGAAGAAACAAGAATTCAAAAAAAAAATGAAGAGAGGCTTAAGAACCTCCAGGACATCTTTAAATGTTCCAACATCTGAATTATAGGGGTACCAGAAGGAAAAGAGGAAGAGCAACAAATTGAAAATTTATTTGAACAAATAATGAAGAGGGGCTTCCCTGGTCTGGCAAAGGGAATAGACTTCCAGGAAGTTCAGGAAGCTCAGGGAGTCCTAAAGAAGTTGGACCTGAGGGGGAACACACCAAGGCACATCATAATTACATTATCCAAGATTGAAATTAAGGAGAGAATCTTCAAAGGAGCAAGAGAAAAGAAGACAGTTACCTACAAAGGAATTCCCATAAGACTGTCAACTGATTTCTCAAAAGAAACCTTGCAGGCAAGAAGGGGCTAGAAAGAAGTATTCTAAGTCATGAAAGGGAAAGACCTATATCCAAGATTATTCTATCCAGAAAAGCTTTTGTTTAGAATGGAAGGGCAGATAAAGTTCTTCCCAGATAAGGTCAAGTTAGAGGAGTTCATCATCACTAAGCCCTTATTATATGAAGTGTTAAAGGGACTTATCTAAGAAAAAGAAGATTAAAAATACGAACAGTAAAATGACAGCAAACTCATAGTTATTAAAAACCACACCTAAAACAAAGACAAACTAAGCAAACAATTGGAACAGGAACAGAATCACAGAAATGGAGATTATATGGAGGGTTATCAGCAAGGGAGTGGGAGGGGAAAAGAAGGGGAAGAGTTACAGAGAATAAGTAGCATAAATGGTAGGTAGAAAATAGACAGGGAGAGGTTAAGGATAGTATAGGAAATGTAGAAGCCAAAGAACTTATATGTATGACCCACGGACATGAAGTAAAGGGGAAGAATGTGGGTGGGAGGGGGTGTGCAGGGTGGAGAGGAATAAATGGGGGGAATGGGACAACTGTAATAGCATAATCAATAAAATGTATATTATATATATATATATATATATATATATATANTATATATATATATATATATATATATATATATATAGCCAGTCTTATACAGATAAGTAATAGGACAAGAGAAGATTACTTTTAAAAAGACTTTTCATAAAATTAAAGAAAGAAAGAAAAAATAATTAAAGTACTATTTTAACAGTATATTAGGCATATGTGTCTGTGGAAGGAAAAAAGGGGCTGGTGAAAAAACAAGTAGAAAGGCTGACACAACACTCAGAAAGCAAGCAAGCTGGTAAACGAGGCAGGGGGGGACTTGGCAAACATGAGACAAAGGCATGTGTGTGCGGAAGGGTGTGTGATAAGAACAGATCAGCAACTTGCACATATTCGGCAATCAGTGTGGTCTGAAATACCATGTATGGTTTGTAAAAGGTAAAATATCTTTCCTTAAAGTATTTAAAACCTGACCAGCATTTTTTGGAAGTTGCTAAATATTGCATAGTTCCCAAGCCTGATGTGTGTGAGACACTGTGATGAGCTACCCCCCATTTTTCTTGCCATTCTTGGTACGTCCCCAGCATTTCCTAATCTTTTTCAGGAAGCCATCCAGGCAGCCCATGGACCTTGGGGGAATCTGATATCATGTCCAGCTCTATCTCATCTCTGTTGCCAGTAATGGTTCTGGAGCTCTCGCTGCAGCTGTCAGCCTCAGCATCTAGGTGGAAGGCTCCACCGACAAAGCCACTACCTCCTGTGTTGATGCCATTTGGGGTCAACTATAAAAAAAGAGCCATCATTCTGGAGCTTGCCTTCACTTTGGCCTTTCAGAGATCGGACAAATGCCTTTCTTTACTGTTTAAGCCACTTTGTGGTGGGCTCTCAATTACTTGCAACTAAATGCATCCTAAAACTTCACAATGGTGAATGTTTCATAAAGGACTACAGTTCTGGCTCTGCCACTAATGAGCTACTGAGGACCTTGTTTCCCCATCTGCAATATGAGGAGATCATCTTTGTGTTTCTGTGATTCCTTTGATCCTTCATCCTTTCAAATGTCAGTCTCTATGATTCTTCCATAGAAAATGGGACCCTGGAATCCAGTCTTATACAACATCTCTTTTTCTCAAAAATCAGGAAAAAAATTGGTACAAATTATGTACTATAGAAATTGCAAAAGAAGAAATTATGTAAACCAGTTAACTGGTAAAAAGAATTCAACCAACTTTTGAAAGTTTCTAGTCATTATTTCCCTTTAGTCTTTGTTCCTCTGATCTAGTTTATTCTAGTTTCACCCAGAGACCAGAGTTAAGTCATTCCCTTATCTCACTTCAAACAAGGTCTTTTTAATCAGGGAGCCCCAGACATAATCATACTTGAATTCTTGCTGAACATTCATTTGAAGATACATCTTCTCCAACTCAGATGTCCTTGTCCTGACCATACTGTCGCTGCTTTCTCTCTGTCTGTGGGTTTTGTCCAATACCCTATACCTTTATAACTTCCTCTCTTCTAAGAAAGGACCCTTCATTCTTCACATCAGTAACCCTGGATATGATCACACTTCTTAAGCCCCAAGCAAGTTTACTTCCTCTGAGAGTCATACATTCCCTGTTTACATCTGCAGATTGATATGCTATGTCATCACTGTAGAGTATAACAAGATAAAGTGTAGAGGTCTTTGCACTCGGAGAACTTACAGTATACCAAGGGGCCCAGGGGTAAAAATAACTTCAGTATTAGACAGTATCTGATGATGTCATGGAAGAAATCCAAATAAAATGCTAAAAAAATTTTGGGAAAGTGAGATAAGATTTTCACTTGGGGGAATTCTGAATAAGAGCTGCTTTTAAAACATGGAATTTAAGCTAGGTTTTAGAAGATAGAGAGGATTTCAATTGATAGTGATCATAAGGGTATGGTGTTATGGACAAACAAAAAAGATGAAAATCAGGATGGCAGAAAAAGTGGGGCACAATCTGGAAGAGGCATTTAGTGGGGTGTGGACCCAAGAAAAGGAAGTACATTACAAAATCTAGGAAGCCATGTTGGGCTCAACTGGTGGGGAGCTTTGAGTCCAAAGAAAAAATAATAATAATAATAACTTTAGTCTAAAGTGATGGGGAATCTTATTTTTATTGTAGCAGTATCACACTATATACTAATTTGGCTTTTAATCCAGTTCCCTATGAAGTAAACTGTGAGATGTGTAAGGATTGTAAGACTGTTTTTGTTTTCCTCTCTAATTTCAACATTTATCCCTGTGTGTTGCATATAGTAGATTCTCAATACATGTTTGTTGAATGAATACTTAAATTGATCAGATTTCTACCTATTGAAAAAAAATCTAGCAGCATGGAGCTGAGGGATCACAGTTACAGTGAGTGGCAGATCTGAAGAATTTTGAAATAGTCAGGAATTCAGAACTATGAAGAATAGTGAAGGAAAGCAAAAAGAGAAAAATGAATTAGAAAGAAATCATGAAAGAAGCAATGAGCCTCAATGAAATGTAAAAAATAAACATGAAGGAGATTATTCATTTAGGACTTCCATTCAAGATGGAGGCATAGGTACACATGCTTTGCCTCCTTGCACAACCGTAAGAAGGATTACAACTAACCTCAAAACTAAAAACAGCCAGAACTGCCAGACCATTGAACTGTATGGAAGTCAAACAGCCAAGGATTTAAAGGAGCCATATTCATCCAGCCTGGTAGGAGGGGTGGAGATGGGGACCAGGGCAGAGAGGATGTGGTATGGTGGTGGCAAGGTGGCAGTGGTAGCGATGGCAAGTGGAATGGGCAGTCCCACATTCATGTGTGGTAGATAAAAATTAGGAGGGATACCTGGGGCACAAGCAATCCCAGCCCCAGGCCAGATTGAGCAGCCCAGGGTTCCAGCACTGAGAAGAGAAAGCCTCATAACTTCTGGCTTTTTTATAAAACAAGTGAGTGTTGAGGTGGTGGAAGAAACTCTGGTCTCTCAGAAGAGTCCATGTAAAGGGCCTACATAGTCCTATAATATGCACAAACTCACCCACTTTAGGAACAGTATACCACCAGGGCAACAGGTAGAAGGGTGCCAGTCACATATGGGAAGTGGGTGAAGTGACTGGAAACAGGGTGAGTGCCAAGCAAGCTTCTGGAAGCTAGGCAGCTGCATTATCTCCTCTCTGATCTCTCCCCCACATAAAGAGCCACAAAGCAGTGAAGCAGGTTTCCCTGCCCTGATGAATACCTAAGGCTCTGCCCCATACAACTTAACAGGTGTGCCAAGACAGGGCATCCAAACGGCTCTACCTAATACATAGAAACAAACACAAGGAGGCTGCCAAACTGAAGAGACAAAGAAATGCAGCTCAAACAGAACAAAAACACCAGAAAAGAACTAAATGAAACAGAGAGAGCCAACCTATCAGATGCAGAGTTCAAAACACTGGTAATAACATGCTCAGAGAACTCACTGAGTATGGCAAAAGCATATGGGAAGAAATGAAGGATGCACTAAGCAAAATAAAGAAAAATCCACAGAGAACCAACAGTGAAGGTAAGGAAGCAAGGGTTCAAATCAACAATTTGAAACGTAAGGAAGAAATAAATAGTCAAGCAGTGCAGAATGAAGAAACAAGAATTGTAAAACATGAGCAGAGAATATGAAGACTCTGGGACATCTCCAAAAGTGCCAACATCCAAATCATAGGGATGCCAGAAGGAGAAAAGGAAGAGTAAGAAATTGAAAACTTATTTATTTGAACATAAAATAAAAGGAAACTTCCCTAATTTGGTGAGGGAAATAGACATAAAAGTCCAGGAAGCACCAAGAGTCCCAAACAAGTTGGACCCAAAGAGGACCACACCAAGACATATCATAATTAAAATGCCAAAGGTTAAAATGAAGAGAGAATCTTAAAAAACAGCAAGAGGAAAGCAGAGAGTTACCTACAAAGGAGTTCCCATATGACTATCACCCGATTTCTTAAAAGAAACTTTGCAGGCAAGAAGGGACTGTGAAGAAGTGTCCAAAATGATGAAAAGCAAGGACCTACATCCAAGATTATTCTCTGCAGGAAAGGTACCATTTAGAATGGAAGGGCAGATAAAGTGCTTCCCAGACAATGTAAAGCTAAAGTTCATAATTACCAAGCCCTTATTATATGAAATGCTAACAGAAGTTACTTAAAAAAAAGAAGATCAAACCTATGAACATTAAAATGACAACAAACTCAAAACTATCAACAACTGAATCTGAAAACCAAAAACAAAATAAGCAAACAACTAACTAGAGCAGGAATAGAATCATAGATATGGAGATCATTTGGAGGGTTATCAGCAGGAAAGTAAGGAGAGTGGGGGAAACAATACAGAGAATAAGTATAATTGGTAGGCACAATATAGACAGGAGGGTGCTAAAAGTAGTGTAAGAAATGGAGAAGCCAAAGAACTTATATGCACAATCCATGGACATGAACTACGGAAGGGGTTGCTGTAGGGAAGAGGGGCACTGGCCAGAGGAGGGAAAAAGCTGGGACAACTGTAATAGAATAATTAATAAAATTCACTTTAAAAAATAAAAGTAATATGAAGGGAAACTTAAACTGACTCCGAGCATTTGAAGCCAGGAGATGAGGAAGCTCCTGCCATTTAAAGCATGGCAGTCCTGGGTGCTTGCAACTTTGCTCCTGGGTAGTTCTCACTCCTGCCAGGGCACAGACTTGACTGACTGTTTTCTTTCCCCTACTGTATCCTCAAAACCAAAACAGACCACTAGGATCTCAACATTATTTGAACAAACAAATAAATGAATATCCTTTTTGTAGTACTTTGGGAAAGCCATATCCCTCTCCTGGTTGCCAAATATTACACTCTGGATAGGAAAATAATTTAGGGGCTTGAGAGGCAAGACAGGTTTCATGACATCCAAGGCAGTGTTAGCACAAAGAACCATCTCAGAGAGGAGGTTGAGGGAAATCTGATGTGAGGGATGAATGGGCTGTTAGATGAGTTGAAAAGGATCAGAAATATTCTCTGTGTGTTTCAACATTTTATTGAAATTATCGTGCAAAAAAAAGTCTGCCAAGTACTTCCCGATAGCTGCCAGAGTCTGCTATGACACCACAAAGTTTCTAATTCCCAGGCGCTCAGGGCGGACAGGAAAGCGCCAAGGCGTGAACTATAGCCGGCTCCATAAATTTCCATTAAGTCTGACAGAGTGCGGTGGGGAGTGACAGAATGGCCAGAAACAGCTCTTTTCCTGCAAACGTGTTAAGATTGCAGCTGTGATATAGCCTGTGAGAGTGGATGCCCTGGGTAGGGAGGATAAAGGGCAACAGAAATGAGTCTGCGCACAGAGAGGCGGAGACCATGGAGGCAGGAGAGGGCCTGGAAGCCACTTTGAAAGGATCTCATAGAAGTACCATGTTGGGGGAGGCAGGAGGAAGTATGTAGGCAACTTCAGCACACGTGGCAATGGTGCTAAATTAACTGTTCACACAGATAATGAAAGTCCAAGACCCATCCAGCACTGGTGCCAGCGAAGCGGGGGTGGGGGACAGGGGGTTCATCAGCGGGAGTGCTGGGCGGCAGTTGGAGACCTGGCTGGGAAGGAGGGCGGGAGTGGGGAGGTGGGAGGTCTAGGGCTGGGAGGGTGGAGACTGGGGTAATTTGTGGGGGATGAAATAGGGGAGCTGGAGTGGAGGGAAGTCAGGGCAAGTAGTAGCCAGACTCTACCCTACGAAGGGCAGTGCTGTGCCCTGGCTCAACGTGGTGCGCAGGTGCACTGTGGTGCACCGGCGAGCGTAGCAACAGCCGCCCTCTGGAGGCCCGAGCTTCTTCCAGGGCCTTAGAGGTGGTGGGGCCTTACTGGCGGTGAGTCCTGCAGCATAACTGAGCAAACAAAAAGAGGTCAAGTCCGAGGGGTGGGGGGTGCGGTGTTATGGGTAAAGAAAGCCTGGTGACTGGCCTGCCCTTTACATGTCTGCTCAGGCTGTGAAAGCATCGAAAATCCACTTTGTGGGTACGTACTCCTTGTTTCCACCAGTAGAAAGGTCAGAACATTCTTTTTACGTGCCATCTCTGCTGCTTTGATCCGTTAGCTGAGTGAGGGGGATTATCTTCACTTTGTAGATAGAGGGATTGAGTGGATGTAAGACTGGCCCCCTCAGAGCTGGGCCTACTCATCCTTGTGCTGCACAAGAGCCGTGGGTGCCCAGTGCCCTGGGTTCCAGTGTCAGGTGACATTTACATTGCCAAGAAGTAGGGTGGAATAAAACCCTGTTTTTAACAAGGTAGGAGTGGAGACCCAAGTAATGGCAAGTGTTTCCGGTGGCCTTCTTGAGATCTTGGGATTAGAAAAGGGTACTTCCTGGAAGGAACTGACTTTTCAGAAGATTTTTAAATTGATACCTGTTCTTGGGTAAAGTGTTCTCATCCAGGTATGTCTCTAAAAATCAAGGCAAGGTACATTAAGATTTAGTCTGACAAATAAATTGCAAAGAAAGAATAAAAGTGAGGCAGACAAGCTGGCCAGCAGCATAGCTGCTCTGTGAGATAGCCATCCTAGGTGCCTCAGTGAGAACACAGTCCTGTCTTTGCTAAGCCAAAGCAGCCATCTTCTAAAGGCTGAAATACAAGGGCACATTGGTAAGCTGGCATGCTTTAGTTTTTATAAGTTTTTAAACACTAGATTTAACTTTAGTGTATTTATGTCCAATATATATGTTTATACAGACATAGCCAATAAAAAACAGAATTTCTCTTCTTAAAAAAGTATTAAAATCATGATTGAGTGATTAAGAAAACTATAACACAATAGTTAAATTCCCATAAAATGTCTTAATACGAAAGGAAGATTGTAAAATGTGTCCTCTACTACTTCCCTGGATGTTCAGAACTGCACTGTGAGACAGGTGTGGTCCTGAGTCCCATGCCTCAGGCCTGAAGCCTCCAGGCATGAAGGTCAGCAGTGTAGCCAAGGCTAGTCAGCCAGTGCGTGTGATTTGAACCCAAGTATAGGCTACATTTGGAGCCTATACTCTTTCAACCATCCCAAAAGGCGATGATCCAGAAAAGCAGTATGAATATGTGATCTCACCTGGCAAATGTGGCTCAGTTGGTTGGAGTGTCGTCCCGTGCACCGAAGGGTCATGGTATGATTGTAGGTCAGGGTACGTGCCTAGGTTATGGGTTCAGTCCCCAGATGGAATGTGTGTGGGAAGCAACCAATTGATGTTTCTCTCATATCAGTGTTTCTCTATCTCTCTCTCCCCCGCTTCCTCTCTCTCTCTCTCTGGAATAAATATATACATATATATTCATGTATATATATGTGTGTGTGTGTATATATATATATATTCACATTTTAAAAGACTATGCTATCCCTCTGTATTTGTTCATTCAGCAACTAGCAAGTACCCGAGTCAAGAGCTAGAATCCAAGAAGGAAAAGCAAGCTGATGGGATTCCTGCTTGGCAGAGCAGCCAGGCCCCCTTGTGGAGTAGGAGGAGGGCGTGAAGTGAAGAACTCACAAATGACCACCTGATTACAGATTGTAACTTTGTGGAGGTCCTGGAAACAGAGTGACAGTACACTCCCAGGAGCCAGGTTCTCTCTCAGATCAAATGGAAGAGGACAGTGACTTCAATTTCCTCACAGCACTCATCTGAATGATGAGGCTACTGCCAGAAAAAGCAATAATTCTATGGAGGGAGTGCTGGCTGTGTGCCCACCACTGTGTGAAGCACCTCTGTTGATTTTTTACTTTTACCAATCATCCCATGCCTGAGTCTGTATTGTTATACCCATTCTACTGAAGAAACTAAGATATAGAGAGATTAAAATCTCACAGGGATAGGGTAAAGCCTTACTTTAAAATCATGTCAGATCTTGTGTTTGTTTTTTTCAGCTCTTCTTTCTCCCTGTGTGCCCCAGTATATAAAATAGGAAAGAATACAGCTTGCATTCTTGAACTGCTTCCAGCACGATATAAAGACCGTGACTATAGGTGGTACAGCGTATAAATACAGGACATATTCCAGGGCACACAGCAGAGTGAGCAGTGTTGAGGCTGGGGGCACAGGCCCCTTGCTCTGCATTGGATCTGAACCTGTTTTTCAAAACACATACAGGGTCATTAACTTATGTAGGTTAATGATAACCCACACAGATGGTAACAGCACCTGGCCCTCCACATGGCCACTTCATGTAATCCTTGGAGCAATCTCGGAGTAAGTGGCATTATTTTCTTGCTATAAAGGGGGGAAAGTAAGATGTTAAAAGCTTGTGTACCTCACACAGTTAAAACCTGACAATCAGAACTCAGGTCTGTAGGCCTCCAAAGCCTGTACTTTGACCCCGTGATACCTGGCTCCTCAACAAGATGAAGTAACTGTACTAGAACTCCTCATTCCAGTTCTCATGTGCAATAATTACAGAGCGAAAAAAGCTATGAATTCAGGTTCTTGTTTAAAAAAGTTGCTGTGTAATTAGGTCAGGTAAACAGAATGATATTTGGACTAGCTTGGTCTAACTCTGAAGATTTATAATAGAACATCTGAACTCAGCTAGAAGAGGGCCAAGTCATCTGTACTTGTATCCCAGTTCACAGTGCAATGAACTCTGGACATAGAAGCAGCCTACAAGGCCTGTCTTAGACTGCCCAGCGATAGCCTGGTGACACCTATCCTAACAGCCCTCCAGTGACAGACAGCTCTGACAAGTGCCTCTGATATTTTCTCTAAATACAGCTAATAAGACTTGCTCCAGTGTTATTTACATGTTCAGAACTATTCATAGGAGAAAGAAACCTTTAGTGATGAAATTTCAAATGCCAAGGGAGAAAGAAGTCCTATGTATTGCATATAAAGTTTAATATTCTTCATAATCATAAGAATGTCCCTATCTAAAAAGCAAATTTACAATAAATCAGACTGCTGTAGTACAGTGTATTCCTGCTAGTTGTGTCCTTGGGCAGGCCCTCAGTAACACTGAGACAACCCCTGCATCCCTCAGGCCATATCCGCACACCTGACAAGATTTTAAATGGGCCTTTCTTAGTCTCTAGCAGGCATGATGAAGTGTGTTAAAGTAAGCAGGGAGATTGTCTTTAAAAGCCAAAACAAAAATTATTCCCCTCCTCTGAGCATTCTGTTAGACCCTCCCATATTCCAAGGACAGTTCTCTGAAAATCTCAGAGTGTCTCCAAGTGAATGGTTCTTAACACCACTGGGTTCATTTAGATGGATTTACACAGGCACATGTGTTAGAGAGCCATAGTCATTGCTTGAGACTGGATTTGATACTGAGTCTCCTACAGCAGCAGCTCTGGTCAGAGAAATAGGCCCAGGCTCCACCTGCTCTCCCACAAAACCACTTGGTGGATTGCTGCATCCCTCCCTGCACTCTGTCATTCATTTCCATTTCAGCATCCTGATGTCTTCTCTTTCATTGAACTTGCCCAGACTACCCACAGCATGGATTGCACTCATCCTGTTCCTCAAAACCCTACCAGTTATGCTCCCATAGCACTTGGTATGAGCCTTGATAGGAGAACTTGGCACATTTCAAGTGTTTACCTCCATGTTTCTATATACAATGCCATATGAGTTCCTGTAACATGGATGGCAGTTCTCCATCTCCATGTCCAGTCTCAGGCTACTGCACAGACTCTGAGGAAAAATAAGCATATCTTTTATACTTCTGGTATCACCAAGAAGTGCCAGGCTCAGTACTAGAAATAGAGAAGAATCTTTTTGAGCGAACTCTTAAGATCAATAAGGGTACTATGACCAAAATAATAAATAGCAAAAGGCCCTCCTACAAAGAGAAGCTAATATTTGCCATTAAATACCAATCTACATTTGTAGAATACAGAAAGGTATACCATATAAATAACATATGATCATTTCATATGTTAAAAGATTAAAAGATCAAAGACATAATGTTTGTATTTTAAAGTGATGAAATTAATATATTCCTTGAAGACAGGATTTGTGTCTTTTTACATTCTTATTCCCCCATAGAAATCTGCTAAGCACTCATTAAGAATTGAATGAATTAATGAATAACAACTGATAATAGAGGAGATGAAGAGAAGCATTTAATTGATCCAAGCATTAAATTAATAAATAAAAACTCTTTTCAGGCTTTAATTTTTTTTAATTAAATAAGTCAGCCACAACAAATTTAAGCAAAGTAAAAGAACTCTGAGGAGCCATATTGCTTTTAACTAGATCATTTAAAATATTCTCTTGTAGTCCTCTTCATGGGTTGTATATTCTTAGCATGCAGCATGGCTTTTCCTCTCTAGGTTTCTATTTCTGTTCAAGTGAAAAGTTTTGGGGTCAGCTAAATATGACATGTCTTGTGAAATTTCAGAGGTTCAAAACCTAATGGAATTTATGGCAAAAGGAACTGGGGTTTTTTGTTTGTTTAGAAGCATACTCAGAAGGTCATCATGGGTATTCTTTTAATAAGACAAAGAGGGAAATGGAAGAAAGTGGAAGAAAAAAATACAAGCAGCCAGAATTTTTAAAGTTCTTAAAACAAATATGCTTCTGTTGATGTTAACATTTTTAACACATAAGCGACTAGTTTGCAGTGTTGGAGAAAATATATAACTTTTTTTATTAAAGAAAGTTTTTGTTAATATAAAAATGTTTTAAAATATAAGACAGAAAACTGTACTTAAACAAGAATTAAATAAAAAATGTTTTATACAAGAAACAGCATAGCAAGATTAACCGTTTTAAAGAAGATGTTTTGCTCATTCTAAGTCTTCAACAACATTAGCAAAACATCTCAGCTCCTTCAATAGAACTGTTTCTATGCTGCTGGGTTTTGCTGCCTGTGCTATTCTGAGTATGTCCAAAGTCTTCCTCAGAACACCCAAGCTTTATCCCCATGCCCCATGTTGATCTTTCAAGATTTGGTCACTCAGCTACTAAGGATTCCATGGAAGCTGGAATGGTTTGGACAAAGTAGGGGGAAGGTATAGATAGGGGTACGGTGTAGAGACAGAAACAGGCCCTCCTTCTGGGAGCCTGGGCACTATGTCAATATGCTAGAGTCAAGGTGAGGATTAAATGGCATTTCAGCCTTATGTTGGCAGTCTGTTTTTTCCTGTCTAGAAACTAAGGGTTTTCCATGTTATTCTCCAAGGAAGCCAAAATCATTGCACATTTACCATAACTAGCCCAAGGCAAATAATATTACAAACCACATAAAATTGGAAATTAAAAAACAAAAATTTTTAAAGTAAAATACGGCAGTTTCTCACCAAAATTTTGCACCTGAAGAGGAAAATGAGATGCCTATTTTTTAAAGACATTTATTTATTTATTTATTTATTTATTTATTTATTTATTTATTTTTAGAGAGGGGAAGGGAGGGAGAAAGAGAGAGAGAGAAACATCAATGTGTGGTAGCCTCTCATGTGGCCTCCACTGGGGACCTGGCTGGCAACCCAGGCATGTACCCTGACTGGGAATCGAACCTGCAATCTTTTGGTTTACAGCCCGTACTCAATCCACTGAGCTATGCCAGCCAGGGCAGGAAGATGCCTTTTATCTTACCTATTCTATACATATTTTTCATTCTGACTTTATTGTTATCAAGGCAGTTGCCTTTACCAAGGAAATGTTCTGAATATTATAATAAAATCTCCCAGATATTTCAGGACAGTGTTGTTTAAAAAGAGATGTCTAGAAATATCATTGTACTTGAGGTTTCTCCAATCTTAGCCTTGTTTGGGGGGGAGGAGAGAGCTGTCTTCACCTTTGTTGGAGAGCATCAGAATTTCACTAATAAAATCACTCAAGATTCCAAAGAGCTTAGAAAAGTAATTTGCTTGAAATCAATGTAATTTATTTCCATTTTGCTCTACACAATTGACAAGAATCAATGCTTCCAGTCTGAGGCTTACAGTCTAATTCTGGCATCACAGGTCCCAGGACAACAAACCCACTTCTCTCCATGCACTGTCTAACTTAAAGAACTTAAACAGAGGGGAAAACACGAAGGGAACTCTCAGTTTCCATGAGATTTCAACAAGGGTTTTTAAATGTGTTGTACCTTTAGAGATTTGGCAACCACAAATAACCAAACAGGGACAAAATACAATGTTCAAAATGACTTTTTCTCTTACAAATTATTTCTCTCACTTAAAAAAATCATTATGCACACCTAGACGTATTGTATGCTCAAATAAAATTGAGCATACATTTTACTTTGGTAATGATCTTCTCAACGCATCATGCACGTCCCTCCTGGCCCCACTGTTAAAGATTTCATTAGGGATATCCTGTGTGCTCTCATAGGCAAACAGGAATGAGTAGTGTGGATTTTAGTCCTAAATGCTTTTATAACAGCAGATGAACATTCCCAGGGTTTTGCCGCACATCACACCCTGTGTGGAGGCTTTTTGTTATTGTCACTCTTCCTTTGTGTGTGCCCGTATTTGGTGGTAGGAAGTAGGTGTTGAGTTTTGGATAATGAATAAATTTAAAGCTTAGCAATTACAACTTGACCTTTGCACTGAACAGCCTCCTGACCCTTCCAAGTTTATGTCTTCCCATACCACATATGGAAATCGAGTTAATGAGAGAAGCAGTCATTCTAGGTAAAGACAACAAGACTGAATTTTAATCTCCTACGGAAAAAAAGTGATTTTATTCTGTGGCCCTAGATGGAAGTGAATCAAATAATGGAGCTTAGCCTATGATGTCTCCATCATCTCCTTGTATTTTTTTCAACCAGCACTATCCCCACTCTTTTTCTTGTTTGCTTTCTGTTTAGAAACACCATTTCCTCTCTATTCAGTCCTTGCATCCTATTCTTACAGCCAAGTCACCTCCTGTTACCCAGGGGGAGCCTGATAAGGATCTGTGGAGCATTTGCTTTCTTCCTTTCCTGCCTTGCTCCATATTGCATGTCCCTGGGGAATATTGGAAATACCTAAAATAAAACATACCTAATCAAATTGGCCCCCTTGATGTTTCATCAGGAAATATCATGTGCCGTCTATTGAGAACAAACAAATATTTTGGAAGATTGGTGAAATTTAAGTAGGTGGAGGAGCACCTACTGTTATCTCCCTTGAAAGCCATTGCCACTGACAGCTGAATGCATTACTTTTTTCTTGCCAAAATATTCATACCAAGGGTTTCTAGAAGTTTGAACCCCTATGCTTTATGTCTACAAATAAGTGCTGAATTTGTGGTTTCTTTGTATTTTAATTATTAAGGGGAGAAAGATCTTATCTACATTCTGGCCCATTCAGCAAATTTTCAGTCACATATGCATAACTGAATACATACATTGGTTTTTTATAACCTAATTTTGAGACCTTGGTCAATCCTTCAATTTCCTTAAGTCTCAGTTTCTTAATCAATAAAATATGAAATTTGGAGTATTTGGTGCTAAGGCTCATTTCAGTTCTAAAATGCCATTCTCACCAAATCTAATATTAATCTCACCATAGGGGGCAAAGGACTGTCAAAGAATAGAAAATGACAAGTTTTAAGAAAGTCACATTTCTGATGTACCACCTGAAGGGAGAGCTCCCCTTGGGAATAACACCTTTTTGGGATTTAAATGAATAAAAAAGAAACCTTTGTCATTTTAAAACCTTTTGAAGTTTAAAATATATTTGTGGTTTTATTTGCTACAATAGCTAGTGTTAACTAATACACTTCTGGACTGTAGGTTTGTCCTTTAAAACAATGAGAATAGTAAGTAGCATCCAGGAAAGTTTTTGTGAGATTTAAATCAGATGATGTTTGTGGAAGGGCCCACAGTATGCCTACAAGAGCAAATGCTATTTCTCTGCTCCATCCACTCAGCTACGAAGGGAGGACACAGAGACCCCCTTTTACACTGTGTGGGCATGAGGGAGGCCCATGCTCCACAAGGTCCACTGATGGGGGCCATTTCCCCTTAACAGTGGCTGACAAACCTGTGTTCCCCCAGAGGGAGTTGTGTGTGATGTAGCTTCCTTATAGGATGACACAGGCTGGGAGCAAGAGCATATAGATAATTTCTCTCTCCCAAGGCTGGGTGAGCTAAAAAATGTTACTTGAATTTTCCTTTGGTGCCTCTGTCACAGTGCTTTCCCTCACCCTGGGGTCTAGCTGCTGTTCTTATCTTGAAGACTCTACTGTTCCTTGGCAACAAGCTATCCTATGGAGATTGCGTGTCACAAGATCCCAGTTTCCTGTGTCTGCCACAGAAGCAGGGGGCAGACCTCTTGTGGGGGGTACTTTCCTCGCCAGTCCCCCTGGGTGCCACAGATGAGAGTAAATATGACCAAGACATGATGGAATCTGCTTGGGGAGGAGACGTGGCCACTTTCTCAGGGGAGAGAAAGGTCAGCAGCAGCCAGTTTCTCCGAGGAGAAAAAGACCTCAAGCCCCCTCCTTCAGGGACTTTTATTGGGTTGTAAAACACAGGAATACAGGGAGGCAAGGATCAAACAGTAGATATCATTTCAAAGAAATGGGCTTACTATGAGTAAAAGTCTGTCCGGAACAGAGTTTTAGGGTTTCTTGCTCAAACCCTTAACATATAAATGAAAGCACTCTTAGCAGAGTAGATTTCACAGGTTTATCAGGAAGTCCTTGTGATGCCAGATTTTTCCCCAGGACACGCTCTAGCAAGGCAAGGAGCTGCACCTCTCCCCAACAGGTATTCAGGCTTAAGGGGATTAGAGCCAGGAAGCACTTCTCCCAGAGAATGTGGGGACTCAGGCTATGTCAAAGCTGCGGGGCAAGAGTCCATTGCTCCCTCTTTGTTGCAGCACCCCCCCCTTGAGTCCTTCCACGAAGGCCTCCCAAGTGATCAAATCTGGCTTAGGTTGCCCCCCACTGGGAGGGGTCTTACCCATCATTGACTTCCAACCAAGCTTTGGGGACAGGGAGAGGAAACTGAGGCAGTGTTTGCTACCAGAGACAAACTCTGTCTCCTGCGGCTCGCATTCCAAAGGTCGTCACTTGCCCTTAGCCACAAGGGGTGGAGATACAATTCCTAGAATCAGGCAGAGTGGTCTACAACAACCTCTAATGTTCTTTGGATGACAGCAGACACTTAAAAAGGATGCCATGTGGTCATAATAGCAACCCCCTTCACCCATCAACAAAACCACAAAAAAAAGGCCACATAGAGTTAATTAGGAAAAATCCATGACAAGCAATTATAAACATAAACGGAGCATAGGTAGGACTTCAGAGAGTCAGGTAGAAGTAGAGGACAGGATGACCATCGTGACTGTGATGGCACCCCTGTCACAGATGCTCCACCTGTAACTAATAGTAAATATCCTTCCTCAGGCAACACAAAGAACTTGATTGTTGTGGGAAAGAAGTGAATTTCCAAATTCAGCTTATGTTAAGCGATGGGCTCAGTAAACTGGAAACTATCAAAGTACCTCTTTGTTCCTGACGATGAGGATGATAGCAGCTCACACTCACATGGACTTTTCTTGTTTTCTTTACATAATAACCTGCATAGCTCTGAAGCTGACTAAATTTCACACTATGTCACTGTTATCTCACAGTCTTCCTACTACTTTTCTTTCAGATTTCCTCAAAATAGATTTCAGTATCTTTTTTCCCCTAAGAATGCTTTGAAAGTTTTAAATTTTCAACATTCTGAAGCAAATCTCCTTTTGGAGCCTGCTCACCCCCCCCCCCCCCCACCAACCCCACAGAAGCCTGTGCCTTCCAGAACCATCCCACTACATTTGTTCCATTAGTCATGCAAAAGAACCCAGAGGTTTGTGGGACAAATGGAATGAATTATGAAGAAACCCCAGAGAAGAGAAACCCTGCCTGAAAAAAGGACCCTCGCCTCTGAGCTCATTCTAAAAGATCACACTCCCCTCCCCTCTGGGCGTTGTCTGGAGAGAGTGAAGCCAGTGTGAATGCAGGAACAACTGACCACACCAGCAGCACAGCTTACCCTTCTGGAGCACGGCAAGCTCCCTCCTAACTCCTACCCACCCTGCTCTGTGCTCTCTGCCTCTCCCCTCTGACCAGCCTTTGCACTTATTATAAGCCAGTGTTCATCTTGCCTGACTCATCTGGGCTGGTTTTCACGCTGCATCCTCTATGCAGAGCCAGGTTCCTTTCCCTCAGTGACTCAGTGCACACTCCCAGGGAGTGAGGTCAGATGAGGAACCTTCCTCCCCTCCCCCCATTCCCTTGCGTCTGGATGGCTCCTGTCACGTTGCCTTTCTGGCTTCCAGCAGCCTTGTCTACTTTCCCAATTCTTCCTTCAATCACTCCTTAAAATTACCTTCCCTTCTGGGAAAAGGCTTAATGTGTTATCACACTTTAGTTTTCTCCATAGGTGCTTAATTTTTTTAAGACTCCTTTGAGACTCTGACAAAAGATATTGATTCTTCCCCAAAGAAATGTTCATATACTTTCATCTTGGTCAGCCTCACAGCACTACCCTTTTCTAGGGCTTCAAGGGAGCAACTTTGTTCTGACTATTCCTGGAGCCCTGGGCTCCAGTGGGTGCCTGGTGCCCAGCAGTGGAGATCCCAGCGAATGCCTCTGCGTAGTTGCTGAGACCTCAGGGAGCCTGGCTACCACTCAAGGTAACCCTTTCCTTCCAGGCCTAAAGCTGTGGACGACCCTCCAGAAGAAATAAGACATGGCCTAGGGAAGAAGGGAGGGGTTTGAAACTGTAATTCAATCTACTATTTGAGGTTTGGCAGGAGTACCTAAGGGATTTCATGAAAACCCTGAATCTTTTTCATTTCAGAGCAATTAAACAGACCCCAGAGTCCTGGCTCCAGTGAGCCGCTTAGCCCTTGGTTTTATTGCCGTTTCCTTTCGCTTAGCCAGCACTAGCTCCCATCCTTGTACTGTTTTGGTGCCATGAAGGGGGCTCCACAAGCAAGCATGGGGCTAGGGGGTGGGGAGCGTGGGCACAAACGTGGGCCAAGCCAGTGAGGCACATGTGGCTTCCAGGGCCGCGGCTCTCAGGCACCGATGTGTGGTATAATCAAAAACATCCAGCAGTAATTTAATAGTTCCCACCAAGTACAGACAAAAAGTCTAGCAATTCTTCCTTCCACATACTTAACCCTTAGAGGAGGAGAGAAGGGCCAAAAGAAAGGGGAAATTAATCTGCTATAGTTGCTACCTCGGGATCTTTTGCTTTTAGATTTTTGGTCTGATGTAGAGAGAAAGCTGTGAACTTTGGAAACTTGCAATGAACAGGAATTTATATTGAAGTGTCTTTTTTCAGTGTTGACAGAGGGGAAGCAGGTGAGGAAGGGCAGGAGGACTCTCAAACCTCTCACACAAAGCAAGGCCAGGCCTGCTGAGAAGGCTTTCCATCTACACAGACCAAACAGAAAGGCAGTCAGCACAGGGCTGTGAACATGGTATTATACTTTTTAAAGGCGTTTGAAACAGGCTTTAATATACAATGAAGCTATTCATCCATTCATTCATCCATTCATTCATTTTCACCTGAGGATATATTTATTGATTTTAGAGAGAAAGGAAAGTAGACAGAGAGAGAGAAAAACATCAATGTGGGAAAGAAACATCAGTCAGTTACACCCAGACCAGGAACTGAACCCACAACCTAGGTATGTGCCCTGACCAGGGATCAAACCCACACCCTCTTGGTGCACGGGATGACACTCCAAGCGACTAAATTAGCTGGCTGGCGTTGAAACAATTGATTTCATTGGAACTGAGGCCATATCTACTCCAAGAGAGCCTGATGAGCTCCCTTTCCAACCTCTGAGCATCATCCTCATCCCTCTGAAGAGTTAGCGTCGGCATAACTCACCGGGACAGCAGGCACATTCCAACTGGCAAGTGGAGCTCAGTCAGGAATTAAGCAAGTGACAAAATTGGAAGCATAAGCTTTGAAAGAAATTTTCTTCCAGTTAGAAGTTTTGACTGCAAATTACAATAAATTCTCCTAAAATTAGTCATCCACCATTGTCAAAATTTTCCATGCATGATAAGATCAGTAGCAGCTCTCCTGTCATTTGAACTATAGACTCACATGTGTCTGAGACCACTGATGGCAACTTGCACATGAACACACACTTTTGTGCACCTAGGATCATGTGGTAGCCTAGTGGGAAAGGAGCTACATTCCACATTGGAGGAAAATCCTCGGCCACAGCATGCAGTTGGAATTAACTAGATATACAGAGGTGATAGAAAGGATATAACTATGTGCTTATGTATGAATAACAACAGATCCAAAACCAACTCTAATAGCTAAATCAAGTGGTAATTCATTTCAAGCAATATTTTCAATCATATGAACAGGCCTAACTCTGCGAGTATGTAAGAGGTGTGTATATCCTTGGGGTGGGAATGGAGGCTTCATCAGAGAACACACACCTACTTGACTCCACAGTCTGATATCCTGAATCTATGCATGTCCTAACTATTCAAGTAGTACATGGAAGAAACATGGACAAGATGAACTTCCAAGCTCCTATGACTGGATGACATGTACTTCTTTCCCCACTGAGATGGAGAGCCAGGAAAAGATGGGCCAATTTCCTCTTTTGTATCTGGGCCAGGAGTGGAATTCTCCACTCTAGATGGAGGGTCTTTGTATATGGACAAAGTCTGCCTTCTGATAGAGAAGATGCCCCTATCAGATGCAAAGTAGTTGGTATATATTTATATGCTACATAAATGGATATGGCATTTATTAACCAACATATTTGGTAAAATGTAAAACTTTATGGGAAATGCACATTATTCTGTATGATGGGAGAAGTTGGATGAGATGGCTCTGAGAATGTGAACTTTCCAGAGAATCCAGTGTTTCCTCTTGAGATCAGGAACAGTACTTTCTTGTGAAATGTGTCTTAAATGACAGCATTTAGTATCCTGTCCCAAATAAGAACAACCTCCCAAGTGAAATCTAAGAAACCAAAACAATCATAACAAGAGAATGTGCTGTATCAGACTATCTGGGTCCTAACTCTTTCCTCTTCTTTCTTTGACATTAACTGTTGTCTGAGACAAAATATGACTCAGAGCGAGCCATCTGTCTTTAGTTTCTTTATGGGTGTGTTGCCACCCACAGTAATCAGCCTAATCCCCAAATCAGTAATTCTGTTATACTGATAGAGCCCTGATGAAAGGAAAGTAAATTGAGAAGCTTTATGTTTGCTTCCCTGGGTTCCTTAGAATTGTATGATTTGGCTCTCATCCTTCCCATGTTTTCAGTATGTTCAATGCAGGTTGACTGGGGTGACCCTGGCAGGGGTGCCAGCATCCCCCTGATGCCACAAGGATGCTTCAGGTACAGGGAAATCAGTGTTTGCTCTCATACTGATCTGCTATGCACTCTCCAACCCTTTCACTGCAGTCTTTCCCTACAAAGCTGGGCATTGATTCAACCAGCTCTCCTTCCTCAGGGAAGCTATCCCTACTTCCTCCCAGCCAGCTACCTCTGCACTCCAGACTGCCCTTTCCGCAGTAAGAATCATGCAACTTTGGTACAGGGTGCAGCCAAGAGGGGGGTCCCAAAAAGGGATTTGGAATGGTGTCCAGAACTCAAGGTATATAGGAATTATTGGAGAGACATATAAGATGTCCTCCACCTTCCCCCACAGGTGTGAGTTGGGGAAAAGGACACCTGGAGCAGGAACATGCAGGGCTGTTTGGTACAGCCACAGCCTTGCAGCTAATCCATGTCCTGGTCATTTAACATATCTGTAGCCTTTGGCAGGTCACTTGGACATGTTAAATGGCTGTGGCCAGCCTTGGAGCCAGGGGGATGGAAGTCACTTCCCCCCAAGATATAACTGGGGGGCAGGTCCCCAGAGTTACAGCACCTGCGTGGGAGCTTGGAGAAGATTGGCTCCAGGACATGGGGCCATACCTGCCCAGGCTCATGATGGCAGCCCAGTAAACTTGAAATAATACAGTAATGCTGGCATGTGTCACTGATTGTGGGAGGAGTCGGAAATGGGGGTACAGAGGAATATTGGTACAAGGATTTAAACCTAGAGGTGGCAGCCATTGAGAGAGAGCCACTTGGTTTTGGCAGAGTGTGGACCCCCTCTTGGCCAGGTGAAGGGGAGAACCACACGGCTTTACTGGAGTGGGGACCCCTGTAGCCAGTTGAAGAAGAAAGCCATGGGAAGCAGGAGGGACTTTGCCTGGAAAAATGGGTACAAAGAACTTTTGCCAGTGGACCATGAGAAGGTGCCACATGACTTTGGATTAATTTGAGATCCTGCCTGGATGGCAACACAGCTGATGGTGCCAGTGGCCTGGAAACACTGATCTGTGCTCTTTTCCTGAGTTATGGTACCCCGAATTAGGGCAGGGGGAAAAGGGAGCACTGTGTGTGTGTGTGTGTGTGTGTGTGTGTGTGTGTAGGTGGATATCCTAAAGAACTTTGATATTTTAATGAAGACATTAGGTTACTACTTTAAGTCTTAATAGCATTAAATAAACATGTCCTTTCCTTTTCACAAATCTCTGGCATTGAGAGATGTCTTTCCAACTGGCAACAGACAATCGGGCCCAGTAGGTGTTCCTAACAGTATTAGTATACCATCCTCTAGAGTTTGGGCCCCTGGTGTGTCTGTTCCATAATAACTTGAGTGGCTTAAAGTCATTCAACCTTTGGCCTATGCCTGTAATTCCACCTAAAGCATATAGTAATTGCCCTGAAATGCGGTGCCCAACATGTTGGATAGTTTCCTTGCAATCTAACCTCAGTTTATTAATGTGTGTCATGTTTTTCTATTGAGAGCCCCTTTTCATAGAGCCTTCCTCAGCAATTCCCATTTTCCTAGAACAGATCCAGAAAAGCAGATACCTGAGGCAGAATTAGGACAGGTAACTTAGGGTCCATTCATATTTTCTTCCCTCTCTACTGGAAGGCATCTCCCTCCTATCCTTTCAGGGCTTCGTATTTCCTAAGTCTTTTGTACATTCAAGTAACAATACTTATCCCAGAATTCAAATTCTTTCGAGTCAATGTAGTAATTCTTCAAGCATTTGCATTTTCAGGTGTTTTTTTTTATTCTCTAATAAATAAATGGAAGCTTTGTATCTTGTTAGAGGAATGTCTAGTTTAAGGGGAGGATTTTTGGATACATCCTCCTCACACCTAAAATCAGGAGTTTCATGTGGCTGGATCTAAAAGAGTCACAGGCGCTGGAGCTGGTGGTCTTCTGCCTGCCCACACTAGCTCTCTCTTCCACTCCCTATTCCCTTCCTTTCTTCCAATCCTCTACCCAGGACGCTCCTGTGAATGTAGACAAACAGTCTTCCTCCCTCCCATCATTGGCCAGCCCCACTAAGAAAACATGCCTTTGTGAGGCTACTTTGACAATCCCAGACTCTTCCTACAGCATTGATGTCAGCACTGGGCATGAAGGCACCTAGACAAAATGAGAGGAAGAATGTGGAGAATTCTGGTGCATATGGGAAGGTACAGGGGGGCCCCAGAGACTGTTAGTGGGGTTCAGAAAGGCCCAGGTACATGAGATGAGGAGCTCTGCCTTTGCATACTGGGAAGTGGCAGCCACACACAGTACCAGGAAAGCTAAACTGACCCCACATCTGAATGCTAGACCTGATAAGAGAAAATATTTAGAAGATGACTCATCTGTGTGAATCATACTGATTAGACTTATTTTGGTTAAATACTCATTATTTACACCTAATTATCATGCAGCACAATAATGGCTACGTACATCATGAAATACGTGTCAGATTAACTTTCTTTTTATTACAGTGACAAATCCTGCAAATGTGTGACCACTTGGTCTTTATAATTAGTTTCTTCTGTAGCACAAGCTACTCTGGCAGCATGATTTTATGTGTTTGTCCTAAAATAAATGAAATAATAAAATAAAATAAAATAAAAAATAGAATAAAATAATAAAGTAAAATAAAGAAGAGAGATAAGCAACACTGGACCTGTCCAGAAGCCTTCAGTGAGTAGGCCCCTGCCCTTCCTGCCTCCTGGAAAGGGAATCAAGTCCTGACAATGAGGCTGAAGCTTTGTTCTCACTTTCTTGCCCAGAACACAGCTACACTCTAGGTATTAATAGATATTTAGTAGGCAAATGGTAAACAAATAACTGAAAGTAATGGTGGAATCAGTGTAGGTGAGGGTTTGACAGCTCTGCTATGATGTCCCAGAGCACAAGTAGGATGAAGAATAACTTACCACGGGTGAGAGTGGTCTAAATAGTCATCACCTAGATTGGCATCCTGGCTCCAACACAAGTTCTTACTACTTTGCCCACATCACTCATCTGCTGGAGCCTCCATTTTCTCCCAGGAATATGGAGATATTAATCACCTGGCAGAATTCACAGGAATATTAAATAAGTTAAAGGAAAAACTTTGTAACTGCTAATGCCAAAGAAATTATATGCTTTCCTCGCAGATTCTATCTATCCATTAAATGGGAATTTCTTATGACTGGGTGTACAGTGAGTATTTTAGAATCTCTCTTCTATGGAGGGTGTTTGAAAGAGCCCTACTAGATAAGGGATGGAGTCCACAATTGAGCCTTGGATTTCAGAGAAAACCATCAGTGTGGGCAGAATTTTATGTTCAACTTACCAAACTCATACTAACGAGAAGCACTATGTGTCTACCCTGTACTTGTTGTCTATGCTGTGCAGGCCCACTCCAAGTTCCTTAGAGCAAACTTAAGTGACATTGAATGCACCCTTCACCACACCCATTCCTCTGAAAGAGCCCACCGTCTGAACCTTCTCATGGCTCACTAGAAGAAAGTGGTCTGGGGCTGACCAGCCCATGCTTCATGGCAGGAAGCCACTTCTGTGTTCATTACTCCTCCTCTTTGGTCTCAGTTTCCTCTTCTGTAACTATTGTTTGATTTAAAAACTACTCAACCTTGAGTCAATGTGAGTGTTGTGGACTGAACTGTATGCCCCCAAATTTATGTGGTGAAGACCCAACTGGCAATGTGACTGTATTTGAAGACAGGGCTTTTGTTACAGAACAGACCCAAGGAGGGTGTATGATATACTATTACTGAAAAGACCCCTCACTAGGTTCGCTCTGCCCACTGCCAGAGAAAAGACATCTCTCAATGCCAGAGATTTGTGAAAAGGAAAGGAAATATTTATTTAAAGCTATACGGATTTAGAGTAGTGGCTTAATGTCTTCATTAAAATATTAAAGTATTTTAGGATACCCACAAATGCACACAGTCCTTCCTTCTCCCTCTGTCCTAATCTGGAGCGCCGTATCTCAGGAAAAGAAGTAGAAGTCCATGATTTAGGCTCCTGAAACCATCAGCTGTGTCACTGCCAGGATCTCCAGTTAATCCAAAATCATGTGGCACCTTCTCATGGCCCACCAGCAAGAGTCCTTTCACCCTTTTTCTTCCAGGCAAAGTTTCCCCTGCTTTCTAAGCAATGTGGCAAAAGGGAGCACCCAAAAGCCACATGGTCCTCACTCTCACCAAAGCTGTGGGGTCCCCACCCTGCCAAAGCCATATGATTCTTCCTCACCAAAGCAGCCAAGTCTGGGTTTAAATCCCCACACCAACCTTCCTTTGCACTCCCATTTCCAACTCCTCCTATAATCAGTTACACTTGTCAGCATTCCTGTATTCTCCCAGTTTTACTGGGATGCCATAGTAAGTCTGGGCAGGTGTGGCCCCATGGCTTGGAGCCAATCATCTCCAATCTCTCACACAGGTGCTTTAACCAGGGGAAGCTGCCCCCCCAGTTACATCTTGGGTGGAAGTCACTTCCATTGCCTTGGCTCAAAGCATGGCCGCAGCTACTTAACATATCTATGAAACCAGTTAAAGGTAGTAGATATGTTAAATGACCACACCAGAGTTAGCTGCAAAGCTGTTGGTGTACAAAATAGCTCTGCATCTTCCTGCTCCATGTGTCCCTTCCTCCAACTTAAACCTGTAGGAGCAGTGGGGAGGACTTCCTTTATATCTTTCTCACATTTCCTGGACACCTTGAGTTCTGAACCCTATTCCAAATCCCTATTTGCCCCCCCGCAACCTATTGGCTGCACCCTGTTATGCTTTTAGGAGGTAATTAAGGTTAAATGAAGTCATGAAGGCCAGGTCCTAAACTGACAAGACTGGTGACCTTACAAGAAGAGGAAGAAAATGGCCCTGCCACTGCATGCTTCAAAGGAAAGGCCATATGAGGACACAATGAGAAGGTAGTGTTCTGAAAGTCAGGAAGAGAGCTGTCTCCAGAAATTCAATTGGCCAGCGTCCTAACCTGGGACTTCCCAGCCTCCAGAACTGAGAAGTAAATGCGTATAATTTAAGCGGCCCAGTCTATATTTTTTTATAGCAGCCCCAACTGACTAACCGAGTGAGGTTTCATTGAGAACTTTAGGCAAAGCTCCCACCTCAAAGCAAGTGTTCTATGAGTTAGCTCTCTTTCTCCAAGCACAGCATTATGAGCATGATTTAACTTTGCTTTGATTAATGAAGATCACATAATGCCACAGAATGTGTTCTGAATAAGAAATCTTCACATACATTTAGTTGAAACTATAGGGGGTGTTACAGGTATTGGTGATTAGACATCTCTTGGAAAGCAAATTTCTCATTCTTTTGCCAGTAAAATTCCATTCTGCTCTTCTATGATAGAGAGGCATGACTCTACTAAGCCAAGGATCTTTTCCAATTAGAATAAAAGATACAAATACCATATGATCTCACTTTTAACAGGAACCTAAACAACAAAACTAACAAGCAAGCAAAATATGACCAAAGACACTGAAATTCAGAACAGGCTGACAGGGACCAGAGGGGTGAGGGGAGAGAATTTCAGGGGAAAAGGGGAAGAATTCACAGAACTACTGTAAAGGACACATGGAGAACAACTAAGGGGGGTTGAAATGGGTGGGATATGGGGAGACTGGGGGGGTGGGCTGGGATGGGAGTGGGGGATGGAAAACTGTACTTGAACAATAATTAAATAAAAATATATTTTTTAAAAAGAATAAAAGATACATTCTTTAAAAAGAGGATCCCATAACAGATGTATATCTAATTTCTTTGTGATGAATGTCCTCAACATCAATAGTTCTTTGATAGTTATTGTTGAAAGAGTTAATGTTGTGTTGCCCCTCTAAGGCCTAACCAGAAGAAACAGTGTGAAGTGGCCAGAATTTATGCTTTTTCTATCCTCAGCCATTTTTGAGTTTCTCCCTGCAGGCACCACATCCCCTTCGGTCCCTCTCTTACTTCCCTCTGGCACCAATCTTCTGCAAAGATGTGATGTGGTAACATCTTTAAGAAATAGCTAATGGTTAAGGAGTTTGGCACTTCCCTCTGGGGAGGTTCTATTTCCACAAGCAATGCATCCTTAAGGAAAATAAAAATCCTCAGATTATAAATGTCAATCATCTACCCTCAATAGGGGTAGCTGTAGTCAGGATGGGGGGAGATATTTGTTCACAAGTGACCTCTTACTCTAACAATCCTGATCCTGTTCTAATGGTGTCCATCACCCTTTCTCCATCAAGACTACTGATAGTTTCTTAGCATTATGAGGAGGTTTTAGCGATGGGCATAGTAGAAATTTTAATTTTAATTTTTTTTCAATTATAGTTGACATTCAACATTACATTAATTTCAGGTGTACAGCATAGTGGTTAGCAATGTTGATGATTTATAAAGTGATCCCCCAAGTATGTTCAGTACCAAGCTAGCACCATGCATAGTCATTACAGTATTATTGATCACATTCCCTATGCTGTACTTCACATCAGACAGTTCTGCAACTACCAATTTATACTTCTTAATCCCTTCACCTGTTTTACTCAGTCCCCCAAACCTCCTCCATTCTGGCAATCATCACTTTGCTCTCTGTATCCATGAGTCTGTTTACATTTTTATTGTTTACTTATTTTGTTTTTTAGATTATACACGTAAGTGAAATCATGTCATATTTTTCTGTCTGACTTACTTCATACCCTTTGATCTGTCTATGTTGTGGAAAATGGTAAGATTTCATTATTTTTTATAGGTGAGTAATATTTTGTTTAAATATGTACCACCTCTTTTTATGTAGTCATCCATTGATGGACACAGGTTGCTTCCATATCTCAGCTATTGTAAATAATGCTGCAATGAACATAGAGATACATGTATTTTTTTTAAAATTAGTGTTTCAGCTTTCTTCAGATAAATACCCAGAAGTGGAATCACTGGGTCAAATAGCAGTTCTTTATTTAGTTATTTGGGAAACCTCCATAATGTTTTCCATAGTGATTGTAGCAGTTTGCATTCCCACCAAGAATGCGTAAGTGTCCCCTTTTCTCCACATCCTTGACAACATTTGTTTTTTGTTGATTTATTGATAGCCATTCTGACATGTGTGAGTTGATATCTCATTGTGGCTTTCATTTGCATTTCTCTGATGATTAGTGACATTGAACATCTTTATCTGTATGTTCCCTTTTGAGAAATGTCTATTCAGGTCTTCTCCCCATTTTAAGTCAGATTGTTTGTGTTTTTGGTGTCAAGTTGTATGAGTTCTATATGTATTTTTAATATTAACCCCTTATTGGGTGTTCTATCAGCAAATATCTTCAGCAGGTTGTCTTTGCACTTAATTGATGGTTTCCTTTTCTGTGCAGAAAACTTTTTAGTTTGATGTAGCCTCATTTGTTTATTTTTTCATTTGTTTCCCTTGTTCCAAAAGATATATTAAAAAATGTATTACCGAGAACAATGTCAAAAAGTTTACTGCCTATGTTTTTCTTCTGGGAGTTTCTTCTCCTAGCACATTTCTTCTGGGAGTTTTATAGTTTGGGGGCTTACATTTATGAGTTACTGCATATTGAGTTTATCTCTGTATGTGATAAAAGAAAGTAGTCTTGTTTCATTTTTTTCATGCATCTGTCCAGTTTGCCCATCACTATTTATTTGTGAGACTGCTTTTACCCCACTATATTGCTGCCTATTTACTATAGATTAATAACCACGTAGGCATGGGTTTATGTTGGGTTTCTCTATTCTGTTCATTAATCTCTGTGTCTGTTTTTATGCCAGTTTTATGTCTGTTTTATGCCATATCATGCTGACTTGAAATGAGGTAGTGTGGGCTACTTTGTTATTACTTCTCAAGATACTTTGACCATCTGGGATATTCTGTGGTTCCATATAAATTGGAGGATAATTTCCTCTGTTCTACTACTTGGGCTTTCAGTTCCCTCTGTTCTACTACTTGTTTTTTTCCAGTTCCTTTAGATGTACAATCAGATTGTTTACTTGAACTTTGTCTTGTTTCTTGAAGAAGGCCCATAGTGCTATGAATTTCTCTTTTTGAACTGCTTTGCCTGTGTGCTATAGATTTTTGGGTCAATACATTTTCATTATTATTTGTCTCAAGGTGTCTTTTGATTTCTTATTTGCTCTCATTATTAACCCACTCATGGTTTAGTGGATGTTATTTGGCCTTTATGTGTTTGTGTGTTTTTTGTTTTTTCTTGTAATTGATTTTTAGTTTCATACCATTAATGTAGGAAAAGATGGTTGATATAATTTCGGTCTTTTTAAATTCATTGAAATGTGTTTTATGGACGAACATGTGCTCTATACTAAAAAATGTGATATGTGCTTGAAAGGAACATATATTATTCTGTTTAAGGGTGAAATGTTCTAAAAATACCAATTAAATTTGTCTGGACTGTGTCATTTAAGGTTATAGTTTCCTCACTCATTTTCTGTCTGGATGACATTTATTGATGTCCGTGGTGTGCTAAACTCCCCTACAATTACTATATTACTATCAGCCTCTTTTTTTATGTGCATCAACATTTGCTTTATATATTTAGGTTCCTCTATGTTAGGTGCCTAGATGTTTAAAGGTTTTTATTCTCTTGTTGGATTGAGTCCCTTATAAATATAAAATAACCTTCTCTATTTCTTGTTATAGACTTTGTTTCAAAGTCTATTTTGTCTGAAAAAATAATGCTACCCACATTTTAAAGCTTTAATTTTCATGAAATATTTTCTGATCCTTACTTAAGTCTGTGTGTCTTTAAATATGAAGGAGTCTTGTGTAGACAGCATATGTATATGTCTTATTTTCTTATCCATTCAGCCACTGATGTCTTTCAATTAGAATATTTAATCCATTTACATTTAAAGTGATTATTGATAGGCACATAGTTATTGTAATTTTATTATTTGTGTTTATGATCCTTTTTCCTTGTTAAAGAAGTCCCTTAATTTTCTTATAATTCTGATTTGGTGGGAATAAATGCTTTTAGTTGTTTTCCCCACCCCCATCTGGAAAGTTCTTCTTTTTTTTTAGATTTTATTTATTTATCTTCAGAGGGGAAGGGAAGGAGAGAAGGAGGGAAATATCAATGTATGGTTGCTTCTTGTGAGTCCCCTGCTGGGAACTGGCCTGCAACCCAGGCATGTGCCCTGACTGGGAATCGAACCATGATCGTGTGGTTCACAGGCCCGTGCTCAATCCACTGAGCTACACCATCCAGGGTCCATCTGGGAAGTTTTTAATTTTAAATGATAGCTTTGCTGGATAGAGTAATCTTGGTTGTAGGTCATTATTTTCATCACTTTGGATATTTTCTGTCAATCTTTCTTGCCCACAAAGTTCCTGTTAAACTTTAGGACTTCCCTAATAGGTAACTATCTGCTTTTCCTCTTGTTGTTTTTAACGTTCTCATTTTGTCTTTAAACTTTGGAAGTTTAATTATGGTGTGTCTTGGTGTGAGCCTGGAGTCTACAGACCTTTGAGAGTTTGTAGGAGTCTGCAGTGCAGGCAGAGACTGGTGCCTTTGAGACACAGACACCTAAGAGGGATGAGGTAGGACAGGATCTCGGGGAGTCGCCAGGGTGGGCCAGTGGTATTTGCCAGGTAATGCAGGTTCGGACTGGGCACCTGCCTCTGCCTGTGAGCTGTGTGTGGGAGGGCCCAACACAGAAACAGTGGCACTACTTTGTGTCTGCAGGCTGTGCAGGGGAGGGCTCAGGAGGGAACAATGGTGACTGCCCCTCCCGCTCTTGACCTGAAGCCACACAATTCAACCTTGCCATGTGTCCCTGGGCTTTTCAGGCTGCTGTGCCTTTGCTGGAGTTTAGGATGAATGTTGCAAAGCAGGCAAGTCCTGCATTGGCCCTTTAACAGAATATCTGGCTTTTCAGCAGCCTTCCTTTTAACCAGGATGGAATCCCCACTGATTTTTACAGTCAGATGCCCTGGGGCCTCCCCTTCCTAGCACTGTGCTCCTGATGTGCAGCTGGGACCCCTCACTCCTCAGCGGGAACTTCCGCTTTGGAGATATCCCTCCTAATTCTCGACTGTCACAGCTGGGTGTAGGACCAATGTTTTGCATCTTTACCCTGACTGCCCATCTTTATGTGTCTTCCTCTTTATGCCATCAGTTTGAATGTCTGTTCAGCTAGTCTCCAGATGGTTCTCCAAGGTGCTTGTTTTATAATGTAGATATAATGTTGATGCGGTCATAGGGGGAGGCGAGCAGAATATTTACCTACTGTGCCATCTGGACTGGAACCTAGTATTGTAGAATGTTTTGAAACCTCTCTCCCACACATAAGGTTCTGTCTCATTTCCCAAAATGAAAGAACAGCACAGAAGAGCTGAAAGACTCTTGAATCAGTGGCAGGACCAGGGAAGAAACGCCATTCCCTTGTTTCTAGGACTAAGCCCCACGTAGCAGAGAGTTTGTAAATGAGGCAAATGGGACAGCGTTATTCAATTTTTTATGCCAAGTTTCTGGTCAGCCTTAGGAGCAGTGGAAGTTAGCAGTTGCTTTGAGCACCCTGACTGCGGACCCTGTCATACTTCCCTGCTGATTCTCAGAAATTCTGCCTTTCTAAGTTTAGCCAATGAGACAAGGAGTCTCACAATAATATAAGCTACATTTGAAGCAGACTAACTGCCAGGTTTTTGACACTACAATATTGTGATTTATAAGAAATGTATGGATATATTTGGTCTTCATCCACAGTTTCTGGCTCATACCTCCTCAAATTCTTGGAATTTCTTAAGAATTGAGAGTGATAAAAGTGTCTTTTGTTATGTTATTGAGATGGCTTTTGGAAAGCACCTAAGGATGAGGGCCAGTTGCTAGTGGAACTATCCATGCTATAAAAGGATAGCAACTTTCAGTCCACTTCCCTGACCTCAGGGGAAGGGAGATGAGCTGGAGGTTGAATCGATTGCCAATGCCCAATGGTTTAATCAATTATGCTGAGTTCAGAGAGCTTCCAAAGGTAAGCACATAAAAGTGCTGGGAGAATGACATTCCTAGAAAGCATGGAAGTTTCACATCTTTTCCCCATAACTTGTCCTATGAATCTCTTCCCCATGACTTTTCCTGAATTATATCCATTTATACTAAACTAAAGATAAAGTGTTTATCTGAGTTTTGTGAACAGCGCTAGCTAATTATTTAATTCCAAGAGGAGTTTGTGGAGGCCTCTGATTTATAGCCAGTTAGTCAGAAGCACAAATAACAACCTGAACTTGCATCTAGCATCTGAAGAGGGTGGGTGGGCAGTCTTGTAGGACTGAACCCTTAATATGCGGGGTCTGATGCTATCTCTGGGTACATATTGTGCAACTGAATTGAATTATAGGATACCCTACTAGTATTCAAGAATTGCTTATTGGTATGGGGAAATGCCCCTCCCCACACTGGAACTGGTCACAGAACTAAAAGAGACCCCTTAGCATGAATTCATTTCTCTGCCATGGTTGATCCAAAGGCAGGCGATGCCAGGTATCTTAATTTAGGCAGGGAGGAATAGATCTGGTAGCATCCAAAACTCCAGAAGGCAGGCCCAGGCAGAGGGACATAGTAGGGCTCATAAAACACGGACCTGCAAAGTGGTCAGTACTAGGGTGGGTGTGGGCAAAGGGCTGCAGGAGCATATAGAGCAGTGAGCAGGGAAGGCCAGCAAGGGGGCAATGTTTGAAGAGGGCTGGTTACTGCCAACATGTCCCATGAGACATCGCCCTGCTGCCCATGTAGGGGCAGAGCTCCTCTTTTGGGTTAGGAAGCAAATTGCCGACTTAGTAACTTTGACTTTCAAAGACGTGGAGTTTTTAATACTTTGATATATTAACAAATACCTTCCCAAAAGAAATTTAAAACATGACTTGCCTTTTTTCTTCAGAAATCCAAACCAGGCTAATACCTCTGTAAATAACATAAAGAAACATCACTTAATATATAGTATCAACTGCTACAGGGGATGCAGGGCTTGTCATTCTAAAAGTAAATATTTGGTTATACAGAAAATTGTGGGATTGGCTAAACCAGTTTTTTTTAGGCCCAGTGGAGAGAAGTAAAAATCTGCTTTATTTCTTTCCCTGTTCCGTGCTATTAAGATGAAATTGTGCAGAAATCAACTTTTTCATATGTGTGCATGTTTTATAAAGGCGAGGAAGGCTGTAAGTGAACAACTATGAAAATACGATGCCTACTGCAGCCATTTAATATGACTGGCAGAGAAGCTAAAATTCCTTTAGACGGCCTCTTAAGGCCTCTTCAATCCATGGTTTGCTGAAGTCTGCCCATGCCAGTTCAAGAGACTCTATTATACATCATACCTTTTCATAGCACCTGGGTGAGTGACATTGCCATGTTCGCTTGAACCACAAAAACTAACAAACTCTACAAACAGGGTTTCTGGGCTCCAGAGATCTAACTGTTAAACATTTACCGGCATACCACAGAAAAGAGTTGCATAGCAAATATAAGGCTATCTTATCTGCCTGTTTTTATATAGCTAAAGTTAAGAGTGGTTTTGTTTTTAAATGTTGGAAAAATGACCCTCGTCCACTATTGTCACACACAGAATGACTTTGGAAATTAGCTCTTGCTGCTGATTTGATGTTTCTTAACAAAATGAACCTAAAATTACAAGGCAAAAACATCACTTACATACAACACTTACAATGTGATAAAGTCATTTCATGATAGCTAACACTGTTAGAATCACGGGTAATGTCAAGATGCTTCATAGACTTTCTGTGTTGTAGTCAGAGGGGAGCGGGTATTGTAGACTGAGTGAAAAAGGTGAAGGCATGGAGGAAAAAATTAGAAAGAAAGAAAGAAAACAAACCTCATAGACAATGTTATGGCAATTATCAGAGCAGAAAGGAGGTAGGGGCATGGATAGGGAGAGGAGAGTACGGGGGGATAAATGGTGATGAAAGGAGACTTGACTTGGGGTGGTGAACACACAATAAAGTGTACAGATGATGTGTTATAGAATTTTACACCTGAAACCTATGTAATTTTATTAACCAGTGTCAACCCAATAAATTTAATTAAAAAATTGAAAAAATAATGCCTTCTTTGTAAATGTAGGCATTATTTACAATAATGCCTGCATTTGTAAAACAGAATGTATGAGAGAACAAAAGATAGAATAAAAATTATAAAAGCAAAAGACTGTGAATGCTTTTTCCAAAAGGAAACTGAAGTTGTAATTAATTTTTATAAAAACATTTCTGGCATGTATACATTTTCCAGCTTTGTGGTCCCTTAATAAAATATCCTCTTAAAAATTAAAAATCTTAAATATGTTTATTCATTTTAAAGAGAGAGGAAGGAAGAGAGAAAGAGAGAGAGAGAAATATCACTTAGTGTCCTCCCATATCAACCTAGGAATGTGCCCTGACAAGGAATCCAACCTCCAACTTTTTTATGTATATGATGACACTCCAAGGAACTGAGCCACACTGGCCAGAGCCCCCTTTAAAATTAAGAAGAAGGAGGAGAAGAAGAGGAGGAGGAGAAGGAGGAGGAGGAGGAGGAGAAGAAGAAGAAGAAGATAGGGTCTTGGCACTGGCTCAGTTGGTTGGGGCAATGTCCTATATACCAAAAGGTCACAAGTTTGATTCCCAGTAAGGGAACATGCCTAGTTGTGGGTGAGTTGGTCCCAGTCTGGCACATGACCCCAGTAGGGCATGTATATATCAGTGTTTCTCTCTCTCTCTCTCTCTCCCTTTCTCTCTCTCTGGAATCAGTGAATATATCCTCAAGAGAAGATTACAGAAAAAAAAAAGATATAAGCCCATTCCAGCATCACAAAGTTCTATTTTGTATCATGCCTACACCTCCCCCACTATCTCTAACCCCTGGCAGCCAGTAATCTATTTTCTGTCACTATACTTTTGTCATTTTGAGAATTATATATGTAGAATTACACAGCATGTGAACTTTTGATATTCACTTTTAGTATTCAGTATAATTTTCTGGAGACTGATACAGAATATTGCATCATTAATTCATTCCTTTTTTGTTGATAAATTGTATTTCATAGTATGGATGTATCACAGTTTATTTAACTATCATCTACTAAGGATATTTTGGTTATTTTCAGGCTTAGACTATTGCACATAAAACTACCATGAACAATCATGTGCAGGACTCTGTGCTGGATTAGTTTTTGTATCTCTGGGATAAGTGCCCAGGAGTGCAACTAATGGGTTTCATGGTCAGTGTAGGTTTACTCTTCAGTTTTTTGGGTTTTTTGTAAGGAAATACTAAACTATTTCCTAGACTGTCTGGACTGTTTTACATTCTCACCAGCAACATATGAAAGATTGAGTTTCTTCACATCCTTAATGGCATTGATATTTGGCGGTATTTTTAATATTACAATAGTTGTTCTAATAGATGTGTGGTACTATATTACTGTGGTATTAATTGGCATCTCCTCAATAGCTAGTGATATTGAACATCTTTTTATGTATTTGTTTGACACCTGTATGCCACCATCCATGAAATATCTCTTTGTGTCTTTTGTCCATTTTCCAAATGAATTCTTTCTCTTTTTACTGCTGAGTTTTAAAAGGGCTTCATAAAGTCTAGATATGAGATCTTTGTCTAAATATATGGGTTTTTAAATTTTTTTATTTAATTATTATTCAAGTACAGTTTTCCATCCCCCACTCCCATCCCAGCCAACCCCACCCCAGGCTCCCCATCTCCCACCCATTTCCACCCCCCTTAGTTGTTCTCCATGTGTCCTTTACACTAGTTTCTGTGAATCCTTCCCCTTTTCCCCTGAAATTCTCTCCCCTCTCCCCTCTGGTCCCTGTCAGCCTGTACTGAATTTCAGTGTCTTTGGTCATATTTTGCTGCTTGTTTGTTTTGTTGTTTAGGTTTCTGTTAAAGGTGAGATCATATGGTATTTGTCTTTCACCTCCTGGCTTATTTCATTCAGCATAATGCTTTCCAGTTCCATCCATGCTGTTGCAAAGGGTAGTAGCTCCTTCTTTCTTTCTGCTGCATAGAAGTCCATGTAAATGTACCATAGTTTTTGGATCCATTCATTTACTGATGGGCATCTAGGTTGCTTCCAACTCTTGGCTATTGTAATTGTGCTGCTATGAACATTGGTGTACATAGGTTCTTTTGCATTGGTGTTTTAGGGTTCTTAGGATATAATCCCAGCAGTGGAATTGCTGGGTCAAAAGGCAGGTCCATTTTTAGTTTTCTTAGAAAGTTCCATACTGTTTTCCATAGTGGCTGTACCAGTCTGCAATCCCACCAACAGTGAACTAGGGTCCCCTTTTCCCCAAAACCTCTCCAACATTTGTTGTTTGTTGCTTTGTTTATGATGGCCATTCTGACCAGTGTAAAGTGGTATTTCATTGTGGTTTTAATTTTCATCTCTCTGATAGCTAGCGATATTGAGCATCTCTTCATGTGTCTCTGGATCCTTTGTATGTCCTCCTTGGAGAAGTGTCTGTTCAAGTCCTTTGCCCATTTTTTAATTGGGTTGCTTGTTTTCTTAGAGTGGAGTCGAGTAAGTTCTTTGTATATGTGGTTTTTAAATATTTCCTCCCAGTTTTAGCTTGTTTTTTTAATCCTTTCAACAAGTTCCTTTGCAGAGCAAAATATTTTAATTTTGACAAAACTCAAGTTATCATTTTAAATATTTTTATTACTTATGACTTTGATACCATATCTAAGATTTATTCCTGTAGCCTAGGGCTTGAAAATTTAATTCAGTATTATAAGTCTAAAATTTATGGCACTGGCCAGTGTGGCTGAGTTTGTTGGAGCCTCATCCCATAAACCAAAAGGTAATGGTTCAGTTCCTGATCAGGGCACTCGCCTAGGTTGGGGATTTGGACCCTGGTCGGGTGTTTCTCTCTCACATTAATGTTCCTCTTCTCCTTTCTTTTCTTACCTTCCCCTCTCTCTAAAATCAATAAGTGTATTTTCAGGTGAGGATTACATTTCTTTAAAATTAAAATATTTAAGAGGTTATCATCTGGGAGAGGGGAGGGGGAGAATAGGGGGAAATTTGCAGGGATTAAAAAGCATAATTGGTAGGTACAAAATAAACAGGGGGATGTTAAGTATAATGTAGGAAATGGAGAAGCCAAAGAACTTAATATGCATGACCCATGGATATGAACTAAGGAAAGGACTGCTGGAAAGAAGCAGAGCACCAGGCAGAGGGGGCAAAGGGGAAAACTCGGGACAACTGTAATATCATAATCAATAAAATGTACTTTAAAATATTTCAACAAATTAAAACTTAGGATCTACTTTTAAGTGAATTTTGTATAAAATACATAAGTTTAAATCAAAGTTCATATGTTGTGCTTAGTTTACTTTTGCCAGTGGGTATCCAATACTCCAGCACCATTTATCTCTGGCCATATGAATTTGATGTTTTTTGGGGCATTCATTATTCTGATGTATTTATCTATGTAACCATATCTCTACCAGTACCACTCAGTATTAAAATTCAAGAGTATATAATAAGTCTTGAAAACAGGTAGACTGATAACTCCACTGTATTCTTATTTTTCAAAATTGTTTCACCTATTCTAGTTTCTTTTCCTTTGCGTAAAATTATAATAATCATGTATAGAGTTACATAAATAATGTGGATATTTTCATAGGAATTGCATAAACCTGTATATGAATTGAGACAGAAATGATATTGTTACATTATTGAGTTTCTAATCCAAACATATAGTATGTTTCTCCATTTATGTAGATTCATTTGGTTTCTCTCACCAGAATTTTGTAGTTTTCATCATACAAATCTTATATATGTTTTGTTAAATTTACAACTATATAGTCTACTCTCTTTGGAACAATTGCACATTGCATTGTATTCTTTATTTTGGATGTAGTATTTTCTTGTATCCTGTGACTTCGTTGAAGCATTTTTTATTTTTAGGATTGTTTTTTTGGTATGTTTCTTGAGTTATTTTTGTGTAAACAACTATGCTGTCAGCATATAGAAAGAGGTTTTCGTTTTTCCCTTTCAAATTGCCATATTTTTATGTCCTTTTCTTTCCTTTTTGCACTGACTAGAAGTTCCAAGATTATGCTAAATAATGGTGGTTAGAATGGATACCCTTTTCTTACTCCTGATATGAAGAGCAAAACAATTACCAGTAGTCTTTCAACATTAAATGTGATCTAAGCTCTGGGTTGTGTAGATGTTCCTTATAAAGTAAAGGAAGATTCCCTCTATTCCTGTTTTCTCTGAGAGGGATTTTTGTTTGTTTGTTTTTTAATGAAAGTGAATTTATTATTGGGAGAAGTAAGGAAATGTAATCACAGAGTACAAACTATTAGTACTACTTTATCTCTTAACACAGTTGCTGATTGAACTAATCTGCCTACCTTTTTATAAGTCTGAAATGTGCCAGTCTATTTATTTATTTATTTGTTTGTTTGTTTATAGCATAAGTATTTTAGCTCTTTTTATTTTTTTAAATCATTTCTTGATTTTTCAATTTCAGCTGACACACAATATCACACGAATCATAGATGCACATCCCAGTGATTAGACATTGTATAGCTTACTAGGTGACTATCCTGATAAATTTCACACCCATATGACACCACACATAGTTATTAGAATACTATTGACTATATTCCCTATATTGTACTATACATCCCTATGACTATTTCTACTTCAAAATCTCTTCACTTTTTTCACCCTTCCCACCAACACCCCTCCCATCTGGCAACCATCAAAATGTTGTCTGTATCAACCTGGCTGGTGTAGCTCAGTGGATTGAGCATGGGCCTTCGAACCACATGATCATGGTTCAATTCCCAGTCAGGGCACACACCTGGGTTGCAGGCCAGTTCCCAGCAGGGTACTCACGAGAGGCAACCATACATTGATATTTCTCTCCTTCTCTCCTTCCCTTCCCCTCTACAGATAAATAAATAAAATATTTTTTAAAAGTCTCTCAGAAATTTAAAAAAATGTTCTCTGTATCTATGACTCTTTCTGTTAGGCTTGTTCATTTATTTGGGGTTTTTTATTCGATAGTTCATAGATATATATTGATTGCAATTTTATTGTTCATTATTTTTCTATCTTCTTCTTAAAGAAGAACCTTTAACATTTCATGCAATGCTGGTTTGTTGGTCATGAACTCCTTTAGCTTTTTCTTGTCTAGGAAGCTCTTCATGTGTCTTTTAATTCTAAACAATAGCTTTGCTGGGTAGAGTAATCTTGGTTGTAGGTCTTTGCTTTTCATCATTTTGAATATTTCTTGCCAATACCTTCTAGCCTGCAAAGTTTCTGTTAAGAAATCAGCTAGATGTCTTATGGGAGCTCTCTTGTAGGCAACTAACTGCTTTACTTTTGCTGCTTTTAAGATTCTCCCTTTGCCTTGAAACTTTTACATTTTACTTATGTTGTGTCATGATGTGGGCCTCTTTGGGTTCATCTTGTTTGGGATTCCACACTGCCTGCACTTCTATGTCTCTTTGTAATGATGCAGCCAAGAAGCTGGGGTGCAAATAGAGATTTGTAATGGGGTCCAGAACTCAGTGCCCAGGAAATTACACACACACACACACACACACACACACACACATATATATATATATATATATGATCTTCTCACCCCCACAGTCTAAGCTGGGGGATGGGATGTGTGGAGCAGGGACACTGAGAGTTGTTTTGAATAGTAACAGTTCTGCAGATAACCTCTAGAAAGGTAGTTTAACGTATCTATAACCTTTAACTGGTTTAATAGATATATTAAGTAGCTGTGGTCATGTTTTGAGCCAGGGGGATGGGAGTGACTTCAATTTATGATGTAACTGGGAGGCCACTCCCCCTGGTTACAGCAGCTGTGTGAGAGCTTAGAGATGATTGGACCCATGCCATGGGGCCACTCCTGCCCGGACTTACTATGGCAGTTCAGTAAAGCTGGAAGAATATGGGAATGCTGGCAGCTGTGGCCAATTACGGGACAAGTCAGAAATGATGTGGCAGATTGGTGCTGGGATTTAAACCCAGGTGCAGCAGAAACACGTGGCTTGGGCAGAGAAGAACCATGGACTTCTATATTTTTCTGAGATACAGTACCCCAGACTGGGCAGAGGGGTAAGGAAGGACTTTATGTTTGTGGGTATTCTAAAAAACTTTGGGATCTCAATGAAGACATTAAGTCGTTACTCTTAAGTTTGTATAACTCTTTAAATAAATTATCCCTTTCCTTTTCATCAGTCTCTGGCATTGAGGGATGTTTTTTCCTGGCAGCGGGCAAGGCAATCCTAGTATCGGGTGGGGACTCCTGGAGCACAAGGGTGGGTCCATTCGGCAATAGTATATCACTTGCACTGACCCCTCAGGTCTGTTCTGTAATATCTTCCTTTCAGGTAAAGGGAGTTTTCTGTAATTTTTTAAAAAAATAAGTTTTCAATTTCTTTCTCTCTCTCTTCTTTCAGCACCCCCATGATGTGAATGTTGGTGTGCTTAAAGTTGTCCCAGAGGCTTCTTATGCTATCTTTATATTTTTGGATTATTTATTCTTTTTGCTGTTCTAATGAGGTGTTTTTGCTCCCTTATATTCCAAATCACTGATTTAATTCTCAGCATCATCTACTCTACTCTTGATTCTCTGTAAATTATTCTTTATTTCAGTTAGTGAATCCTTAATTTCCAACTGAAAAAACAGTTTCCATGTGTGTTTTTTTTCATGCTGTTGAAGTTCTCACTGGGTTTCTTGAGCATTCTTATAACCACTGGTTTGAACTCTGTATGCAGTAGTTTGCTCGCCTCTATTTCATTTCGTGCTTTGATTTAGAACCTGTTTTTTATCTCCACATTTTGGGTGCTTTCCTACATTTGTTTGTACGCATTCTGTAGAGTTGCTACATCTCCTAGTGTTGGTAGAGTGGTTTTGTGTAGTAGGTGTCCAAGAGGACCCAGTGGCACAACCTCCCAAGTCACCAGAGCTGGGCACTCCAGGTACTCTCTTGAGTGAACTGTGTGCACTGTCCTGTTGAAGTTGAGTTTTAATTGCTGTTGGCATCACTGGGGAGGATTTAAGCACAGGCCAACAGTCAGTGATGACTGGCTGTAACTATAGCAGAGGAGCTGCTATACAGGAGTCAACCCTCAGAGCAGGACTTGGTGCTCATCAAGTCTGCCTCTTGAGTGTGTTGCTTATTGAGGTTGTAGGATTGTAATCTAGGAGGTTCTGAAGTTGTGCTTTAAGTATAGTGACTCTGTGGCCTCCGGAGACGTGCAAAGTCTGCTACTGCCTTTGCCCTACCTGGGGCCACCCACTATGAGCAACAGGGTAATCTGCATATTGCTGTTATTATACTGGACTTGGAAGAAGCCAGGAGGAGCTAAGCTGTGAACCAAAGTGGACAGCTTCTAATGCCAGGCCTGGGGCCACTTAGCAAGAGGTAGAGCATGCACTCTCGGTTGTCATACACTCACCAGATGCTGCTTGTTTGAAAGGTTTTAGGAAAGTTCAAAGCATCCGACAAGACAGGCCAGTTGTGTGGAAAAGCCACTGGAAATAGATCGGATGGTTCTGCAAGTTAGGTGGGACAGGGTCTCGGGGAATCACCAGAGTGGGGTAAACAATTTCAGCCAGATATGACACCCATCTGTTAGTTCTGTGGGGAAAGGCTGATTGCAGAAAAGAAACAATGGTTTGTGCGAACACTTTTGTCTGGCAGAAAGCTGCTCTCCCAGCTTTTGCCCTGATGCCAGACAATTCACTTCCTCCCCTACGACCCTGGTTCTTTTCAGGTTGCTGCCCCAGCTCTGGAGCTCAGAGAGAGTGAGTTTAAGTAAGTTTGTGTGCAGGCCCTTTAAGAGGAATTGCCTGGGATTTTAGGAGCCCTGCATCTCACTTAGCCATATCGCTTGCTGATTTTCACAGTCTGAATTTTTGCAGACTTTTCTTCCCAGCACTGAAACCCAGGGCTTGGGGGTTTGGTGTGAATCTGTGACTCTTCACTCCTCAGGGGTGATAAACCACCACACATGATTGTTGGACCTGCTCTTAATAGTGTCTCAGCCCCTCCTACAGTCTGGAAGTGGCTTCTTCTTTAAATCCCTAGTTGTAGGACTTCCATTGAATTAAATTTCAGGTGGTTCTGAATAATGGTTGTTCTGTAGTTTAATTGTATTTTTTATATGGTTGTGGTAGGATCCAAGTAGCTTCTTTAACTATGTTAAATTTGTGAACTAGTATTTTGTTGAGAATGTTTGCATCTATGTCACAAGGGATATTAGCCTCTCGTTTTCTTTTTTTACACTGCCTTTGGTTTTGTTATCCTGAAAATACAGACCTCATAGAATGAATTGAGAAGTGTTTCCTCTTCTGTTTTTTTTTTTCAGAAAGACAATGTAGACTGATGCAAAGTCATCTTTAAATGTTTGTTATAGTTCTCCAGTAAAACAATGTGGAGTTAGAGATTTAATTTGGGGGAATTTAATTATTATACAGTTTTAGAGCTATCAAAATTATCAGTTTAATATTAGGTGAATTATAATAGCTTGTGTCTATTTCATATGAGTTTTGAATTTAGGTGTGTAGAATTATTAGTTTTATTTCCTTATCATTGTTTTAATGTCTGCAAGGCCTGTACTGATCATTTCCATTTCTTTTTTAAAATATATTTTATTGATTGTGCTATTATGGTTGCCCCATTATTTTCTCCCCTTCATTCCCCTCCATCCTGCACCTCCACTCTGACCATCACCCCCCCCCCCAACTTGGTTCATGTCCATGGGCCATACATATAAGCTATTTGGCTTCTTTATTTCCCATACTATTCTTAACCTTCCCCCTGTCTATTTTGTACCTACCAGTCATGCTTCTTATTCCCTGTATCTTTTCCCCCATGCTCCCTCCAAACCCCCACCCACTGACAATTCTGCATGTGATCTCTGTTCTGTGAATCTGTTCCTGTTCTACTTGTTTACTTAGTACATTTTTGGTTTTTTTAGGTTTGGTTGCTGATAGTTGTGAGTTTGTTGTCATTTTAATGTACATATTTTTGATCTCCTTCTTTTTCTTAGATAAGTCCCTTTAACATTTCATATGATAACGGTTTCGTGAAGATGAAATCCTTTAACTTGACCTTATCTTGGAAGCACTTTATCTGTCCTTCCATTCTAAATGATAGTTTCGCTGGATAGAGTAATCTGGGAGTAGGTCCTTGTGTTTCATGACTTCAAATAATTCTTTCCTGCCCCTTCTTGCCTGCAAGGTTTCTTTTGAGAAATCAGCTGGTAGCCTAATGGGTTCCCCTTTGTAGGTAACTCTCTCCTTTCCCCTTGTTTCTTTTAGGATTTTCTCTTTATCTTGAATCTTAGGTAACTTCATGATGATGTGCTTTGGTGTGATCCTCTTTGTGTTCAACTTCTTTGGGACTTTGTGGGCTTCCTGGACTTCCTTTACCAGAAGTCTAATTCCTTCACCAGACTGGGGAAGTTTTCCTTCACTATTTGTTCAAATAAGTCTTTAATTTCTTGCTGTTGCTCTTCTTCTGGCACTCTTATAATTTGGATATTGGAATGTTTCAGGTTGTTCCAGAGGTTTGTAAAACTCTCCTCACTTTTTTGAATTGTTTCTTCCTTTTTTTCTGGATGGATTTTTTTCCCTTTTGTTCCAAATTGTTGCTTTGAGTCCTGGTTTCCTTCCTGTCACTGTTGGTCCCCTAAATATTTTGGGTATCCTTCATTTTTTTTCAACTAAGCTCAATCAGATCTGTGAGCATTTTGATTACCCAGGCTCTAAATTCTCCATCAGATAGGTTGGCGTTCTCCTTGCTTAGATCTCTTTCTGAATCTTTACTCTGTTCTTTCATTTGGGCTATATTTCTTTGTCTTGGCACAGCTAATAACTTGTAAGGGGGCAGGGCCTTAGGTACTCACCCAGGCAGGGCAACCCTCCTTAGCATACTTTTCAATGAACTCTCATGTGAGACAAGAAGTTTCTCCCACGGAAGCAACCCAAGCCATACCCCACAGTCACTCTGAGTCTCAGTTTTTCCTTTAAGTCAGCCCCTCCCTCACAGCCTGCAGAGCTCAGCAGCCAACCCAAGACCCATGATCTGCCAAGTTGCTGTGGTTTTTTTGAGTCAGCCCTTGTGGTCCACCACCTTACTGGTCTGGTTATTCTGCTTGATTTTTCTTTAATTTTTTGGTTGTCATAGTTCTGTAAAGTTTGATTTTCTGGCACTTTTGGTTGTTTATTGATTTTAGATTGGTTGTCTTCCTCCTTTTGGTTGTGTGAGGAAGTGAAGGGTTTCTATCTATGCCCCCATCTTGTCTGGAACGCCATAGTCTTTTCTTACAATCTTTTGTATTTCTGTGGTATCAGTCCTAATCTCTTCTCTTTCAGTTCTGATTTTATTTGGGTCCTCTCTCTTTTTTCCTTGATGAGTCGGCTTGAAGGCTTGTCAATTTTGTTTATCTCTTCAGAGAACCAGCTACTGAATTTATTGATGATTTGAATTTTTCTTTTAGTTTCTATTTCATTTGATTGTGTTCTGTCTGATCTTAATTATTTCTTTCCTTCTACTTGTTCTTGGTTTTGCTTGTTGATGTTCCTCCAATTCTTGTAGAGTTACATTGTTTATTTAAAATGTATATCTTTTTTAGGTAGGCCTGTAGTGCTATGGACTTCCCTCTGTGTAGTGCCTTTGTTATATCCCATAAGTATTGGACTGTTGTGTGTTCACTTTCATTTGTTTCCAGAAACTTTTTGATTTCCTCCTAGATCTCATTAGTAACCCATTCATCGTTTAATAGCATGTTATTCAGTCTCCATGAGTGGGGACATTTTGAATTTTTATCTTGAATATGAGTTCTAGATCTCAAGTTTCAGGCCCTGTGGTCTGAGAAAATGCTTGATATGATTTCAAGTTTCTTGAATTTGTTTATGCTTGTTTTGTGTCCTATCATGTTCCATGTACATTTGAAGATTGTATTTTTGCTTCCTTAGGATGTAAGGTTTTATATATATAGTTAAGTCCATTTGATCTAAGGCATTTCTCAATGCTGCAACATCCTTGTTGATATTTTGTTTGGGAGATCTATCCATTGTTGACAGTGAGGTTAAAATACCCTATTATAATTGTATTGCTATCTATATCTTTCTTGAAGTCCTCCAAGATTTTCATTATATATTTGGGTACTCTACTGTTAGATGCACATATGTTTATAATATTTGTTTTGTTGAAGAATTCTTCATTGACTATTATAAACTGTTCTTCTGTGTCACTTTTTATGCTTGTTGTTTTGAAGTCTATTTCCTCTGGCATAAGTATTGCTACCCTGGCTTTATTTTCTTGTCTGTTTGCTTGTAATATTTTTTCCAACCCTTCACTTTCAGTCTGTGTAGGTCTTTTGTTCTGAAGCGGGTCTCTTGTGGGCAGCATATGTGTGGGTCATGATTTCTTATCCATTCAGCTACCCTATGTCCTTTAGTGGGAGGATTTAATGCACTTACATTTAAGGTTATTATTGATAGGTACTTATTCATTGCAATTTTATTTCCTTCATACCTGTGTTCCTTTCTCTCTCTCTCATTGTTTTCTTTCTAGTCTTAAAGCAGTCCTTTTAGCATATTTTGCATTGCTGGTTTGGTGGAGATGTATTCTTTTACCCTTCTTTTGTCTGGGAAACTCTTTATTTCACCTTCTATTTTGAGAGCCTGGGTACAGAAGTCTTGGTTGTGGACCTTTGCTTGTCATTATTTGAAATATTTCTTGCCATTCACTTCTAGCTCGTAATATTTCCATTGAGAAGTCGCTTGTTAGACTTATCGGGACTCCCTTGTATGTTACTTCCTGTTTTTCCCTTGCTGCTTTTAAGATTCTCTCTTTGTCTTTGAGTTTTGCCATTTTAATTATGATGTGTCTTGAAGTGGGCCTCTTTGGGTCGCTCTTCATTGGGGACCCTCTGTACTTCCTGGACTTGTGTGAATTTTTCTCTCATCAAATTAGGAAAGTTTTCCATCATTACTTTTTCAAACAAGTTTTCTGTCCCTTGCTCTCCTCCTCCTTCTGGTATCCCTATTTTTTTAAAGATTTTATTTATTTATCTTTAGAGGGGAAGGGAAGGAAAGAAGGAGAGAAATATCAATGTATGGTTGCCTCTTGTGAGTTCCCTCCTGGGAACTGGCCTGCAACCCAGGCATGTGCCCTGACTATGGTATCCCTATTATATGAATATAATTCCATTTCATGTTGTCCTGCATTTCCCTTAACCCCTCCTCATTCTTTTTTAGTCTTTTTTTTCTTTTCTTGCTCTTTCTGGAAGTTTTTTTCTACCTTGTCCTCCACCCCATTGATTTGATCCTCTGTTTCATCTAGCTTGGTTTTGATTCCTTCTATGGTATTCTTCAATTCAGAAATTGTATTGTTAATTTCCTCTTTACTCTTGTTGATAGTTTCTATGTCCCTTTTCATGGTGATATAGTTTGCAGTAAGTTCATAGTAGTTTCCTATAGTTTTTGGTAATTCTCACTGAACTCATTGAGCTTCCTTTTAATCATCATGTTAATCAGAACTCAACATCTGATAGTTGACTTGCCTCTATTTCATTTAGCACTCTTTCTGAGGATTCCTCCTTTTCTTTCAATTGGGGGTTGTTTCTTTTTCTTCCCATTACTTTTGAGACTCTGCTCATTTGCTTCTGCTTCTTAAATTGATATTTTGACTCCATGTGTTTGTGGTGTGAACTTCTATGATAGGAGACCTGTGAGTTTCAGTGGTGTAGTCTCCTTGATCTCCTGGACTTAATGCTGTTTGGATACCCTTTTTGCTCTTTATGTTGGCTCTCTGGATGTAATTGGTATTTGATTGTTGCTGGGTCATTCTTTGGTGTGTCCTCCCTATAGCTGGTTGACTGAAGGTCACTCTGCCTACCACATCTTCTATGTTGTTGTGCAGGTGCTGCCAGTCAGGTTGTGCTGAAGCTGCTTCTTCTGCCTGTATGAGGCTATGTCTTCTCTCTCACTATTGTTCAGTTCTTTGTTCTGGTTGATTTCCCCACAATTTACTTGTAATTCCAGATTGGTCATGGGAAGTGGTTAGTGTGCCTTCCATTCACTCCTCAGCCATCTTGTGTCTACTCCCCAGTGTGTTTTTTTTTTTCTTTTTTAAAATCTATATGTATTTTTTTATTATCTGTTGATTTCTTCTTTGAGCCATCAGTTATTTTAGTGGTGTGTTAAATAATTTGTACATATTTGTGAACGTTCCAAATTTCTTTGTTATTCATTCCATATTTTACTCCACTGTGATTAGATAATGTACTTGCACAATTTCAGTCCTTTTAAGTGTATTGAGTTGTATTTTATGGCCTAGCACATGGTTTATTTTAGAGACTATCCTATACTAATTTAAGAATATGTATTCTATTGGCTGACAGATACATGAAAAGTTGCTCAACTTCACTTTTAGGGAAATGGAAATCAAAACTATAATGAGATACCACCTCACACAGTTAGAATGGCCATTATCAACAAGACAAGTAATAACACATGTTATTGTATTATTACTTGGAAATGTTGTGGAAAAAAGGGGAACCCTCATTCACTGTTGAAGGGAATGTAGAGGTTCCTCAGAAAACTGAGTATAGAATTACCATATGAACCAGCAACTCCTCTTCTGGGCACCTACCTGTATTTTCTAAAACATTTGTAAAGATATGTGTCCTATGTTCATTACAGCATTATTCATGGTGTTTCTAAGTCATGGCCAAGACTTAGAAACAACAGGAGTGTCCTTCAGCAGATGATTGGATACAGATGTGGTATTTATACACAATGGAATACTATTCAGCTATAAGAAAAAAATCAAATATTGCCATCTGTGACAATATGGGTGAATCCTGAGAATACTATGCTAAGCAAAATAGGTCAGATGGAAAAGTCAATCAAGAACCATATTTCACTTATATGTGAGATATAAAACTGAAAGCAACAAATGAACAAATAAGACAAACAAAAACTCATAGACACAGATAATATTATGCCAGTTACCAGAGAGAAAGGTGGTTATGGATGAGGAAATGTAGTAAAGGCTAAAGGGAGTCAAATATGTTGTGATGAAAGGATATTTGACTTTTAGTGTAAATATACAATGCGTGTCATAGGATCATACACTTAAAACCTAACCAATGGCACCCCAATAAATTTATTTTAAAATATTTTTAAATAAAGTGTTTAGTGATTTAAAAAAAGGAATGTATATTGTTGTTGTTGGATGAAGAGTCTGTTAAATCTAGTTGGCTTATAACACTATTTAAGTATATTTCTTTGTTCATGCTATGCCTAGCTTTTCTATCCATTACTTCGTTGAGGTAATGAAGTCTCCAACTATCATTACTGAATTTTATTTTTTCTTCAGTTTTGTCAGTTTTTGCTTCATGAACTCTATGTCTTTTTTTGTTAAATGTGTTTTAAATTATTTTATCTTTTAAATGAATCGATTCTTTTACCATTATAAAATGTTCTCTTTAACATTTTTGTTTTTAAAATCCAGTTCATCTGATATCATTACAGCCACGCCAGCTCTCTTACCATTGCTGTTTGCATGATCTATCTTCACTATCTTTTTTTATCCTCATGTGAAGACACGTTCAGTAATTTTTGTTTTAGAGAGAGAGAGAGAGAGAAACAGGAAACATTGATGTGAGAAAGAAACATTGATTGTTGCCTCTTGTACACACCTCGATGGGGGACCAAACCTGTAACCTAGGCATGTGCCCTGACCTGGAATTGAATGTGAGCTTTCTGTTGGAGGACTATCCAACCAACTGAGCTATACTGGCCAGGACTGTTCTTTGCCATCATTTTATTTTTAACCTACTTGCACCTTTGCATCTAAGTTCTACACCCTATACAAAGCATATATGTGTGTCTTGAATATTTTTATTCAGTATGACAACCTTAGTATTTCAGATTGTTTAACTGATTAGATTAAATAATCTAATCAATTTTTGAGTCATTCATATTCAATATTATTGTTGATAAAGTTAAATTTAAATTCATCATTTTATATTGTTTTCTATATCTCTCCTGTCCATTTTCTTTCTTCATTACTCCTTTACAATGTTGTTTTACATTAAATGAATATTTTGGTGATTGATATGTTAATGCCTCTAATGATTTTGTAAAATTATTTTAGTGGCTGATTTAGGGCTTACCAGGGACATTTTAACGTATCCTAAACTACTCAGATTTATGCTAACTTAATGCAGCGAGATCTAGAAATGCCAGCCCCATTCTTCAGCCAGTTCCAACCAGGAGGGGCAGTGTGCTTCCAACCACATCGTAGCAGCAAAAGGGAAAGGCATTAGCAGGACTGTTTAGGGCTGAAGTGTCTCAGCACTTGGCACTGTGTATTACAATCATCCTTGTTGCTTTTTAAAATGTCAGTATATCTTTCCACGGCAGAGTTTTTGGTTTAGCTGGTCAGTGGGTGAGACCTGGCTATCAGTATTAAGTTTTTTTAGATGATTCTAATGTGTGGTCAGAGTTCAGAACCAGAACAACACAATATATCTTCTAGGATAACAATTTCTGAGGAACTGAGGTCAGCAAGCTGTAGTGTCTCTAATTCCCAAGTTGTCTAAGCAACTACCTGAAAGTCCCACCAGAATTTTTAATTATCCAGTTTTCTCCTGAGGCTAAGCAAAAGCTTAGCGCCTGCCACTCATTTAAACACCAACTACCATACTCCCAGCTACTGTCCAAGGTCCTTCACCACACAGACCATTCTGAACTAAGGTATTGCCATTGTTCCAGCCTCAAATATGGTCACTACCAAAGGCTTCTGCCACTGCCCATGCCCTGCCCATTAAATCAGACAGATCCTTTTGGATATCAATGCCCATCTTCTCCATGGCTAGTGCAGTTTTCCCTACAGCATCCCAGCCCCAGACACTCCTACTCCACTCTCTAGAAGCAGAGGTTCTCATGTTTGGAAGGGTAAATCAGGAAACCAAATTAATTTAGNAAGCTTAGTGCCTGCCACTCATTTAAACACCAACTACCATACTCCCAGCTACTGTCCAAGATCCTTCACCACACAGACCATTCTGAACTAAGGTATTGCCATTGTTCCAGCCTCAAATATGGTCACTACCAAAGGCTTCTGCCACTGCCCATGCCCTGCCCATTAAATCAGACAGATCCTTTTGGATATCAATGCCCATCTTCTCCATGGCTAGTGCAGTTTTCCCTACAGCATCCCAGCCCCAGACACTCCTACTCCACTCTCTAGAAGCAGAGGTTCTCATGTTTGGAAGGGTAAATCAGGAAACCAAATTAATTTAGTATGCACCACAGCAGTCAATCATAATGAGAGCATTAAAAATGAGAACCAGAAATCTGCAATGCCCAAATTCTAAGAAATAATGGCTCTATGTATCCCTATAATGCCCATAGAAAAGTATTCTTTCTCTCTCCTCTAACCTGTCCTTTCTGCCATCCCTCCTTTGTTTATGCCTGGGCTTATGATGAGTAGCTGCTTTAATTACCAACTCAGGATCTCAGCAAAGAGATGTTTTCACAAAGCTCATCTGTACATAGATTGACAACTATGAACTTGCTTATTGTACCAGGTAAGGGCATTCAGGTAGGGTTCATCTGTAAGTGTGAACAAGTCTCTGTGGGGTTTATATGTGCTGTCTACTCACATGTATGGGGGACCAATTGGTGGAGATGAGCAATTAGCAGCAGATTTAAAGGAAGACCATCCCCAACCCTACATCCATACTTACAATTCATGGATTTTATTTTATTTTATTGTTTAAGATTTATTGATTTATTTTTATTAATTTTAATAAAATTTATTTATTTATTTTCTATTTACAGCGGAAATACAATATTCTATTAGTTTCAGGTATGTAATACAGTTATTAGACCCAGAATATTGATGGTAATTGAAAATAGAAGGTAGTCCATGGCGAAAAGGGTCATGGACTTTGAATCAAGAACAAATGTGCTCCATATGTCAGGTAACACACACCCCCAAAGGGAAGGGAGGGAGAAAGAGAGGGAGAGAAACATCACTGTGAGAGAAACATTGATCGGTTGCCCCTTTTCCATGCAATGACTGGGGGTGAACCTGCAGCCCAGGCATGTGCCCTGACAGGGAATCAAACTGGTGATCTTTCACTTTGTGGGACAGTGCCCAACCAACTGAGCCATCCCCCACAGGTGAGGGCTATATTCTATTTTTTAGTCATTCTAAACAAACTATCTGCTTGCCTGGGTGTGACAATTATATTTCTAGGAAGTAGAGAATGTTTTTTGTTACATGAAATAAAAATAAGCTCACTACATTTGAATGTACAACACACAGTTAACTAATGAAATCTGAAATCTCATAGACCACAGGTTTTTTTTTTTTTTGGAAAGTGAGCTTTCTTGGTTCTTGGGAAGAGAAACACTCTTGAGTTTGTTCTCAACCTATCTCCAGTAGGCATTAATACTGGAAAACATGGCTAAGTGAGGTATTTGGCAAACAGAGACCTACACTTTATTCCTTTCCCAGGCACAACCTCTTCCCACGCCTGCATTTCTGGACCTTGTTCTTTTTCCCTCTGCAGAAGCAATGCTTGCTGCCCAAACCTGGCACTGTGGAGTTTCTGACTGCCTGAGCCCTGACTGGGTCTTGCAGTGGAGGTATAGTTCAATGGGTTATATTTCTGCGGATTGTTTGGTGAAGAGAAGAGGGAGAAGGAAAAAGAGCTCAAACTGTGTTATGGTTTAGGGTATGTTCAAAGACAGAAACAGGACCTTTGTTCATAAGTAAGAGCTGACCATGAAACGGGCCATTTTAACTGATGAGGCAAACAGCACTAAACACATAAAAGGGCAGAGGCCAGGAACTATTTTTACACTTTAGAGAATAGATTTAAGAATTTTGGAGAGGACAGCATGTACTACAGCTACCTGGCTGTGGAAATTAAGGCGTCTCTCACTGCTTTTTTTCCTTTAATTTCTTGTGTCTTGTACTCTTACAATTCTCACTCTCACTGACCACTCTCCTGTCAACACCATGGCAATCGTTGGAAGATCTCTTATGTTTTAAATTACACTTCATATTCAAAGTTGTCCTGAAAGGTAATTGAGTACGGCAACATTATCAGAATCCTGCACTTTATACATTTGTTCTTTGGGGTTAACAATGAAAAGATATGTGACGTTGTAGAATTTAACTCTTCCCTACCCTACCTATCCCCCATCACATCTAAAAATCTGAATTCTCCCAAACCCTATGGCTCTATCCCTTTTTTCTCCTTCATAATCTAATTTTCTTTAAAAAATGCTCACTTTTGCATTTTCCACTTTCTCACCTGCTATGCTTTTATTAGCACTATTTTTTTTTCTAGCTGCTACCGTAACCACCCAACCCAAACAGTTCTCACGGTGATGTTAAACTACCTCCAAGTCAGTTTACTAAGTGGATGTACTCCTAATTATACATGGCTTCTCAGCAATATATAGTTAACCTTTCTCCCCTTCTTGAAGCATTCACTCTCCTGGAATCCTGGAATCCCATTCTCCAGGCCAGCTTTCTCAGTCCCTCCTTTTATTTTCTTTTGCTGGCTCCTACTTTACCTGACAAATGGAGCTCCTACAAAACCACTGGCCCCTCTTCATTTCCACTGCCACCAACCCATCTCATGCCAGCACCTTCATCTGTCATCTGATCTGTTTCACTGACTTTCTAGGTAATCCTTCACATATATACCTGCCCTGTTACCTAGCTACACACATACACATGCACATGCAGTGATAATTTCAGATTCATACCTAGCATGTCTCTCCCATGCTATTAATAATAACAAAATTAAATTTAAAAAAAACTTTAAATGGCTCTCTATTACTCTTACAACAAAGTCCAAAACCATTAACAGGGTTTGTGTTTGGCCCCTACCTATCTCTACATCATTATATCGACTTGTTCTTCCCTTCCCTTTTTATCTGAAAGTCACAATGCAGTAGACCCAACCTGGTGGACAGAACTCAGTAATACGAGATCCGGGAAGTCAGGCAGGTAAAAGTATCATGGTTAATAGGACTGTAGCACTGTTCTATGCAGGTTCTTCATTAGCAATTCAACTGAATTGTCTTTTGAGGCCCTCATCACTCTTGACTCTACTTACATTTTAGAGTAGAATTACATGTATCTCCTCTCAATGTGATAGATAAGAGAAAATATAAGAGAGAGATGTGAAGAATAAAGTCCCTACTTACCCACTGTCTGGTCAATATTCCTTATATAAAGACACATATAACATATTTCTGTTAGAGTTGAGAGTGAAACACTTAAGCCAAGATTCAAACAGGTCTACTTCTATTCATAATGGAAGTCATTTAATTGACAATGTTTTATGCAATTTTTATCTTTGTCTATCATCCAACCAGGTTGCCACCAGTTTCAAAGTTGAATAAGGCTGAGAGCATCAAGTATCTGTGGATTAAGATTATATCCTCCTATCTTTTCATTTTTTATTCTTATTTAAAAAGCATTATTGTATTTGACTTTTATCCTAGGCAACTTCATTTTCTTATTTTAAAATAAGCACTTTGTAGTAGTTAAAGTATTCTGTACATTTGCAAATTATTATCCAACAGGAAGTAGTTGTATAGAAGAGAGGTTATACAGATTTAGAATAATGGTGGAATTTTGCTGTTAAGTCCTACTCCCCCTTTAAAACACTCTAAAACACATAGTCCTGACTCCCTTTGCCAAATCAGGCCAGTTTCAAAATATTCTAGTCAGAGGTACCGTCTTTCAGAAAAGCGGAAATCTATGGCTCAGGATTCCCAGTCACAGTTCAGTATTCCAGGCATCTCCCACAAGTCCATGCTTGGTTAGGCTGGGAATCCCTGCCATTCCCAGTTCCATGAGCTCTGCTGCCATGTTCTCCAGGAAGGCTTCCCAACTCTTAACCCCAAACCCGTGGCATTTCCTTACTCCAAACCACATGGCTCCTTCTTACACATCAAACTTCAGGGTGGACTGGAGAGGGAGGAGCCTTTCTATACCCTTTCAAACAGCATGGCTGCTACATCATGTTTCCTCTCTACTCTCCCTGGCCTCATGGCAGACCAGCCCCTATTTTAAACCCTGACCCAGAGCTCCCTATGTGACCTCATATTCAGCACTGTATGTTCTGAAAGTCACATAGAACTCTTACCCAGGCAATAGCATGGTTCTCTTCAGGAAGGACACAGCTGTTCACTTGCCATTGTTATGAAAAGTATCTTAAGCCATTTGATCTGCTCTCTCTTCCCCAGCCAAGGGCTGTGGCAAATATCTCTTATATTTTCAGAACCCCTCACGCTGTACCCCTTTCCAGTATTTCCTTACTGATTTTTCTGTTTAGATGTACTGTCCATTGTCAATGGGTATTTAGGTCCCCTACTGTTGTTTTTGTCAGTTTCTCCCTTTAGTTCTGTTGGTAGTTGTTTTATGTATTTTGATGCTCCCAAATTGGGTACATATATAAAAAAAATAACTGCTATGTCTTCTTAGTATATTGTTCCCTTTATCATAATAAAATGTCCATTTTTGTGTCTTCTTACTTTTTTATCTTAAAAATATCATGTCAGACATGTGTATGGCTAAACCCACTTTTCTCTGGATGTCATTTACTTGGATTATCATTTCCCACCCCTTCACTTTTAGTTGCTGTCTGCCTGGGTGCTGAAATGTATCTTTGAAAGGCAGTATATAGTTGAGTTTTACTCTTTTTCATTCAACTGTGTGCTTTTTGGTTGGTGATTTAGGTCCATTTCTACTTAGTGTAATTATTGATATAAGAGGATTTCCTGTAGCCATTTATCTTCTGCTTTCTGATAGTTCTGTATCTCCATTGTTTTATTTTTCCCTTTAGTTTTTCTGTTATTGTGCTTTGGTGGTGACCTATGAGTTTTTCCTCTGTTTCCTCAATTTTTCATGTTGCCTTAGTTCTAGATTTTTTTGTATGTTTATCATTTAAGTTTATATAACAGAATTATTTTTCTTCTGATTACACCATATTTTCATTCCTCTGTGCAAATTCAGACCTTTACTTCCTTCCCTTTTGTGTGTTACTACCACAAATTATCTCTTTTTATGCTATGAGTTAATTTTAATATTACAATAACTAGTATCTTCTTTTTTTTCCTGATTTTTAACCTCCTAAATGATAGCTTTGCTGGATAAAGTAACCTTGGATGTAGGACCTTGCCTTTCATGACTTTGAATACTTCTTTTTGAAGTAGCCTCCTCTTGCCTTAAAGGTTTTTATCTATCTATCTATCTATCTATCTATCTATCTATCTATTTAATAAACCAGGTGATAGTCTAATGGGAATTCTTTTGTAGGTAACTCTCTACCATTCTCTTGCTGCATTTAAGATTCTCTCCTCTTTAATTTTGGGTAATATAAGGACGCTATACCTTGGTGTGTGCTTCCTTAGGTCCAACTTCTTTGAGACTTTCTGAGCTTCCTGAACTTCCTGGAAGTCTAATTCCTTTGCCAGATTAGGGAAGTTCTTCATTATTTTTTCAAATAAGTTTTCAGTTACTTGCTTTTCCTCTTCTCCTTTTGGCACCCCATTTGGATGCTGGAACATTTAAAGTTGTCCTGGAGTTTCCTGAGCTGCTCCTCATTGTTTTGAATTCTTGTTTCTTCATTCTGTTCTGATTGAATATTTATTCCTTCCTTCTGGTCCAAACTGTGGATTTGAATCCTGGTTTCCTTCCCATCACTGTTGGTTCCCTGCACATTTTTCTTTATTTCACTTTTCATAGCCTTCACTTTTTCCTCTGTTTTGTCAACACACTGAACCATTTCTGTGATCATCCTGACTGCCATTGTTTTGAACTGTGCATCTGATAGATTGGTCATCTCTTCATCACTTAGTTGTATTTTCTCTGGAGCTTTGATCTGTTGTTTCATTTGGGCCTTTTTTTCTTTTGTTTCTGTGTGCCTATTACATAATAAGGGCTTCCCAGATATGATAAAGTTAAAGGAGTTGGTCATCACTAAGGCCTCATTATATAAAATGTTGTGTGTTTTTTTTAGATTTTATTTATTGATCTTTAGAGGAGAAAGGAAGGAGAGAGAGAGAGAAATGTCAATATATAGTTGCCTCTCCTGCATCCCCTGCTGGGAACTGGTCTGCAACTCAGGCATGTGCCCTGACTGGGAATTGAACCGTGATTCTTTGGTTCACAAGCCTGTGCTCAATCCACTGAGCTACACCAGCCAGGGGTTATTATATGAAATGTTAAAGAAACTTATCTAAGAAAAAGAAGAAGATCAAAAATATGAACAATGAAATGACAAGAAACTCACAACTACCAACAACAGAACCTATGAACAAAAACAAGCTAAGCAAACAAGTAGAATAGAAACAGAATCACAGAAATGAAGATCACATGGAGAGTTATCAGTGGGGAGGGAGAGGAGGAGAAAGTGGGAAAAGGTACAGGAACAAGTAATATGAATTGTAGGTAGAAAATAGACAGGGGGAGGTTAAGAATAGTATGGTAAATGTAGAAGCCAAAGAATTTATATGTACAACCCATGGACATGAACTAAATTGGGAAAATGTGGGTGGGAGGGGGTGGGCAGAGCAGAGGGCAATTAAGGGGGGGGGAATGGGACAATTGTAATAGCATAATCAATAAAACATATATGTTTTAAATGTAAAATAAATAAATAAATGTTTATATCTTCTTTAACCTTTATATTATATTTAAGTATATGTATTGCCCTATTCTGAACAAGGTTTGCAATTTCCTGCTTCTATCTGTTAGAATAGCTTTGCATATTGTTGTTTTTTTGTTTCAATAGAAAAAGATGTTTTGGTATTTCCTATAATGTAGATCTTGTGGTGGTAAATTTTCACAGCTTTTGTATGTCTGGAAAGTCTGTATTTCTCCTTCATGTCTAAAAGATAACTTTGCTGGATATATTATTCTTGGCTGATGATTTATTTCTTTCAATTATTTAATATTTTATTTCATTTTTCTTAGTTTATAGGACTTTTGCTAATGAGATTTCCTTTATAAGTAACCATCTTCTTTTCCCTGACTGCCCTGAGAATATTTTCTTTATCATTAATTTTTGATAGACTTATACAGTTTGCCTTGTTATAAGGCCTTTTTGGTTGGAGATAATGAAGTGCTCTTTTAACTTCTTGGCTTCTTTCATTGGTTTGGGAAGTTCTTGCTAAGTATTTGTTTGTATGGGCTCTCTATTGTTTTTTCTCCTCTCCTCCTTTTGGTACACCCATTATTCTTATGTTGCTTTTTCTAATGGAGTCAGATAGTTCTTGTAGAGTTCTTTTACTTTTCTTTATTCTCAGTTCTTCCTCATCTTCCTTCACTGTCATTTCTAGACTTCTATCTTCTATATCACTAATTCTTTCCTCTCTCTATTTCTCAAGCTCGGTGATTCATTCTTTACCTCTTTCATTGAGTTCTTCATCTCCAGAACATCTGCTTGGTTCTTTTCTATAGTTTCAGTCTCTTTGGTAAAGTGCTCTTTTATTTGTTGATTTCATTCCTGAGTTCATTAAATTACCTTTGAGTTTTCTTGCATCTTGTTAAGTTTATTCAGAAGAGTAATCTTATATTCTCTATTATTTAAATCACATATTTCTATGTGTTTAAGTTTATTTACTGGAGATTTTTTCTTTTCTTTCTGAGCTACCTTGTTACCATGGTTATTCATGGTATTTGATGGATTATTTTTCTGCCTAAGCACTTAGGGGGGTAAAATCTTTTTTTAGTGACACTTCTATTTAACAGATTGAAAAGAAGAGGTCTTTTTTGTTTATTTGTTTGCCAGTAGGTGGCACCGAATTGCAAGTTTTTATTTTCTCTTATTTGCACTGATGAAGTTCTGGGATTTCTGTGGGCTAGTGTCATCTCCACCATGAAAAATACTATGTGTTCCATTCACGGGGTGGTGGGTGCCCCTCTGTGACCAGATCACCTTGGTCTCAGGGCACCATCCCCTAGGGTAATGTGGTAGGTGATGATGGGGTTCAAGTCCAAGAGACACCAGTGCTGCTTCCGGGTGCTAGATGCTGCCAGCAGTGCTCTACTCTCTGAGGTGTCCCTAGTGACTCACTCTGCTCTGTTGCAAGGGGTGGGGGTGAGGGTGGGCTGGGCTGGGCTGGAAGAGTCTAGATCATGCGTTTATGTCTTTGTTCTCCTTCCGGTAATGCTGGCTGCCAGACTTCAGTTGCCACACCTTCTGTAACTCTGCCCCATCATTGGATTTAGTCACAGTGTGTGCCTCCTTCTCAGGGAGAAATGTCTCTGTATCTCCAGTCCTCGGGGCTGTGTATAATCTGTTCTGCAACTTGACACTTGTACTGCAACCATTTCTTCTGGAACCCTCTGAGTTCAGCGGCACTATGTGCTGACCACTTAAGCAGAAATGTTGATTCTACACCCCTACTCCTTCGGGCTGCAGAGTGTGTAACTTCTCCCCTGCTACTGAATCCCAAAGTAAGCCCCCTTTACATCTGTGGCATCTCTCTCTGTCTTTCCCCCTTTTCTCCTGCCCTGTTCACTCCAGTAAGCCTACCTTCAGATGTTTCAATGCAAGGATCTCTCAGTCATGTGTGTTTGTTGAGCAAGGAATCCATTGTTAATTATAGCTGTCCAACCTGTTGTAACCTCAGGGGGAGAGACCTCACGGACCTCTCAAACCACCACACTGCTTATGTCACTCTCCAGTTTTGGGTTTTTTATGGAGCTCCTCAGATTGAGATCCGTAAAATGTGCCGCTTTCCAATGCTCCAACTTATTAAAGCCAAGACTAACACTTCTATTCCTCGTTTCCTTCTATTTCCAGATTTAGAATTGATCTTGAATTAAGGGAAGAAGCACTTCAAAATACTGCCAACTAGGATTTAGTTTACAAAAAAATCATTAATAAAAGTAATAACCTCTTAAGTAGCCCTTACATAAACCAGTCACTTTCCTAGCTGCTTTAAACATCATACTGAAACCAGAGGGGTTAAACATTGTGTTCAAGACAACACAGAAATTAAGAAGGAAAATGAAGGTCGAACCCTGTCTGGTCAATGTAGTTTATTTCTGACAGCTTTAAAGTACTTTTGTGGTATTTTTATGCCCATTTTTTTAAGTTCCTGCTCTTTCTTATTACTGATCTTAGAAAAGGATCTAACATTGGCCATTTATATTTCCGTGTGATTTTAAATCAATATTTTCAACTGAATCCATTATATATATATATATATAATGTTTTTCTAGTTATAGAAATACAGAATCATAAGCTTTTGATACTAAGACAGATCTAATCATTCATATTGTACAATTGTCTTCTTAAAAAAGGGTTACTTGAGGTATAGAAATATGATGACCTGCTCAAGACCTCACAGCTAAGTAAGTTTCTAAAAGCCTCTTTATCCTTAAAAAATATTTTCTAAAACAGAATTAGTGATTTTTTCTCATAATATTAAGGTTGACAATAAAATATTTTTACTAACACTCAGAATCCCTGAGCAGAGCATATCCAATGACAAATTTCTTGTAAATTGCCAAAAGAAGTGTGATGACTTGAAAATTGACTCATTTGAAAGAATATTTCTCCCCGAGTAAAAGAGATTTCAGACCAGTGACCAAGTCACTTGGTCACTTCCTCTTACTTGGTGACCAGTGAGAGGAAGACCTCAACTTTGAAGTTTCTTTCCTTTGAGCTGCACAATCACCCATTTTCTGGCAGGCTTTGTGCTCATTGGACCTGGGGCTCAGCTCTTGCCCTTCCAGATGGTCTAAGAACCATGTCCAGAGAGCAGAGCTGGCCACTGGGCAGGAAGAGACCTAAGTATGCCCCTCTGGTAGCCCTCTCCAGAAGAGCACACCCAGCCATGCACCAGGTGAGACCCTCCTGCCATGTACCCAGGTAAGGCATGTCTCCTTGTCATTGGGCAGGTACACTAGAGGTTGTTCTGACCATCTGGCAGGTGCTGCAGGCTCATCAGTCTTCTGTGCAGCTGGGCTTCTTATATCCACATCAGTTTGGGCTGTGGACAGGACAATCTTCTGGTGAAGAGGCCACACACTCACATAGCATTATAATGATAGTTATTCAAAAACAGATGCTGAAAAATCAAGCTTGTAATTTTGCTGAGAGCCTACACAATGGCCCCCCATTCACCCTTGTGTTGGCTCTAACTTCAGATAGCCCACCTGGATTCAGCCTCCTGGGTCTCAGTTTAAGGGATGCATTGCCACACCTCACTCCACCATTTCCCCATTTATTGGAAAAGAGTGTTTCCCCTTTCGCCAGAAAAGAGTCAAGGATACTTCCAAATAAACTTTTCTTGAAGAGCCAGGCATTTTTCATCCAGTTGATATTAATGGAGTATAAATTTTATTCTGAAAACACTTATGTACTGGTCAGAACTGTACATGTTGTAAAGGGACATGCAGAATTAAACACACCCCCAAAACCAATGTAAAACTCTGGCATGAAAAGTCAACTGTCATATGATAAATTGAACATTTTACTAAATCGCCATTAATTGCTTTCATTTTCTCTTGGATAAAAGTCAAAGTATAAGGTTTTTATATGAGAAAAGAAGCATGATTTTGAAACAAAGTCAACATTCTGAGATATGGGAAAGCTGAAACTCCCAGGAAAGATTGTGTAGTGTCCTACGCAAACTTCCCCTGGAATATTCATCATTGTTGTACTCCCAGCTGTTGCTCTACTACCTCCAGGAGCTGGACTCCAGCACAAGGACCAATGATCTACATACCTGCCGTCCACCTGCACACCATCTGAGCACCTCCAGGGCAGGGTCTACTCTCAGCTAACCTCTGTCACACAGCCTCCCCCACTGCTCCAGCCCTTGCAGCCCACATTTTAAATCTCAGTCTTAAAACTGGACTGTGTTGGTACTCCCTGATTCCAGGTCTCTGAGGCCAGAATCACTGGCATGTCCCTGCCCTGTGAGGCTGGCAATTTCCCCAAGCTTTGATCAGCACATGGTCAAGAAATGAAGCAATGTCCTCAGTCTGAGGTTCTGTGCTTTACATTTCAAATGCATAGTTAGTGTGGACTGTGAAATTAAGAGCTTGAGTTGTGAAGACTCAGATAAGAGCAGTTCTTCAAAGAAATTAGATTAAAAATACTATGTAAATTCACTTCTAGCCAAGATGGTGGAATAGGCAGACACACTGTGCTTCCTCACACAACCAGAAGAAGGGCAACAAATTTAAAAACAAAAAACAACCAGAACTGACAGAAAATTGAACTGTATGGAAGTCCAACAACCAAGGAATTAAAGGAGAAACATTCATCCAGACTGGTAGGAGGGGTGGAGATGGACAGCCAGGTGGAGAGGACTTGCAGCAAGGCAATGGCTGGAGGACTGGGGTAGGCAAGGTGGCAGCTGGCAGAAGGGATGGTCCCACATTCCCAGACAAACTGGGAGGAACAACTGGGAAGCAAGATAGATTATTCAACTCAGGGTTCCAGTACAGGCAAATAAAGCCTCAAAGCCTCTGACTGAAAACACCTGTGGGAGTTGAGGAGGAAGTGGGAGAAACTCCCAGCCTCACAGGAGAATTCATTGGAGATACCCAGAGGGTCCTAGAACATACACAAACCCACCCAGCAGGGAATTAGCACCAAAAGGGACCAATTTGGCTGTGAGTAGTGGGGGCAGTGACTAAAAACTGGCAGAGAGTAGAGCAAGTGACACTGTTCCCTCTTGGACCTCTCCCCCACATACAGCATCGCAATGCAGTGACCTTCGTTGCCCCGCCCTGTTGAACACCTGAGGCTCTACCCCTTACTATGTGACAGGTGCACCAAGACCAAAAAAAAAATGGCCCAAATGAAAGAACAGATCAAAGCTCCAGCAAAAATACAACTAAGTGATCTATCAGATGCACAGTTCAAAACACCGATAATCAGGAAGCTCACAGAATTGGTTGAACAGTTATGCAAATTAGAGGAAAAAATTAAGGCTATGAAAAGTGAAATAGAAAAAATGTACAGGGAACCAATAGTGATGGGAAGGAAGCCAGGACTCAAATCAACAGTTTGGAGCAGTAGGAAGAAAGAAACATTCGACCAGAACAGAATGTAGAAACAAGAATTCAAAAAAAAAAAAAAAAGAAAGAAGAGGCTTGAGACCCTCCAGGACATCTTTAAACATTCCAACATCTGAACCATAGCAGTGCCAGAAGGTGAAGAGGAAGACCAAGACATTGAAAATGTATTTGAAAATATAATGAAGAACTTCCCCAATATGACAAAGAAAATAGATTTTTAGGAACTCCAGAGAGCTCAGAGAATCTGAAAGAAGGTGGATCCAAGGAGGAGCACATCAAGGCATATCAAAATTACATTAGCCAAGATTAAAGATAAGTAGGGAATCTTAAAGGCAGCAAGAGAAAAGGAGAGAGTTACCTACAAAGGAGTTTCCATAAGACTATCAGCTGATTTCTCAAAAGAAACTTTGCAGGCAAGAAGGGGTAGAAAAAAATATTTGAAGTCATGAAAGGTTAGGACCTACATCCAAGATTATTCTGTCCATCAAAGCTATCATTTCAAATGGGAGGGAAGATAAAGTGCTTCCCAGATAAGATCAAGTTAAATGAGTTCATTATCACCCAGCCCTTATGAAAAGTTAAAGGGACTTTTCTAAGAAAAAGAAGATAAAAAATATGCACAGTAAAATGACAATAAACTCACAGCTATTAAAACTGAACCTAAAAATAAAAACAAAAACAAAGTAAGCAAACAACTACAAGAGGAACAGAATCAGAGAAATGGAGATCACATGGAGGGTTATCAGCAGGAGAGTGGAAGGGAGAGACAGGGGTAAAGGTACAGAAAATAAGTAGCATAAATGGTAGGTAGAAAATAGACAGGGGGAGGTTAAGAATAGTATAGGAAATAGAGAAGCCAAAGAACTTATATGTATGACATGAACATGTATGGCCATATTCTAAAGGGGGGAATGAGGATGCAAGGGGGTGTGCAGGGAGGAGGGGAACAAAAAGGGAATGGGACAACTGTGAATAAAAATGTAGCAGCTTCTTGAGACAAGGGAGATGGGTGTGACTTTCTGAATGTATCCTGGCTTGTGACTTAGCCTGGGACTTTACAGCACATGCCTCAAGCCAGGAGGCAAGTCCCCAGTTACAGCAAGATGCAGGGGGCAATTTGCACTGCATCACAGAGAGACACCTGCTGCCTGTCAGACCTGGGAATGGCAGCTGAATGAATGTAAGAACCAAAGGACTTGCAGATGTAACCCACTGTAGGAGAAGTAAGAAATGGGGTTATGAAGGAAGCTCTGGGCCAGAATTTAAACTAGGTGCGGTAGCCATTCACTCTTGGCCCTATAGGGGGTGGCAGTATAGGAGGAGGCATGCTGTTTGTAGTGAGAGATTTTTGCTATGTAGTTTAAAAGACAGCAGTGAGAAAGGAGGAGTAAGCAAGCAGCTATGTAGTTTATAGTGAGGAAGGAGGCCATGCAGCATGAACTAATAAGGAAGAAGATGCTGCTACTGTGATTGTGCCTGCTCTAGCTGACTCCAGAGTTGCAAAGAACTTTCTTGCAACATTCTGTCTTGCTACACCTGTATTTTACCTGGACTCTCAGGGTTTGTGCCTTTTTTGAACTACTATACAGAGGCTGTTGACCACATATCCTAGATCCAGAAAGTGAGAGCTACTGCGTGAGGATGGTAACTTTAGTGCTTTCCAGAGAGACTAGAGAACTGTTTATGCAGCTGGCTTAAGGTAAGGAAATGGGGAGTTTTTGGCTAGTAGCCTGGTGTAGAGAATGGAAGTGCAGGGTCTTATGGGAAAATGGGCTCAGAGTTGAGGTGCTCTAGGCTCCCCCAAGGTCAGGATGTTGTGAGTAAAGACCTGTTCCTACCAGCTTTAATTGTTGGGTCTTTCACCAAGATGACACCTGGATGGGCCCTGGACTGCTTAGTCACATCTTCATTCGGGATAGAGTTCAAAGGAGAAAGGTAAGAAATGGGGGACTTCTCCTGACTCAGCAAGAGCTGCCTTCTCCTCATGAGCTCATTCATTTACTAATGATCTTTGCTGTAGAGCTTTGCACAACACAAGGGCTCAGTAAAGTTAAACCGATTGCAGTTAAATAAAGTAATCATAATAGCCCTGGCTGGCGTAGCTCAGTGGACTGAGCGTGGGCCTGTGAACCAGACAATTGTGGTTTGATTCCCAGTCAGGGCACATGCCTGGGTTGCAGGCCAGTTTCCAGCAGGGGATGCACGAGAGGTAACCATACATTGATATTTCTCTCCCTTTCTCCTTCCCTTCCCCTCTAAAATATAAATAAATAAAATCTTTAAAAAATAAAAAATAAAGTAATCATAATAAATAATAACATTATAGTACACCAGCCACATGTCAAGTGCTCAATAGCTACATGTGGTTAGTGACCATCATATCAAAGTGTTTCCTCATCACAGAAATGTTACTAGTGTTGATATAGAGGTTATGTTCCATAAGACAAGCAAATATGAGGAAACCATGTAAGATCATTATAACTCCTTCCATAAGCAGTGACATGATCAAATCAGTACTCTAGCCTCATTCTGAATTGTCCATTACCAGTCATGTGAAACATTGTCATTTATGTGGTATATTTGGTCTTTGTCCCTGGTTCCTAGCATAGAGCTCCTAAAACCCTAGGAATTCTCTGAGTTATAAGAGCATCATTTGTTGTTTAAAACAAGCACCTTTAGACCATACCTAAGTTTATGCTAATGAGGTGACTGCTATGAGTCTTGGAAAACTTTAAGATGGGCTGCAGAAAAAAAAAAAAACAAAGCATGATTAATGAGTTGAAACTTTCAGCCCCACCCTCCTCAAAACCTCTAGGGAGGGAAGAGGGAATTGAGTTTAATCACCAATGGCCAATTATTTAATCAATCATACCTCTGTAATGAAACCACCATAAAATCTCTAAACAATAGGGTTCAGAGACCTTCAAGATGGTGGATGCATGGAGATTCTGGGAAGGTGCACCTCAAGAGAGCATGGAAGCTCTGTGGGTGCCTCTCCCATACAATGCCCCAAGCATCTCTTCCATTTGGCTGTTCCTAAATTGTATTCTTTATAATAAATGAGTAATAGTAAGTTAAGTGCTTTTCTGAGTTCTATGAGTCATACTAGTGAATTATTTAAACAGGGAGAGGGGCTGTGTACCTGAAATGTATTGCTAGAAAGACAGAAATGTGCGTAGCTTGGGCACCACATTTAAAGCTAATGTCTTACATGGGAACAGTCTGGTGGGACTGGGAATTTCCTTCCTAACCTGTGAGGTCAGTGCTGACTCCAGCAGTTAGTGTCAGAATTGAATTGTTGGACACTCAGTTGATTTCAAAGTATTAGAGAATTGATTGGCATGAAGAAAAAAAAATCCTCTCACTATGAAATTGAGAAAACAGTCTTCAATTTTCTCCTTCAACAAAAAACTCTAAGGTGGTGTTTTGGTCACAAACATTGTGTCTGTAAGAAGGCTGCCCTTGGAGGTGAGGAGAGGTATTCTTATTTATATATAGTCTGCATAGCACTTTGCAATCTTTTAGCATAAAACATTCTGTATAAATCCAAGGTATTATTGCAAGGTGTTAACAGTTCCAAATTAAGTTGTTCATTTAAGTGTATCAACTTGTAAATTAGTCAGTTGCAACTTAATAGGTGTAGAGTGGTCAAACTAATGAGCTTTTATTTAGAGTATTTATGTGTGACCTGAGAATTCTGAAAAATTTTTTTTCAACTTGATCCAGAGGTTATTTTAATCTTTTTTACCCCAAACATATAGATCATTGAACCCTGTTCCCCATTTTTAAAAGTTCTTTATCTTTTTTTATTGTTGTTTTACTACAATTAACCCAATTTCCCCTCTTTAGCTCTTCCCTGCCATGCCCACCCCTCCACTGTTAATTCCCCACAATTGTCCGTGTCTATGGGTCATTTATACTCGTTCTTTAATTAGACTCCTTGCCTTCTTTCCTTCCTTATGCCCCTCCCCACTCTCAGCTAGTTTCTGTCAGTTTGTTCCTTGTTTCCAAGACTCTGGTTCTATTTTTCTTTCTTTTTTTTTTTGTTTTTGTTCAGTAGATTCCTGTTAAAAGTGAGATCACATGATATTTGTCTTTTGCCACTTGGCTTATTTCATTTAGCAAGGTACTCTCCAGGTCCATCCATGATGTTGCAAAAGGTAGGAGTTCCTTCTTTATTTCTGCTGTGTAGTATTCCACTGTGTAAATGTACCAGTTTTTTTATCCACTCACTTACTGATGGATATTTAGACCATTTCCAGCAATTAGCTATTGTAAATAATGCTGCTATGAACAATGGGGTGAATAGGTTCTTTTGAAATGGTGATTCACGATTCCTAGGGTATAATCAAAGCAGCCAGATAGCTGAGTCAAAAGGAGTTCCATCTTTAGTTTTTTGAAGAAATTCCATAACTGTTTTCCACAGTGACTGTACCAGTTTGCATTTCCACCAACAGTGTACTAAGGTTTCTTTTTCTCCACAACTTCATCAGCACTTGTTGTTTGTTGATTTATTAATGATGGCCATTTTGACTCGTAAGAGATGGCATCTCATTGTGGTTTTAATTTGCATCTCTCTAATGGCTAGTGATGCTGAGCATCCTTTCATGTGTCTATGGGCCCTTCATATGTTTCTCCTTGGAGAAGTGTCTGTTCAGGTCCTTTGCCCATTTTTTAATTGGATTGTTTGTCTTCTTGGCATTGAGTCACAAAACTCCTTTATATGTTTTGGAGATCAAACCCTTGTCTGATATATCATTGGCAAATAGATATATATAACAATTGGTTCCCTTTCCATTTTGCTGCTGTTTTTTTTTTAGCCATGCAGAAGCTTTTTAATCTGATGTAGTTCCATTCCTTTATTCTTTCCTTTACTTCCCTTGTCCTAGAGAATGTATTGGTGAAAACATTGCTGCATAAGATATATGAAATTTTACTGCCTATGTTTTTCTGTAGGACTTTTATGGTGTTACAGCTTATGTTTAAGTCTTTTACCCATTTTGAATTTATTCAGGTGTATGGTATAAGTTAGTGGTCTAGTTTTATTTTTTCACATGTACTATTCCAGATCTCTCAACACCATTTGTAGAAGCTGCTATTTTTACTTCATTTTATACTTATTCCCCTTTTGTTGAATATTAATTGATCATAGAGACCTGGGTTTGTTTCTGGGCTCTCTATTCTGTTCCATTGATCTATATGTATGTTTGTATGCCTGTATCAGACTGTTTTGATTACAGTGATCTTGTAGTATAGTTTGATATCAAGTACTGTGATCTTTCCTATTTTGTTCTTCTTTCTCAAGATTGCTATGGCTATTTGAGGTCATTTATTATTCTACATAAATTTCTGAAATATTTGTTCTAAATATGTGAAATATATCACTGGTATTTTAATAGGGATTGCATTGAATCTGTAGAGTGCTTTGGTAGTATAGACGTTTTAATGATGTTATTCTAATCCATGAACATGTTATATGCTTTCAATTATATGTGTCTTCCTTACTTTCTTCCTTCAGTGTTGTGTAGTTTTCTGAGTATAGGTCTTTTCTTTTCTTGGTTAAGTTTATTCCTGGGTACTTTATTTTTCTTGTTGTTATAGTAAGTAGGATTTCCTCCCTAGTTTCTGTTTCTGATATTTCACTGTTGGTGTACAGAAATGCCTTCAATTTCTGTTATTGACTTTGTATCTTGCTGTTTTACCAAATTCATTTATTAGGTGGACCCTTTAGAGTTTTCTATGCACACAATCATGTCAAAACTGCCAATAATGACAGTTTTACTCCCTCCTTTCTAATTTGGATGCCTTTTATTTCTTTTTTTTGTCTGATCACTGTGGCTAGAACTTCCAGTACTATGTTGAATAACAGTGGTGAAAGTGGACAACCTTGTCTTGTTCCTGATCTTAGTGGAAAAGCTTTTAGTTTTTGCCCATTGAGTATGATGTTGGCTGTAGGTTTCTTGTATATAGTATTTATTATGTTGATATATTCTCCCTCTATTCCCACTTCCCTGAAGGTTTTTGTCATAAATTGGTTCTGTACTTCTTCAAATGCTTTTCCAGCATCTATTGATATGATCATGTGTTTTTATAATCATTTTGTTTATGTGGTATATTACATTTATTGACTTATGAATCTTATGCCACCCTTACATCCCTGGGATGAATTCTACTTGATCAGGGTCTTTTAATGTATTGCTGGATCTGGTTTGCCAATATTTTATTAAGGATTTTAGCATCTATATTCATCAGCAATATTGGCCTGTACTTTTCTTTCTTTTTTGTGTCTTTACCTGCTGCTTTTCATAGGTAGGTATTATCTAGATTCTTTTCCAGTTCTGGTGCTGTAGGCTGGGTATCCCAGCCTAGGGTTTAGGCCTCACACTTCTCAGAGGGAACCCTCAGCAGCTTAAATATCCCTCCAGCCCATCATCTGCTGCCTGTCAGAGTGCCTAACCAGCCCTCTCATGTATCCTCTGCACTCCATACCAGTCCCATTGTTGTGAAGCTGTTTCTTCTGCCTTTCCATGGTTACAAGGCTTCTGGGGGTAAAAATAAAGAGGAGGCACTTGTAGGAGGTTTAAAAATCAGGAAGACTTTACAAAGAAAAAGAGGATGATGAAATCAAGAAGTAAAACATTTCAGGTTCTTTCAAGAAGTTAAGTCCAGAATTAATTCCTTCTATGCATCAAAGATTTGCAAGAGTTTGGGTGGAGGAGCAGGAAGAGTACCTGGCAATCCTCATAGCTGGCCTCCAGAGGGCAACTCCATGAGCTACCTTCCCCCACTTTCTTTAAATATAGGTAGAATGAAATCCAGAAATAATGATAGAAATATTACTAAATATTTCTCCAGCTCATTTCCCCCCAAGACCTTGAGAATGTACGCATAGTTAGCTTGCTTATCCTCACGATATCCCTGGGACTATTTATCTGAAAACTCAGTGTGGGTACCGGGAAATAATTGTGAGCTGATGGCCTTGTGCCCTCTCCCATAACCTCTGTGATAGAGGAGAGAACTTTGGATATGTGCAGCATCATAGCATCTCCAGAAACTCTCAGCATTTCCATGGTGCAATTCAAACTCCTGGTTTTAAATCGTGCAATCATTTCTTTTCACAGCTCATTTTCTTAGTTGAACTTGAAAACACTTCCTGAACTTTCTATACATACTACTTCACAGAGGTATATATACATATATTAATATTGATAGACAATAGATTATTGATAGATACATAGATAGATACAAAGGTAGATAATTAGAGATTTATTATAAGTAATTAGCCCATGTAATTATAAAGTCTGGCAAGTTCAAAATCTATCCAAAGACCAGAAACTAATATAGAATCAGGAAGATGTGATGCCCCAGTTTGAAGGCAACAAATGAGAGAAAATTATCTTTTTTGGAAGAGGTTAGCCTTTTGTTTTATGCAGATATTCTACTGAATGGAAAAGGCCTACCTTCATTAAAGAGGGCAATATGCTTTACTCAGTCAAAGGATTAAAATGTTAATCATATCCAAAAACACCCTCACAAGAATACCTAGAATAATGTTTGATCAAATGTCTAGATACCCTTATGGCACAGTCATGTTGCCACATAAAATTAACCATCACACTTTGTGTGCATGTCAAGCAGAAGGGATGCTCAAAAAGAGCACAAAGAGGGACATGGCATAGTTCACAAGCACCCATCTCTCCTTTGCTGAAGACTAGTTTTCTCAGTCCTTTCATGAACCTCAGAAGAGCCAACATCTATGACAGAGCCCAAGCCAGTGAGACATGTGAGTAAATTTCCTTACAGGCTTAAATCTCCATTCAGATGAGCTGAGAATCTCTACATGAGAATGATGGGGCTACTGTCAACACCATCTGGCAACGAGTCCCCTGCCGACTGCAGGGTGGAGCCATCACCTTTCTCATAGCTGATCCCCAGCTGGGAAGTTCTCTCCACTTGAGACTCACTCAGAGTCTGCTCCTCAGGAAGTGGCACCTGCCCACCTGTCCCACTGAGAGGAATTCTTTACCCTCTATCCTGTCTCCACTCAGAAAGCACAAAAGGCCAGGACACAGGATCACAACTATCTTTTGGTTTTACAGAAGACATGGAGGTCTAGAGAGGGTAAGCAACTTGACCAAGATCGCTTAGACAGCTAAGGAAACCAGATCTAAACACCATCCCACACTCCCACTCAAAAGCTCCGCCCCCTCAAAAAGCCTCTCTGTGAACTCTGTGTGAGGTTTCCAGGCATTTTTCAGTCTTTATTTCTCTGTGATAGTGTTATAGCTACATTCCGTGTGTAATTCAGATATTCTAGGTCTTTTGTGCCCTCCCACTGTAGCCCTTAATCCTGCTGGTTGCATAGCAGGTACTACCTCACATCACCCCCTGGGGCATACAGGCATTTTGAGCAGGACCAGTTTGCCTCCTGCACCTTCCCCTTAATGACAGACAGTAGCACTCCCCAGACTTCTGGAAAAACAAGAGTGTTCCTTACATGTTCCCTAACACTCCTCATGGGAGGAGGAGCAGCTATGGCTCCCCACAAAGGTAGCACATTGGCCCACAGTAGCAGATCCCCACAAATCCTTAGGGATCTTGAGTCCATTGTGGCTTTTCCTGTCCAAAAGAGTGAGTCAAGGCCAGACCGGGATGGTGCCAGGACTTTGTGGCTCCAGCCTGGACGCCTGGCCTGCCACAGCCTTCGCTGTAGATTTGCACCTCTGAGCTCCCTGCTCCCAGCTGGAACTGCTCATACTGATGGACATGAGCTGTCAGTGCCAGACCACGTAGTAGGTGAAAGTTCTGGAAACTTTACAGAAAAGTCAGTTTTTGTAAAATTTCCACTGTGTTTTTGTCAGCCCAAGAGGGAGATGTGTGTGCTTTGAATTGCTCTAGTTCTGCCCATTCTAAAGGACAGCATGGCTTTTCATGGATGCTATTTGAAGGCCCACCATATATAACCTGGGTCAGGGTTAAATTCTTACTTAAATTTAACATCAGGTATTTCCCATAACAAAGAGGATATATATTTTTTAATTTTTAAAATATTTTATTTATTTATCTTTAGAGAGGAAGGGAAGGAGAGAAGGAGAGAAACATCAATGTATGGTTGCCTCTCATGAGTCCCCTGCTGGGAACTGGCCTGCAACCCAGGCATGTGTCCTGACTGGGAATTGAACCACAATTGTGTGGTTCACAGGCCTGCGCTCAATCCACTGAGCTACAACAGCTGGCCTATATATTTTAATTTTTTAAAAATAATTGATTTTAGAGAGGAAAGGGGGAAGGTGACTGAGAAAGAGAAACATTGACTTGTTGTTCCTCTTGTTGATGCATTCATTAATTGATTCTTATATGTACTCTGATCAAGGATCAAGCCCACAGCCTTGATTTATTTGGACAATGTTCTAACCAACTGAGCTACCCACCAGAGCCAAAGTCAAAATCATAGATAATGCCAAAATAATCCTTATTGAACTTTGAGGTGAACTGTGTCATATTTTTCAAAACATTGAGGAACACAGTGTTTAGTTCATTAATGTCCTCAAGAAGTAAGAGAGGCAGTTTGAGAATACTCCAGGAGAAGGTTCAAATGGACATGTTTTTATCTGAAACAGCTCATACACACATCTCTCAGGGGCCCAAAGGGCTCAGGCTCCTCTAACATAACTGTATGGAACTACAACCCAGCTCTCCCCGTTTTAAGAAGAGAGAATGTGGAACTGAAATATATGTTAATTTTTAAGCATAGGGTACTTTACAAACTTATAGATAAGCAGAAATCAAGTAGCTGCCCCCATGCCTATGAGCTAGTACACCCTTATCCCTCCAGGGACTGAAGGTCCCGGCCAGTCATCTACCTCTCCTCTCCATCCTGCATGCTCAGAAACTGGCCGCTCAAAAGAAAAGAGCCTCCATTTGTAGCATTTGCTAATTTCTGTAGTGCAAATAATTCTGTAATGGCCCATTTCAAGCCACAAGTGGTTTAACCACCAGGTGACAGAGTTCCTGAATATTTAACAGTTCTAACCAGTCCAGCATAGGGTTGTGTCTCATGCCACATTTAATCCAAATTTATCCAAGTCACAACCACTTCTCCGTACCACCCACTGCCTCCTGGATTTAACCATCACTTAACTGAATCATTTGAATAGCAGTCTCACCAGTATTCTTTCAGACTTTGCATCCTTTTATCTATTCTCAATAAAGATTTACCTTTGAACTGGAAAGCATTATGCTGAGCGAAATAAGCCAGGCGTTGAAAGACAAATACTATATGATATCACCGTTAACAGGAATCTAAACAACAAAACAAACAAGCAAGCAAAATATGACCAAAGACACTAAAATACGGAACAGGCTGACAGGGACCAGAGGGGAGAGGGGAGAGAATCATAGGGGAAAGGGGAAAGGACTCACATGAACAAGTATAAAGGACACATGGACAATAACTGAGGGTGGGGGTGGAAATGGGAGGGAGGTGGGGAGCACTGGGGGTGGGGGCAGGGCTGGGAATATAAGACAGAAAACTGTACTTGAACAAGAATTAAATTTTAAAAAAAGAAAAAAGAAAAAATTTGGTTTGCAGTTGACCGTGAATAAATGAAACTGCAGGAAACAGAACTATGGATCAATGAGAAATTACTGTACACAGAAATGAAGCCTTTTAATGTTTACTGTCCTCAAAGAAGTTTTTAGGATCAGTAGGCTGGGCCTGCCCATATTCTTTCAAGACCCACTCTCTGTCACAAGAAGATTCAATAAACTCATCTGTGCTAAAAAAAAAAAAAAAAGATTTACCTTTGAAAACAGACATCAGAGCATGGCACACCTTTGCCTGCACTGACCTACCAGCTCACAGCAATCTGGACCCGAGCTTTCTTACCCATCTCAGCACTCTCCCTGGTCACTTCCAAACACATGACCTCCCTCCCAGCTATGCAGGTATTCCTCAAGCACTCCAGCAGGCTCTGGCTTCAGCATTTGTGCCAGTCCCAAGGCACAAATGGTGTCCCCCTGCCATTTCTATTACTAGAGATGCAAACATTTGCTCAGAAGTTACCTTCTCAGGAAGCCCTTTCCTCACCATTCCACCCTATACTCCCAATCCCCCTTCTCAGCTTTATTTTCCACTTGGCACTTCTTACTGTATTCACATTCTGTGTAACTGATTTATTGCATTTATCCTGTCTTCCCGTGAAACGACATTCCTCACAGGCATGTGACTTTTGTTTGTTCTGTTCACTGATGGATCCCCAGCCTAAAACAGCATATTGCACCTCATCAACGATCAATACTTACTAGTCAAATAAACCCCAAATTTGAGTATCTGGTAAACGATAATTTTGTTTTCCTCACTCTTTCTCTTGTGGCTAATTTCCATTTTATGAACTATTCCAGCCCATTGTCCTGCATCAGCCTTGTTTGGGGCTGGGACACCCAGCTGAGCTCTGCCTTTGCACCTGTGGGATCCTTTCTACCTGTTCCTCTTAGAACCATCTCAGCCATAGCCCAAATACCTGCTGTAGATCAAAACTTTGAATCTTGTCATGCAACTAATTCCTTTAAGCAGGAACAGAACAAACAAAATCTGTAAAAATGTGCTCGTAGAAGAAAGAATTCTCACTAGCCCAGAGGGCTGCTATTTCCAGCAAGGCTTAGCCAAAAGGCTTATTCACAAGGGCAATTGCCACACTGTGCCCCATACTATGCTGACAGGTGTTTCCTCACCATCTGAAGTTCAGAAAGAGGGAATCAACACCCTCGGATCCCAGACACAGGGAGACTCTTCTTTAGTAACAGGTGCTCCTGAATGTATTCATATGAATAAAAATGCAGAACCTGCTGTTTTGTATTTTCTTTCTTCTAAAACACTAGAATGCTGAAAGCCTTCTAACTGTAGTTAGATTGTAACAGATAAGACTAATTTGGATTTTTATCTCAACTACCCAAACTGTTGTTTCTGCTATGAACTGCAGATGAGTTTGCTTATATAAAGAAATGAGTATTAAAATTGTGTAATACTGCAATAGGAAAATGAATAATTTAATCACAAAATATAGAAATATGATCAGAAATACAAATTCAAGCCCTAGCCACGCCACCCCTACAACAACCTAGGGAAACAGAACTGGTCCCTTGAAGTGTGAGTTTCCCCCTAAGAAACATTTCCAAATATTCGGTCACTCCAGGCGTTACTCCTAAGGCCTTCCCTGTGGGTCAAGTGCCTCATGTAGGTTGTGACATTAGTTATATGTTCTAAGGTTCCCCTGCTCGACTTTCACCCACTCCCCATCCTGAGCAGGGTGAGTCCTGCCCAGGGGCACAGTGAATGCTGCTCCCTGGCCTGATGTGAAGAAAAAGTTTGTGTGCCAGGACGTGCGGGGACCTGAGGTCATGCCCCTGTCCCCTGCCCCAGCCACCACTGTTCCTCTCGCCCTTGTTTCCATCTAGCCAGGGATTACCAGGAGTGCTCCCAGCCCACACACTCCGATACAGTCCTCTGTACAGCCCTCCATGTTAGATTTCCTCTCCCACTGAAACCGCTCTGGCTCCCACACAATGCGGCAAGTGGCAGAAGCAGAACAGATTGGAGGGAGTGACACCTAGTGGCTCTAAGTGCTATCTCATTCAACAAATAAGTATTTATTAACTTATCAATGAGCGATAAATTAATGTACAATATATATTTTAATGGAGAGGATACACAGAAAGAATTTTTAAAAACACACTACATGTAATCTCAGCAAATTAAGAGTATTAAGAAAAGGCACTGGTAGGCCGTATCTGTCCTTGCGTTTGTCTTTCATGCTGGAGGGCTTCATTTGGTTTGGCCCGTTTCTCCAACTCCTCGCTGGCCTAAATAGCTTGCCCGGAGGCAGCAGACTTTCTGTTGCAGCAGGTGGGTGTCAGCTCAGGAGAGCAGGTTCGAGGGGTGAGAGTTGACGCACAGGAATGGGCATGTCAGAGACAACCACACAGGATGAAGTCTGCCTCTTAAAAACACACACACACATATGGGGCTGATTAGACATCAGTCATCAGGTCACTGGTGGGGGAGGGGAGCTCCTTTGTGCTTAGATGACAAGCGCTGGATTTTGTAAATAAGGGGACTCCTCCCACACTGACCAACATTTCAAAGTGCAATTGCAATTGCTAGGAATCTGGCAGAGATAAGAAGGATGTACCTTCAGCCAGGACAAAGTCACAATATTAAATAAAAATGTAGAAATACACTTGGAACCTTAAGTTCAAGCTTTATGCAGTCTAAATTTCCAAACAGATTTACTACTTGAGTGTGCCAGAAACTTTAGATACACATACCCCATTAACACATGGAGAATTCTTGATATGTTCCACATAGATAAGAATATTCCTTGTATAGTTTATAATTCAAACATACAGAAAAATACAAGAAATGTAGAGAACTCATTTTTTACTACCAACTCACTAATGTGACTTCTGTGTATCAGGCAAATTAAATAAGAGTGAAAAGCATGCAGTGAACAGTGAAATTCTTATATCCATGCAGAGCTAAGTAATGCCACAGGAAAAACTTATATTCAATATTTACATCTATTAACTGACCTATTTATACTTTAATATAAATGGCATTCTGAAGTCTTGAGTTTTCTTTATCTCAGTTTTAAGGGCTGTTGATCTTAAAGAAGGAAAGAGAGTCACCATGAAAACCAGGCCACATTCTTATATTTACCCCATGATCTACAGCATCCTACATGCAGGAACCTAAAATTATATTTTTAATCAGTCTAAAAAATTATTCCTGACCTGTGTGTCTTAATTACAAACCTATCAGTAGTAAGCACATTAAACTATTTTACAACAAAATATCAAAAATATGTTCTTACTTAAGGGAGGAAAAAGACAAAAATAACTCAAGACCCAGCTGACTGAAGATAGATAGGATCAATAAAAAAAAATCCATTAAATCTCTACTGTGAGATTAACAGTGAGTAAAGAGAATAAAGTCTACCTATTGGTTTCTTGATCAACTTCTCAGAGATCTCACCACACTCTCACCCAGTCACTCTACTGCTGGTAACAAATTGACAAGCTGGCTCGTTGCCTGAGTCAGGACTGAGTGCACACACATCCTGCTGGGATCTCCGGAGCTGCTTATCTACGATAGAAATCATGGCAGCTAAGCCCAGAGGAAAGAACAGTTTGATGAAGGGGCACATATAGTTTTCTTAATGCAACCATTATCACTTTCACTAAAGTGATTAAGAAATACCTTTATTTATGAGAGGGGGTGAGCTTCAACAACATGCTTCAGATCAGATTCCAGTTAACAGAGGCAGAAACAGTATAGGAGACAAAGAGGTGCCCTAAGGAAAGAGTCAAATCCCACACAGTGACCTTTAACAGAGCCCTTCCCGCTGCCTCCACTCCAGGTGACCTCCTCCTGGGGGAAAGGCCGGTACTCTCACGGGGATACCTGGATCACTGGTCCCGAGGAACCTACCACGGACAGCTGGACACCTTTGCTTTGTTCAGAAGAGTTTAATTTGTAAAGGAGCATCCCACTGCACTTGACCTCAACCCTCTGAAGGGTATCCTACACCAGAGAAATATCTTCAAGTGCATTTCCTGTTGATGTAAAAACAGCCAGCATTATCTCAGAACAAAAGAGTCCCAAAGTTCACTTCAAGGGAAGCAGGCAACTGAAATAATCTTGCCAGAGGGGAGTGGATGAGCAAAAGGAAAACCCTGCAGCTCAGACCTCAGGAGGGTGTTTTCTATCAGATCCCTTTGAGAATGTGAGCAATTCAGTTCTTGCTTATCCATATGCTGCCACAATAAAACACACATAATTACATCCTTACGTATAAACACACACACACACACACACACACACACACACACACACACACACTCTCTCTCTCTCTATCCTGGAACATTGATTCAAGAATAACTCAGAAAATGTTTACCACTGAATGAATCACCAGCATCAATCCTTGGGTTTTCCTGGGAGGTCTTCCTTATATATCCTGGCCAGGCCTGGCTCTGCTTAGCTAATGAGATCATTACCAAGGAAATGGATCCCACATCACCACCTATGTAACTACAGGGACCCATAACTCCTCCCACTCCATACCCATGTACTATTGAATTCCTGCACCAACTTGCTCTTCCCTCTGCCTGGAATGCTCCCTCCCCTTCTCCTCACCAAGACTCTACTGCCCCCAATCCCCACTTCTGCATTGCCCCATCTGGCAGCTTATACATGTACGTACACTGTATCCTCTGGTTGGTAGATCTGTTGTCCAAAGATCATGGGGTTGTTGAAAGCAGGGGTGCACATTGTCCTGTGTAGTTCTGACTCCATTCGGAGGAGTCAGTTTCACACAGGAAGGATCTAGAGAGGTAGCTATTCCAATTCAGTTAAATCTCCACTTTCTTCCAGTGGAAAATGTCAGAGAGTGAATTGTTTTAATGTACCCTAGCGTAGCCACATCAAAACCCCCTTCTCAATGGCAAAGGAAAAGGAAAGCTTCAACCTTCTTAGTGTCCAACATCAAAAATGCCCTAAATTAAACAGAAGCTTCTCTCCAAGATTAAATCTATTTAATTCAACCTGTACACCAGGCACTGGACTAGGTGCCACGTGGCCACATCTGGATGCACTCCCAGGGCTCTCCACCAAGGCCACAGAATGATGTAAGGGCTACAATCATCTCACACATTGTTTACCAAGCACGGTCTATGTCTCAGACCCAGCACTGAGAATATAGCAGAAAATGGAACAAAAGCCCTAACTCATATTCTAGTTGGGGAGACAGACAAAAACAGTACAGGAATAAAAATAGTATACAAGTTTAGATAGGTTCATGCTATAATAAAATGGGGACTGGTAAGAGGACTGGTTATATATACCTAGAGGCAGAAGCTGTGATAGGGGGTGGGGGGTCAAGGTCAGGGTCAGGGAAGTCTTCCTTGTGGAGCTAACATTTGGCCAGTGACCTGGGTGAACTGAGGGAGTGAGTTCTGGGGCAGGAACAATTCCAGGCAGAGAACAGAATGCAACATCCTACAGTGGGCTAAACAAGAGTTGGAAAAACAACAAAAAGGCTATGTGGCCAATGTAAAGGAGCAAAAGGAGGCAGCATGAGATGGAGTCGCCTGCCTGCTTCTCCTCTCCACCCCATGCCTGTGAGCAGCACCCCAGTGGGCTGGGCCAGAATGGCCAAGCTGCCTTCTGCTGTGTGACGTCAGGCCTCCTATCACGTGAGCTTCCAATCCTTATCTGCAAAACTGAGGTAAACCAATTTCTTCTAAGTTGCTGAACTGGAGTGTTGCAGATTATTAACCACAACAAAAAAGTCCGTCAAGAATTTTGTTCTGCTTTACCATTTGGTTTGAAGTCATGCTGCTGTAGCTCCCATGGCCAGTAAACAGAAGTCCATTGTCTTCATGGAAAGTTTATGTGGTACTTTGGAATCCTTCTGGACTTGACGTGTTATGTAAATTTAAGTGCATTATCATTAATCTCAGCATAGATTTATCTTTCTTTTCAGGCATCAGGTTAGTTTAATGATGCAGCTGCTGCAAGACAGGGAAAGAAACTATTCATGCAGGGAAAACCACAGCCTCAGAAAAAGAGAAAGACTCCCCAAAGCAGGCCCTGGCTCAGTCTCAGAGCCACATGAAGCTAGCTGTGTTTCCCTGGCATTGCCCAAGCCAGGACCAACCCTCACTCTGTGGGAAAAATATGAAAGTTTCTTATGTGCCCAAAACCTTTGGAATTTTTCCATATCTAAAACACAATCAGGTAATCATTAAGATTGCTCTTTTAACTACTACCATACTTTCTGCATTTTGGATAAATTATATATATATATATTTATGTATTCTATATAAACATATACATTTTTAAATTCATATATTCACACACACACATTTTCAAATTCTTCATATCTTAGCATACATAATACATTTCAACCATTTTGCAGCCTGGTTCAGCTTCCATTTCCCACCCACTCTCACCCTGCTGTAACTAGTCTGTGCACGCACATGTACCACACACATGTGTGCAAACACACATAACAACACGTGTTATGCACCAATGCTGTGAACTTGTGCATATGTGCATGTAGCACATACAGGTGTGTGCACACATGCACCACAAACACATCTGTGAGCACATGCATGCACACCATGTGTACACACATGCACATGTGCATGCCATAGGCACACACACACAGATATATGCACACATTCCATCAGTTAGCAAACTGGACACTTCACTCAGTCTTTCCTCCTTCCCTTCTTCCCCTCTGAAATTTATCATCCTTTTCTTTTAGACCATTCTAGGGTAAGCTAATGTGATAAAGTAATCTTTATCTAAATGTTAAAATGTTAATAATTTTATATGTCATGTTTCTCAAATAAATTAGTAATACATGTTAACAGAGTTCTCGAAATCTTGATCTCAAAGTCAAGTAAACTGGGACTGTCTGGCCCCAAGGAGGCATTTGAGGGCAGGATATCCTGAGATGTTCCTCACACCAGGATCACATCGTGGAGGTGGCAGCGGGGAGGGCCTATGTGTGAGCCTGACCCTGGGTCCTGTAAAATTAACTCACTCAAGTTTTAGGGAGGGTAATGTGTGAACATAAAATGAAATGAGAATTACTTGAGTCTTTGTTTTACCCCCACTCGTCCCCTCTTGGGGAACGTGCATGTTTCACTTCTGTCAGTAATCCAGCTTTAGATGGAAAAAGAAGACTTCCCTCAAGTGGAAAAACCTACCTGTGGCCTTAGTGATTTAGTAGGTGACAGTCTAACCTGAAATAATAAATACCATTATGATGTCACTGTCTCGCTGCTCATTTTTAGAGACTCTGGACCTTTCTTCCAAAAACACGGCTCATGAATAGGACTCTGTGGTACCCGACACGTTGTTTATGGGTCAGTGTAGTCGCAGTGGCTGAACCTGCACTGAGAGGCTTTCCCAGACCCTCCCCAGCATGGAGCATGATAGCCAGTTGGCCCTCCTGCTTCTGAACCAACCCAATTCAGATTGCAAAGTGCCAATGCTGAAATGCAGACTTGTCAGAGTGAGTTATATAACTGCTTCCAGAGCCACTCTTGGTGTACAGTCTGGGAAAAAAAAAACCTCTTGGTCCCTAATTCTGTCCTGCAACTTGGTTTAACTTGCTCCCACCTCCATCTTTTGTGAATATTACAACACTTTGTGTGTGTGTTTCATGGAAAGTAACTAGAGATTAAAATACAAAAGCCCAATTTCTGATACACAGTTACCACATTCAAGGAAACATATTTTCAGAAGTCACAAAAATAGGAGAGCGAGCCCTGGCTGGTATAGTTCAGTGGACTGAGCGTGGGCCTGCGAACCACACAACCGTGGTTCGATTCCCAGTCAGGGCACATGCCTGGGTTGCAGGCCAGTTCCCTGTTCCCAGCAAGGGATGCACGAGAGGCAACCATACATTGATATTTCTCTCCCTCTCTCCTTTCCTTCCCCTCTAAAGATAAATAAATAAAATCTTTAAAAAAATAGGAGAGTGAAAATCATCAGAATTAAGGCAAAAAGGTGGAGAGAAAAACAACTTAATCCCAAATAACTTTAACTCCCTCAGGAGGAGTGCCCCAAAGGAAGTGGTTGGCTCAAGGTGCACACTGTGGGCTGGACTGTGCTGCGTATACTAAGCTGAAAGTCCAGAAGAGCTGCTACACCTTCTTCTTTACCCTGAGGTGGGAGACCACCTAGTCAGTGTGGTCATTGCTTAATGTGTTTTCAGGACCCTTCATTCTCCTCCACACTGTCCCAGTCAAGAGTTTTTGAGAGGATTCTCAAGCCCTGAGAGAGGTGACTCCCTGCCCCATTGGCCTTCACATTGAAGTCGAACTCTCTCTGGGTGCTCCTTATTAAGCCAGAGTCAGTCTCCCTGGACCTTCCAATAATTCATTTCTTCAACCTGCCCATTGGTGAGCAGCCCAGGGACCAAGATACCTCATTAGGCCATACCACTTATTTCTTGATCATGCCCCAGGGCTTCCTATGGTTTGGAGGTTGAAAGCAGCCACTCTCCCAGAGATCCTCCAGCCTTACCTGCATAAATTAAATAAGAAACAATATGCAATCAGCTTCAGAAATTCCTTCCTTCACTGATCTGAGTTTGTCTCAGAGACTCTACAGCTTAAATTTGCAGTTGAATCCATAAAGTATTTTAAGCATTTCTTTAAGCTAATGGATTAAGAGAGAAAAAGAGACACAAACAATAGTATGGTGATTGCTAGGGAGAAAAAGGAGAATTGAAAAAAAAAAAAAAAGACCATAGGGACAATGATTGCAGAAGAGTTAACCTACACAAGGCTGAATTTCACCCAAAAAGCACTGACAAGAGAGTAATTTAAAGAGATAAAATTTGAGTTCAGAACAGAGGAATGCTAACAGTAGAAAAGCCCCTGAATTCAAGATGTGTACCATTGAGATTCTGATGTGGAAAATCAAAAGGATCTTTTTTTAAATACTTTATTTATTTATTTTTAGAGAGAGGGGAAGAGAAGAAAGGGTGGGAGAGAAACATCAACGTGTGGTTGCCTCTCACGTGTTTTCTATTGGGGAACTGGCCTGTAACCCAGGCATGTGCCCTGACTGGGAATCAAACCAGTGACCCTTTGCTTCACAGGCCCATGCTCAATCCACTGAGCTACACCAGCCAGGGCCAGAAGGATCTTGATGGTGGAAAAGTTACAAAAACCTAGTTGCAAGGCCATTCAAGACGGATTTTATTTTAGATTTTTTATTTTGATATCCAGAATACATGAAGTCACAACTTAACAACAAAAAGTCTATTTAAAAACAGGCAAAAGATTGAAAAGACATTACTCCAAAGAAGATATAAACATGGCCAATAAGCTTATGAAAAGATTCTTATCACCATCAATCATCAGAGGAATGCAAATGAAAACCACAGTGAGATATCACTTCATACCTACCAGGATGGCTATAATACAAACAAACAAAACAACAAGTGTTTGGGAAGATATAGAGAAATTAGAACCCTTCTACATTGCTGGTTGGAATGTAACATAGCACAGCCACAGTAGAAAGCAGTTTGCTTGTTCTGCAAAAAGTTGTAAATAGAAATATCAAATAATCCAGCAATTCTACTCCTCAGTATATACTCAATAAAATTATAAATGAGTGTTGAAACAAAAATTTGTACATGAATGTTCATGGCAGCACTGTTCACAATAGGCAAAAAGCAGAAACAACTGAAATGTCTATCAACTGATGAATGGATAAACCGAATGTAATATATCCCTTGCATTAAAGTATTATTAAGCCATAAAAAGGAATGAATACTCATACATGCTACCGTGTAGATTAATTTTAAAGACATTATACTAAGTAAAGGAAGCTAGATACAAAAGGCCACATACAAGGGGTGGGGTAGAAAAAACTCAAAATTTATTTATAAAAAAATTGTCTATTCTTACATGTTTAAATTTCAGGCACCTTCAAAGTAAACTCTATTTGAGGTAATACATCCATTGAGAGTCTTTCCCTCTGCTCAGAATAGTTTTGATGCCTTTTAGTGCTTTTGCCCTTTTCTGTTTCACCTTTTCCACATTGGTAAAAAGTTTCACTCTGAGGACATTTTTCATCCAGGGAAACAAAAGTTGCTCAGGGTGAGACTGGGGGTGCAATTGGGTGAATATGGAGGGTGGGGCATGGAAGTCATACTGTTTTTGGTCAAAAACTGCCAAACAATAGCATGATGTGGGCAGGTGCACTTGTAATTTACCCACTATGAGACTGACGCACTGCCTACTGTGCTAAGAGGGCACCTTTAAATCACCCATTATGAAATGAGCACACAGGTTGAAAGGGCTTCAGAAAAACTCACCGGAGCCAAATGCAGCCTCTCACAACAATGCCAACTGGTACACTGATACAAATGGGTTCCTAGAACACTCACCTACTGAAGGAAATTCTTTACTACTGCCCTCCACAAGATAATTCTGTTTTGGGGGGGTCTTCCATTGAACTGTATTATTCTATTTATAAGAAATATCTGGAATAAAACTCATGGAGACAAAAAGCGCATTAGTGTTAGACAGGGACTAGGGGTAGAGGGGATACGGATGAACTGCTAACGGGTACCAGGTTTCTTTTGGGGGTGATAGAGGTGGTCTGGAGTAGATAGTGGTAAGAGTTGGACAGCATTGTGAATGTACTAGATGACATGGAATTGTATACTTTATAGTGGATAAAATAGTAAATTTAATGTTATGTTTATTTTGCTCCATAAAAGGTATTAATTTTTAATATATATTTTATTGATTATGGTATTACAGTTGTCCTATTTCCCCCCTTTATTCCTCCCCACCCTGCACACCCCTCCCCCACATTCCCCCCCTTTAGTTTATGTCCATGTGTCATAAGTTCTTTAGCTTCAACATTTTCTACACTACTCTTGCCCTCCCCCTGTCTATTTTCTCCCCACCATCTATGCTACTCATCCTCTGTAGCTTCTAAAGCATTCTTTTTAAACTTAGACATAAGTCCTTATTTAGGGAAATAAACCATTGCTCATACATTTGTATGGAAAATTAGATTCTGTTTACATTACTTCCTCTTACAAATATTCCAAGAGACTACACTGCCTTAAAGACTGATTTTATTTGGAAGAAAAAAAACATTTATTTTCCTCACTACACTTATTCTTCTGCCATTTAAATTCTCTAAAGTATTTCTAAGCAAGATAGTGATTATGATAAGTAAAAAAATTAAAGCTAATGATACAATGAAAAAACACACAAGAGACTATTTTGTCAAATCTACTGAGTCATGTTATTTGTGAGATGGAAATAAAAAGGCAGATTTGGAGGTTAAATAACATCATTATGCAATCCACATTGCTGTCAAGTTTCAAGATCAAATTCCAGTAACAAGAGATCCTGTTTGAATATTTGTCATTGTCACCATCCTTATCAATAATAATATTCTATTTGTTTTCCATCCATGTGGTAATTCTTAAATACAACTTTATTATTAATATTTTTCCTTTATTTTAGTAAATGTATTTGCTTTACACTTCTACCCAGAGAAACTTTACTTTAGAAGCAAAGAGGAGGTTATGAGATTGACAACTACTGACTCAGGGAAATTGACCGAACCTCAGATAGGTGGTCAACTCTGGACTTGCCCATGTGTGCCAGAAATTTTGACAAGTAGAAGTAGAAACATGAAGACATCAAAGCAAAGTGCAAAAGACCTGCACGTGCACTCATTTATATACTTTACTTACAAACAGTTAACTGTAGTAAATGTCAGATAATTTTCAAGTTAGGATCTCATTTCTTAATAACATACATGATATAAATGAAAGAGAAGGTTCTGTAGTTTCAAAAATAAATATTTTTATTATACTCAAGACCTTTCCTTTCAAGAGTCCAGTGCTATCAACTATCTAATAGTTCTTTATTGAGAGAATACTACTTTCAGCCACTTGTGGGTCGATAATGCACATTCCCTAACTTCTTTCTTCCTGAGAGATCCCCTTGGGAAATATAATATTTTTACTTTATATACCCGGAAGCTCAAGCAAATGATTCTGCTGTTTCATGTCCAACACTTTTCCCTATGTGTTGTCAGCAGCAGGATAATCATAAGTAGATTTTATATAGGTGCGAGATGCTCTAGCTCAGGTATCACAAGTACGCCTGAGCTACTTAATTAGTGTGGGCTCCCTCTGCTGGTTAATGGAGGTGCCGGGAGCCCACAGAGAACGCAGAACTGCAGCAGTATGTCTCTAACAAAGAATGTGGAACAGACTGAAAGTGACCAGAAGGGAGGGGGCAAGGGGATTATAGCGGAAGCAAGGGGGAGGGACTAGACAAAGAACATGTATGAATGACCCCCAGACATGGAACAGTGTGGAGATTTACTGTGGGAGTGGGGCTGTGGGATGGGTGGAGGAAGGCAACGGGGGAAAATAGGGACAACTGTAATGGAGTAACAAAAAATTATTAAAAAAATAATTTTATGAAAATCAACCAAACACAACATTGCCAAAAGTATCAAGATCTGTGAAGTGTCTAGGATCTGCTTTTATCCTCCTTATCAGCTAATAAATTAGCCTGTTTCTATTTCCTTAATGCTGGCAGAAGACATGAGGCCCCTGGGGGTGGGGGTGGGGGGTAGTCTTGTATCTCTAGCATTGGCCAGAGATACAAGACTTTATTACTCAGGGCACAGAAGGCACCATGAGTACCAGCATGTGAATGTTGGTTACTTTTGTCCCCAAGTTCTGCAAGGTGATGTGGAGGAGCCCCAATGGATGTTTTACATGCATTGTGTTTGTGTCATATTGAAGAACACTGAGCTTAGAGGGTGTCCACCTTCAAAGAACAAGCTTGCTCTTTACCTTGGAGAGGACCTTATCCAGTTTCTCAAAGTTATTCACTACAAACAAAATCCTGAGAAACGGCCCAACTAAAGCACAGTCAATTTTCTGCATTCTTAGAATACACAGCAAGACTTGTAGAACTGCAAAAACCCAGATATTATTGTTAATAATTTAAAGTTTCAATTTTATTAAAATGGTATCTTCTTGATCCTTTGTAGATGATACATTTTTATTTTTTAAAAAAATTTTCTTTACTTTTAGAGAAAGAGGAAGGGAAGGAGAAAAAGAGGGAGAGAAACATCAATGTGTGGTTGCCTCTCACACACCTCCTGTTGGGGACCCGACCCACAACCCAGGCATGTGCCCTGACTGGAAATCGAACCCTTTGGTTCAAAGGCCCACACTGAGTCCACTGAGCTACACCAGCCATGGTCTAATTTTCTTTTTAAAAAAACTCTACCATTTGTTAATTAAAACTCTGTATTACTCTCTAAAACTAGAAGTAATAACTTCACTACCCTTTGGTCAAATAATATTTGGTCCATTTGGTTTTAAATATAAATAAAGACTAATATTTTGCAAATTTTGGAAATTTAAAAAAAATTACCAGAGTTAAGGTTTCTTGTTTATACATGAATACTTCTCGGAATCTCTTTTGAAGTATTCAGAACTGTAGAATTCAAATGAAATAGAGTATTATAGAATGGCAGAAATCCACAGATAAGCCTTTAAACTTACAGCATCATAGAATTTAAAACTTGGGGTTAGTCAGAAACCAATTATAATATTTTGACAGCTGGCTTTTATGTTCTTATTTTAGCATTAGCCAAAAACTTTGGTATCACCAGAGTGTAACAACTTTAAATCAAGAAGTGGTTGATTTTTGACTATTGCTATAAATGTTTCTGCACTGCATTTATAGAACATTTGATTGTTTCCAAAGTGTTTTCACACACCTTCTCTTCTTTATACCTTGCTTTGACTGTGAAGTTTGGGTAGAAAAGTATCAATTTTTCTTTATTTATTTATTCAAAAAGTTATATGGACTTAGAGTAATGACTTAATATCTTCATTAAAATCCCAAAGTCCCTTAAAATACCCATAAAACATATAGTCCTTCCTTCCCCACTTTGACCCGTCCAGGGTACCATATCTTTCAGGAAACTAAAGTCATAGTGGTCAAGTGATAAGTGAAGATTATGTAGCCCACCACCCGGTTGTAGCTGTGCTTCAGAGCTCTTTCCAGTGCACCATGCTGTCTCTGGAAGTCACTCTAACTCACCACTCTATCAGCTTAGAGGCTTTGACAGCCAGCGACAGAAAACTTTATTCAGACTTACATAAGCTGCAAGGAATGTATAGACTCTTCTGACCAAAAAGTCCAGGGGAGGGTCAGTTGTAGTAAAGTCCTCTGGTGTATGTTTCCTATTCTGGCTCACTCACCTCATTATAATAAAATACCTACAGCAGTCCTTATCCCACACTCACAGACCAACCACTCATATTCAAAGGAGACCCTCTCCTATCCATCAAGGAATATTCTTGACCATCCTTCTCATTAGACCAACTGAACCAATCATTTTAGTCAAGGGGATGTGACCACACTAAGCAGCAGCCCCAGTGTCTACTACACTGATATTTGAAGAGTGTATACCAGGCAACATTCATTCTGCTCAAAGCTTTATATCAATAGCTTGTTAAGCTTTAACTGTCTGAGGCCATGGAATAAATGTAATACTTTATATGAGCTATCTAATTTATTTTCTATAACATTATATTTATAAAATGCTATTATTATACTCTTTTTATACATGAGGAAACCGAGGTTCAGAAAAATTAAATAGTTTATCTGATATGACATAGCTCGTAAGCGGGAGACCCTGAATTTAAGCAGGCAAGCTGATTCCAGATGCTACATGCTCATCCATTACACTGAGCACCTCCCACCGGATAGGGGAAAACGGAGGTCCCATGATCACATAAATTTGGAAAGCACTGCATACCATATTTCCCTCCTGGGGATCACATTGCACATGAGAATAAGAATATTCTGAGAAATCATGCAGTAAAAGAGTTTGTTTAACCTGATTAACCCTGCATCTCCCAAACTCGGGTTTTGACAGAGCTTTTGTTTCTAACACTTCCAGAAAACAGCCTTTAAGGTTCACCTGTACAAAACCCCACCCATTTACCTGGCTGCAGTAATCATATACACTTGATGATATGATCCTAAATCTATATGGTAAATAAGTTTATTTTCTGTGGAAAACCTTTGTTTTCCTACTGTAGCTTCCCTTTGGAAGTTTTACAAAGGCTTAGGGTTTTATACTATTGCCGTCTTTGCTCTATTTACACTAGTCCTGACATACAGCACTGTTGCAGTCAATGGGAGCTCTGTGTGGAGCACAGGAGGGGCTGCCCTGGTCATTGGGCTTCTTCTCTGTTTCTAGTACTTCCCTGACAGTGTTTGGATATTGAACATAATGAGCTGGTAAGATAAAAACAGAGCAATAAAAGCACTTCTGATCTCATTTTTTATTGTTGTTCAAGTACAGTTGTCTCCATTTTCACTCCACCATGACCCCCCCACCCCTCCCATACCCCTCTTCCACCCTTAAACCCACCCCCCATGGCCTCATCCATATGTCCTTCATACACATTCCTTGATGGCCCCTCCCCTGTTATCTCCCACTCTCTGTCTCTCTTTTCCTCCCTGGTTACTATCAGTTTGTTCTTTATTTTAATGCCTCTGGTTGTATTTTGCTTGCTTGTTTGTTTTGTTGATTAGGTTCCACTTACAGGTGAGATCATATGATATTTGTCTTCCACTGGCTGGCATACTTCACTTAGCATAATGCTGTCCAGTGCCATCCATGCTGTTGCAAAGGGTAGCTCCTTTTTTCTGCTGCATAGTATTCTATTGTGTAAATGTACCATTGTTTTTTGATCCATTCATTTACTGATTGGCACTTAAATTGCTTCCAGCACTTGGCTATTGTATATTGTGCTCAATTTCTTTGGAGTGTGTAAGTTCTTTTGAATGGGTTGTTCCAGGATTCTTGGGGTATAATTCTAGCAGTGGGATTGCTGAGTCAAAAGGCAGATCCATTTTTAGTTTTCTAAGGAAATTTTGTACTGTTTTCCACAATGGCTGCACCAGTCTGCATTCCCACCAACAGTACACTAGGGTTCCATTTTCTCCACAACCTTACCAGAACTTTTTGGTTTTTATTTGTATATGATGGCCATTCTGACCAGTGTGAAGTGGTATCTCATTGTGGTTTTAATTTGTATCTCTCTGATGACTAGTGATGATGAACATTCTTTCATATGTCTCTGTGATCTCTATGTGCCCTCCTTGGAGAAGTGTCTGTTCAGGTCCTTTGACCATTTTTTTTATTGTGTTTGTCTTTCTGGAGTGGAGTCATGTGAGTTCTTTATATATTTTGGAGATCAAACCCTTATGTGAGGTATCATTGGCAAATATGTTTTCCTATATGGTTGGTTCTCTTTTCATATTAATGCTATCTTCTTTATCTGTTCAAAAGCTTTTTATTTTGATGAGGTCCCATTTGTTTATTCTTTCCTTTATGTTCCTTGTTCTAGGGGACATATTGGTGAAATACTACTGTGTGGAATATCTGATATTTTCCTGCCTATCTTCTCCTCTAGGACTTTAATAGTGTCAAAGCTTTAAGTTTAAGTTTTTTATCCACCTTAAATTTATTTTGGCATGTGGTGTAAGTTGGTGATCAAGTTTCATTTTTTGCATGTAGCTGTTCAGATCTCCCAACATCGTTTGTTGAAGAGGGTATTTTTACTCCATTTTATGCTTCTGCCTCCTTTGTTACATATTAATTGTCCATAGAAACTTGGGTTTATTTTTGGGATCTACATTTTGTTCCATTTGTCCATGTGTCTGTTCTTATGCCAGTATCAAGCTGTTGTGATTACAGTGGCTTTGTGATATAGTTTTATATCCAGTATTGTAATCCCTCCTACTTCGTTCTTTCTCAAAATTGCTGCAGCTATTCAGGGTGTCTTATGGTTCCATACAGATTTTTGAAATGTTTATTCTATGTCTGTGAAATATGCCATAGGTATTTTAATAGGGACTGCATTGAATCTATAAATTGCTTTGGGTAATATGGATATTTTGATGATGTTAGTTCTTGCAATCCATGAACACGATATATGCTTCCATTTATTTGTGTCTCCTTAATTTCTTTCTTCAGAGTTGTATAGTTTTCTGAGTACTGATCTTTCACCTCTTTGGTTAGGTACTTTATTTTTCTTCTTGTTATAGCAGATGGGATTAAAGGCACCAGCCGGATGCAAATGGACAGTGGGAGAGACGCAGTGCACAGAAGGGTTGGTCTGGAGGCTGAGCAGCTGTGGAATTTGCAGCCCAGACATAGCCCCCATCATTGAAAAACCACAGAAAAGGAAAAAAAGGGGAGCACAGCTCACCTCTGCCTGCATCAGCCAGAAAGACCAACAGAACTGGCTTGGTGGGTTTGAAGTCAGCAGGAAGTGTGAGACAATAAGACATGGAGCTGTGAAAGAACCAAAGAACCAAAGACAGAACCAGAGAGAGATCAAAAGGCTAATGCCAACTGGAAAACTGATTCAAATTTCACTTTGCTGTCCTATAGAACTTACACTTTATTTTTTTTATTTCTATTATTATTTTTTCATTATTTTTATCTATTTTATTTATTTTTTAAAATATCTATTTATTTTTAGAGAGAGGGGAAGGGAAGGAGAAAGAGTGGAAGAGAAACATCAATGTGTGGTTGCCTCTCATGTGTCCCCTCCTGGGGACCTGGCCTACAACCCAGGCATGTGCCCTGACTGGGAATCGAACCAGCGACCCCTTGCTTCACAGACCTGTGCTCAATCCACTGAGCTACACCAGCCAGGGCTCTTTTATTTTATTTTATTTTTGTTTTTTATTTCTCTTCTTTGTTTTTAATTTTTTTGTTTTGTTTGTTCAAGTGCATTGTTTGACTGGTTTTCTTTGTTCTTCCTTTACATTGTATTTTAATTTTTTTCTCTCACTTCACTTGTATTCCAATAAAGTATTACTCTTAGTCTTTTACTTTCTATTCTTTTTATTCAGATTATATATTTCTTGTCATATTATTGTTGTTTCTGTACTATTGTAAACAATAGTTGTTCCATGTTATTGTACATACTACAGAGCACCCCTCCCTGATCTTGACCCATTTCACTATCTTCCTGAGCTTTATTACTGTAGTGGCTAACTCTATTCTCTCACACACTATGCCTACTTTCTATCCCTTACTCACTATATCTTACCATCTAACCTCACACAAGCACTCTGTTTTCTGGACTCAGCTCACATTCTTTCTCCCCTCTAATAAGTGTCTTATGTCTTTTTCACCTTTTATAAAGTGTGGCTAGTTGGACAAAATATCATGGTTATCACTGTACTTCTCTAAGAGAACTCCTACCTGTTTGTTACAGAACAAATCTGTGCTGGGTGTGATATACTATTGCCAAATGGACCCCCTTCTCCCGGGGTCCCCCTGTACTAGGTTCATCTTGCCTGCCACCAGGGAATTAAAGCTCTCAATGCCACAGATTGGTGAAAAGGAAAGGAAGTATTTATTCAGAAAGTTATATGGACTTAGAGTAATGACTTAATATCTTCATTAAATCCCAAAGTCCCTTAAAATACCCACAAAACATATAGTCCTTCCTTCCCCACTTTGACCCGTCCAGGGTACCATATCTCAGGTAAAGAATTAGAAGTCTGTGGCTCAGGCCTGTTTTTCCCAGTAATCTGTGCGTGGCTGGCAGGCCTCCCTCAGTTCCCTGCACCATCACCTGTGTCACCACCATGATCTCCAGTTCTTAATCCAAAACCACGTGGTACCACATAGTCCACAAGCAAGAGTCCTTTCACTCCTTTCCTTCCCTGCAAGGTCTATCCTGCTTCCTAAGCCACATGGCAAAGGAGCTGCCCAAAGCTGCACAGTCCTAACTCTCACCAAAGCCACGTGGTTCCGACCATCACAGCTTCTGTGACTGGGTTTAAATTCCAGTGCCAATATTCCTCTGCATCCCCATTTCCGACTCCTCCCACAATGGACTACTCCTGCTAGCATTTCCTATTTTTCCAGCTTTTCTGGGCTGCCATAGTGGTTCTGTGGCATGGAGCCAATCATCTCCAAGCCCTAATGGAGGTACTATAACCAGGTTCTATTCCATTGGTCCAGTTCTCCAGTTGCCTCCCATTTACTCATGGGTTGAGGTCACTCCTATCTCCCTCGCTCAAAGTATGTCCAGAGCTATTTAACATATCCATGAAACCAGTTAAAAATTATAGATATGTTAAATGACCATTCCTGAAGTTATTCACAAAACTTTTGCCATGCAAAACAACTCTCAATAGCCCTGCTCCATGTGTCCCATTCTCCAGTTCAGATTTGTGGGAGTGAGGACATTCCATATAATTAATATTTCCTGGACACCCTGAGTTCTGGACTCCATTACAAATCCCTCTTTGGGGGGTCCCCTGGCTTCACCCTGTCACATGTTTTCTACTTGTTGGTACTTTAAATCCAATAGAATACTCTCCCACTGTCTTATAATATTTTGCTTTTGCCCTTCCACTGATCACATACAAGATAAGGTTGGAATTGTGAACACCAGTAAACCTGCTGGAGGAGAGAACCCACCAATAGAGAAACCAACAACAGGTAGAACCCAAGTACAACAAGAGAGCCCACACAAATGGATGATCTCATTTTTGAATGAATTCTACAGAAATAATTACTTAGCTTTTATTAAACTAGAAAACAGATTGCTGTTGCAATTATTTCTTTGGAAGAGATAGGAGAAGCACTACGACAATTAGGCAGTTCTGAGCCTTTTGGCTAGGAACACATACAAAGCAGAATGTCTCCTATCATTCTGAATTATTTTATGCCTGTGGCCTGTTCATGCTTCATATATCAAAGCGTTCTTATTCAGTGGTCCTGAACTAAGACAGACTTGTCAGGGTCTGTCTTCATTTCTTCATGTTTCATGAATGTGTCTTGTCCACAAATTCAACTACCAGGCAATTGTTGCCTTTCTGGGTCATTTGCCAACATGCTACAATTTTCAAGATGCTTGTTTTTCAAAGCACACTACTGGGAAGAGGTTGTTTTCATTTGAGTCAAAAGAAGTATGAAAACCAAGTCCTGGTCAAGACAGCAGAGTAGGTAAATGCTGTGCTTGCCTGTTCCTGTGACCACTTCAAAATTATAGCTACATAGTAGAACAATTAACCTGGAGAACCAGATATAAGGAAGAAGCCATTTCAAGACTGGCAGGAGGGGAAAGGTGGGGAATAGGTTGGCCCCGCACTCACATGTGGTAGTTGAGAATTGGGATATCTTGGCTGTGGAGGTCTACCTTGAGGAGTAAGGGGTCCCATCCCTACACTGGACTCCTAGCCCAGAGCTCCAGTGTTAGGAAGAGGAGTATCCACAACAGTTGGCTGTGAAAATAAGTGGGGATTCCATCTAGACTAAATGAAGGGTGCTGGAAAGCTGATGTCCTCTTAAAGATTTACTCACAGACACTTAACCTGGGCTCTGGCAGAGGGACAGTGGCTTGAGAGGGCCAAGACATACAGAAAGGAAAATGGGTTGTGTGACATCAGGGTAAGGACTGGAGGAATGCTCTATTGTTGCTATGTTAAAACCTCCTCCACATAGCCAAATTTGAATCTATATTAGCCCGGTGAACAACACTTGCTCCACCCTGAGGATTCTATGAGACCTTGCCCCACCCAACTGGCGCATCAGCTTTCTGGGGCTAAGCAACTGGCTTTAGCCCAGAATTCCATTTTCTTATAAAACTTTCTAAGGTCCAGAGGCTTCAGAAGGGTAGCTGTTGGCCTCAGTGTACCCTGTGTCTTTCACTGAATGGACACTGACTCAGCACTGGTGCAAAATCAGAATCTGCATTAACCTGGTGAACACCATTTTCTTCACCTTGGGGAAAAACTGAGACCTTTACTCAGCCAACTCAAGAATTGCCCAAGGATCTTTCAGCAGCTAATCCTCATGGGCAACTAGCAAGTGGCAGTAGACTTTGGTGTGCTCTATGACTTATGTTGAGATGCCTCTGCTAAGTACTGGTGGCAGCCAGCCTCTGTTTGCAGCATGGCCTCTCCCATGCTCCTTAAGGTCCAGCACAGGCAGCTACCAACTATGGATTGCTTTGTAGCTCTTACCAGGTAGCCCTAGGCTTGACACTGGCAATGGCTGATTTGGCCTGCACCAAAGCCCTTCCTGAAAGGTTCCAGAAACCACAAACATAGTGAGTGACTTCAAACAATTTAGGTCCACAAGCAGAACACCAAAAGTGTGGTCTCTGCATGGACCAAAACTCTGCAGGGGTGAATCCCACTCCATGGGGTTAGCCCCCATTTACTAGCTTTTATGCTGTGGAAAAGGTGAATTCTCACATGCATTCAGCCTGAGAGTCAATCCTACCCACTGGCCTGCCAACAGCAATCAAAGAGCAACTACAAGAGGAGAACACACACAACCCACACAAAGAACAATCCTAGAGCACCTGGTTTAGGTCATAAAGGAGACTCTGCCACTGGGCCTCACAGGACAACTACTACATAAGGCCGCCCTGCCAAGACTGGAGACATAGCATACCTACCTAACACATAGACAAAAATACAGAAAGGTAGCCAAAATGAGGTGACAAAGAAACGTCCCAAATGAAAAAGGAGAAGAAATCTCTAGGAAAAAAAATATATAAATAAAATGGAGGCAAGAAATTTACCAGATATATATTTCAAAATCCTGGTCATAAGGATGGTAAGGAACTTAGTAAGAATTTTAACAAAGAGCCCTGGCTAGTATAGCTCAGTGGATTGAGTATGGCCTGCAAACCAAAGGGTCGCCTGTTCCATTCCCAGTCAGGGCACATGCCTGGGTTGCAGGCCAGGTCCCCAGTGGGCCACGTGAGAGGCAACCACACATTGATGTTTCTCTTTCTCTCTTTCTCCCTCCTTTCCCCTTTCTCTAAAAATAAATACACAAAATCTTTAAAAAAAGAATTTTAACAAAGAGATAGTAAGCATAAAAAAAGACAGAGAAACCAAACAAGAACTGCTCAGAAGTGAAGACTACACTAGAAGGAATCAACAACAAGTTAGATGAAACAGGATCAAATGAGTGATTTGGAAGACAGAGTAGCAGAAAACTTTGAATCAAAACAGTAAAAAGAAAAATAATTTTAAAAAATGAGGATAGTTTAAGGGATGGCTGGGACAACATCAAGCACAACAGCATTTTCATCACAAAAGTACCAGAAGATGAGAAAGCAAGGAGCTGAGAACAGGTTTGAAAAAATAATGACTGAAAAGTTCTCTAACTTGGCAAAGGAAGTAGACAAACAAGTCCAGGAAGAACAGAGATTCCCAAATAAAATAAATGCAAAGTAGCCAACACCAAGACACATTATAATTGAAATTCCAAAGGTTAAAGAAAGACAAAGAGAGACTCTTAAGAACAGCAAGAAAAGGCAGTTAGATATCTACAAAGAAGCTCTAGTAAGACTGTCAGCTGATTTTTCCACAGAAACTTTTCAGGTCAGAAGGAACCAGCACAAAATATTTAAAGGGACAAAAAGCAATTATCTACAACCTAGATTACTATACCCAGAAAGGCTACCATTTAGAATCAAAGGAGAAATAAAGAACTTCATTGACAGAAGGAGTTCATCACCACTAAACCAGTATTGCAGGAAAAGTTAAAGGAACTTTTTTTAAAAAAGAGGAAAAATAGAACATAAATATGAATTATAAAATTCCATTAATGATCCTGGATAGGTAGCCCAGTGGGTTACGACATCATTTTGATATGTCAAGTTTACAGGTTTGATATCTGGTCAGGGCACATACAAGAATCAACAAAAAAATGCATAAATAAGTGGAACAGCAAACAAATGTCTCTATATCACTCTGTCCCTTCCACAGTCTCTCTAAAATCAATAAATAATTTTAATGACATTAACTTTATACCTATCAATAATTTATTGAAAAGAAAATATATTAAATGTGCCAATCAAAATACATCAGGTACTGAGTGGTTCAGAAAGCAAGACCTATACATATTCTACCTATAAGAGACTCACTTCAGATTGAAAGGTACACACAGACTAAAAGTACAGGGATGGAAGAAATATTTTATGCAAATGGAAATGAAAACAGCTGACATAGCAACACATATCAGAAAAATTAGACTTTAAAACAAAAGCTATAATGAGACCAAGAGAAATATTTTATAATGATAAACGAATCAATCCAAAAGGATATACAAGGATGTATTGATATATGTATTGTATATCAATACAAGGATATAACCCTTGTATACATTTATGTACCCAACACAGAAGTACCTAAATATATAAAGCAAATATCAATGCACACACAAAAAGAGATCAACAGTGACACAGTCACAGTAGCAGATTTTAACACCCCATTGATATCAGTGTAAAGATCTTCCAAAAAGAAAATCAACAAGGAAACAGTGACCTTTAATGACATATTAGACCAGATAGATTTAATCAGTATTTTCAGAGTATTTCACACCAAAGAAGCAAAATATGTTATTTTTAAGTATATATGGAACATTTTCCAGGATAGACTATATGTTAGATCATAAAACGAATCTCAATAAATTTAAGAACATTGTAATTAGATCAAATACCTTACCCAGCCATAATGGTATGAAATCAGAAATCAACTACAAGATAAAACAAAAAAAATGGAGACAAACACCTAGAGGCCAAATAACATGCTACTAAACAATAAATTAGTTAACAGTGAGATCAAGAAAGAAATCAAAAGATACTTTAACACAAATGAAAACAAACAACCCCAAATCTATGGGAGACAGTGAAAGCAGTCCTCAGAAATTCACAGAAATATAGAAAAAAGAAAATTCTCAAATAAACAACCTAACTTTACATATAAAGAAACTAGAAAAAGAAAAACAAGCAAAGCTCAAAGTGAATACAGTAAAAGAAATGATAAAGATCATAGTGGAAAACAAAATAGAGTCTAAAAACAATCTTAAAAATTTATGAAACCAAGAGATGGTTTTTAAAAAATAAACAAAATTAATTAATAAAACTTTAATTAGAATAATAAAGAAAAAGACCCAAATATATAAAATCAGAAAAGAAAGAGAAAAAGTACAACTTATACTATGGAAATACAGAGGATTATAAGAAAACACAATCAATAATTACATGCTAACACTAATGATAATCTGGAAGAAATGACTAAATTTCTGGAAACATACTCTTCCACTACTGAATCACACACACACACACACACACAAATCTAAACAGACTGATTACTACCAAAAAATTGAATCAGTAATTAAAAACTTCCAACACAAAAATTCTGGACTAGATAGCTTCATAGGTGAATTATTTCCAAATATTCATAGAACAGACACCTTTTCTCAAGCTATTCCAAAAAATTCAAGAGGGAGGAAATCTCCACATTCATTTTATGATACCAGCATTACCCTGATTCTAAAACCAAAGAAAAACATTTTTAAAGTATAGGTGAATATCCCTAATAAAAGGTGCAAAAACCCTTAAAAAGTATTAGCAAACCAAACTCAGCAATATATTTAAAAAATCATTCAACATGCTCAAGTGAGATATATTTCTGGTATGCAGTGTTGGGTCAATATCCACAAATCAATTAATATGATATATCACATAAATAAAATAAAGGTTAAACATCATATAATTATATTAACAGATGCAAAAACTGGTAAAATCCAGCATCTGCTATTTTTCTCATTTTTTTATCATTTTTATTGTTGTTCAAGTACAACTGTCACCATTTTCAGCCCACCGTGTCCCACCCATCCCTGCCTTCTACCCTCAAACCCACCCCCTTTGGCTTTTTCCATGTATCCTCCATACATGTTCCTTGATGGCCCACCCATTATTCTCTGTTAGCCCTCTCCCTCTGATTACTGTCAGATTGTTCTTTATTTCAATGCCTCTGCTTGTATTTTGCTTGCTTCTTTGTTTTGTTGATTAGGTTCCACTTACAGGTGAGATCATATGGTATTTCTCTCTCACCAATTGGCTTGTTTCGCTTAGCATAATGCTCTCCTCCACTTATAATAAAAACTCTCATCAAAGTGAGAAGGAAAATTACGTCACATAATAAAGCCTATATAGGCAAACCTACAGCTAACATCATACTAAGTGGTAAAATGCTAAAAGTATTTTTCTTAATATCAGGAACCAAACAAAAATGTCCACTACCTCCAGTTTATTTAACAAGGTATTGAAATTTAACAAAGTATTTATTTAACAAAGTATTGAAATAAATAAATGTCAATAAAAAACATCCAAATTGGAATGGAAGAATCAAAACTGTCGTTGTTTGCCAACAACATAATATTATACAGAGAGAAGCCTAAAGATTCTACCAAGAAACTATTATAACTGATCGATGAATTCAGTGATATAGCTGAAACAAAATATTCAGAAATTGGTTGCATTTTTATACACCAATAATGAACTTTCAGAATGAGAAATTAAGCAAACAATTTCATTTATGATTGGATAAAAAGATACCTGAGAATAAGTTTAACCAATGAGGTAAAACACCTACGCTCAAAAAAATTATAAGACATTGACTTAAAAAAGTAAAAAAGATAGAACAAATGGAAGCATATGCCAGGATAATGAATAGGAAGAATTAATGTTATTAAGTTGTCTACATTATTCAAAGCAACCTATAGATTCATTGCAAACCCTATCAAAACATCAAAGCCATCGTGTGAAAATGGCATGTTTCACAGAACTAGAAAATTAATGTTTAAACTTAGTTGAAACCACCAAAAGAACCTGAATAGCCATAACAGTCTGGAGAAAGAAGAACAAAGTTGGAGACATTGTGCTACGTGATAGCAAGCTATACTACAGGCATAAAATTTAAATTAAATTTTATGCCTGTAGTATAAATTAAAACAATTAAATTAAATTGTTTAATTTAGTACCTAAATTAAAACAATATGGTACTGGCATAAAAACAGACACATAAACAATAGAACAGAATAGAGTCCAGAAATAAACCCACATCTATAAGGCCAGTTAATCTATGACAATGGGGTAAACACAGCCTATTCAATAAATACTGCTGGGAAAACTGGACAGATACATGCAAAAATAATGAAATTAGACCTCCCTTCTTACACCATATACAAGAATAAACTCAAAATAAATTAAAGACTTAATTGTAAGACCCCAAACCATAAAACTCCTAGAAGAAAGTATGAGCAGTAAACTCTATGGCATTGTTCTTAGTACTATTTATTCTGACATATCTCCTCAGGCAATTGAAGCAAAAGAAAAAATAAACAAATGGGACTATATCAAAATGAAAAGATTTTGTACAGCACTATCAACAAAATGAAAAGACAACCTACTGGATGCAAGAAGAAATTTCTCAATAATGCATCCAATAAAGGATTAATATTCAAATTTTATAAAACTTACACAACTCAACATAAAAAAGCAAAGTGATTCAATTTAAAAAGTGTCTAAACAGACACTTCTCCAAAGAGGATGTACATATGGCCAATAAACATATGAAACGATGCTCAACATCACAAATCATCAGAGAAATGCAAATTAAAACCATAGTGAGATATGACCTCACAGCTGTCAGAATGGCTATTATCAACAAAACAACAAACAAGTGTTAGAGTGTGGAGAAAAGGGAACCCTAGTTCACTTTTAGTGGGGTTGCAAATTGGTACAACCACTATGGAAAACAATATGAAAGTTCCTAAAAAAGTGTTTAAGAGTTATCTTATGACCCACAATTCCATTTCTGGGTATTTATCTGAAGAAATCCAAAACACTAATTTGAAAAAATATATATGCACCCTTATGTTCATTGCAGTGTCATTTAAAAACCCAAAATATGGAAGTAACTCAAGCACCCATCAGTAGACAACTGGATGAAGAAGTGGTACATATATACGATGAAAAGTTACTTAGCCATAATAAAGAACAAATACTTACTGTTTGTGACAACATGGATGAACCTAAAAGGTATCATGCTAAGCGAAATAATTCAGACAGAGAAAAACAAATACCATATGATTTCAATTATTTGGGGAATATAAAGAATAAAATAAATGAAAAACAAACAGAAACAGAGTCATAGGCACACCCATAAAAAACTCATGGTTTCCCTGTGGGAGGGATGGCAGGAAACTGGGTGAAAGTGTTGAAGAGATTAAGAAGTATAAATTGGCAGTTACAAATTTGTTACAGGGACATATAGCATAGGGAATACAATAAATAATATAATGATTATAGATGATGCCAGGTGGATAATGAACTTATCAAGGAAATCACTTCATAAACTGTCTAAATGTATAACCAATATGCTGAACACCTGAAATATAAACTATTGAATGTCATCTGTAGCTGAAAAATAAAAATTAATAAAGGAAGTATGAAGGGCCACTCACCTCAAAGCTATTTCACGATGATGATGTGTAAGTTGCTGCTGGTGGGGATGCAGAGCAGAAAGGCTTCTCTGTCCTGTCCTAAAGGTAGCTTTATGGTTACCACCTATGATCACTCTATATTTACAGCCTCTGTCTACATTCTTCTGTGTTGCTAAATTGTCCCATTAGGATTTCAATTATTCTCTCCAGGAGTTGCATTTGAAATCTTTGTGTACTTCCATCTACTGAGTGTAGAAAGTCTTAGCATAATTGTGCTCATTGACCAGAATGTTTTCAGTCTCACAGTGATGCAGAGCCTCGCACTGAAGGACTTGGGATCTCTATTAGTTGTTGTCCTGGAATGTCTCTTGTTCTAAGAAACATGTGTTCTTTCCAGGATGTGCAGGATTATACAGCTCATCCCAGATGGGACACCACAAGCTGGGAGCACTTGTGTATGATTGCTGCTTCTGCAGAGCACAAACAAGGCTCTCCAGGCCTGCTGAGACCTCATCACTCTCCCCTCAGCCACTTCCAAATATCATAAATCCCTCCGCATCTTGGGATACCAGGCCTGGAGGCAGGGGGACAGAGTTAGGGGACCTCTTCCATAATTCTGCAGGACCCATTCAGAGTTTGGATTCTGGGCAGACACAACTTTACACTCTGGTGTACATCACTGGTTCAATTATGTTGATCTCACAGTCATCCTAAAAATAAAACCACCTTTTTGCTTGTTTTCCCTAAATCTACAAGCAGATTTTGTGTTCTCATATTTCTCTAAGTATCAAGACCTGGAGTTGGTGACCTTTGCAAAGCAAAGTGCCAACCCAGAAGATTCACAAACCATGAGTGGATACATCTGTCAAATGAGTCACTGTGACATAACCAAATCCTTACACCACCTTTTCTTCACAGGGTCTGCTGTGTTCTCATGGTCTTGGCCTGGATATGATTGGGAAATTTTTTTTTAATTTTTATTTAATTCTTGTTCAAGTACAGTTTTCTGTCTTATATTCCCAGCCCTGCCCCCCACAGTGCTCCCCACCTCCCTCCCATCTCCACTCCCCACCTTAGTTATTGTCCATGTGTCCTTTGCACTTGTCCATTTGAGTCCTTCCCCTTTTCCTCTGTGATTCTCTCCCATCTCTCCTCTGGACCCTGTCAGCACGTTCTGCATTTCAGTGTCTTTGGTTACATTTTGCTTGCTTGTTTGTTTTGTTGTTTAGATTCCTATTAACAGTGATATCATATGGTATTTGTCTTTCACCGCCTGGCTTATTTCACTCAGCATAATGCTTTCCAGTTCCGTCCATGATGTTGCAAAGGGTAGGAGCTCCTTCTTCCTTTCTGCAGCATAGAATTCCATTGTGTAAATGTACCATAGTTTTTTGATCCAGTCATTGACCGATGGGCATCTAGGTTGCTTCCAACCCTTGGCTATCGTGAATTGTGCTGCTATGAACATCGGGGTGCATAGGTTCTTTTGGATTGGTGCTTCAGGGTTCTTAGGATATACTCCTAATGGTGGAATTGCTGGGTCAAAAGGCATGTCCATTTTTAGTTTTCTTAGAAAATTCCATACTGTTTTCCATAGTGGTTGTACCAGTCTGGAGAAATAATTTCTTGAATTCCATTTGTATCCATGGGTTTCACAGTGATCAGACCACTAACATGTAGAAAAATCTGGAGGTATATTTGTTGAGTAAAACCACAGAGACACACATCCAGGATCTTTAGGAGGTTAAGTACTTATTATTTTGCCTCTCAGAACACAGCCATATTTAGAAATGTTTGGTCCTACTTCAGAAGATGTGGGAAGGGAAATGGCACAGTCATGAACATATGTAATATCTGCAGTTATCTAAATGACTCATGTACAATTTACCCTCCAGTTTATCAAGTTTCCTCAAAACTCTTTTAAATAAGTGTTGATATGTGATAGATTTCTCTATTGCTATCCTGAGTTTCTCTTTGTGATGGTCAAACCACTGTAAGTTGACCTTATTACCTAGCTTAAAGCTGGGAGGGAATAGCTAACAGAATAGGTTCTAGAACAAAAATGCTAAATTTGAGTTCTAGTTCTGCCATTTTAAATGGTATAATTTGGAACAGTGTTACTTAGCCCTGCTAAGCCTCAGTTTCTTCATGTATAAACATGGTAAAAAGAGTAATGTTGCTTCACAGAATTGTTGAATTAAGAGTTAACCCATGTGAGGTAGAATGCAGAAATGGTCACAATTCCCCACCCCTCTCTCTATCTCCCACCTTTGCAATGCAGTTGTACAGATCCTCTCATTTGGGAAGAGGACTTTGATTATCCACGTAAGATGCTTTAATAAATGTTCACAATATGTGCCCTCTAATTCATACTAAAGAAACAAAAAATGAATTAGACATGATTTTGCTGAAACAAAAAAGGCAGAGTTTATTATTGGAATCTAGGCTGGCCCTGTGACTTTGACCGATACAAAGTGGTAGAAGTATCATTGTGCCAGTTCTGAGAAGAACCTCAAGAAGGCATTCTCACATTCCCCGCCCCCCACCCCCGAAACCCTGTTTCTGCCATGTGGACACACTGAGGCCATCATGTTGATGAAGAAAGACAAGTGACCCAAACCATCAGCAGGTCAACTACTAGATATCTGAATGAGCCCCTCTTAGACCAGGCAACCTCTGTCAACCCACCATTTGACCTCAGATACATGAACAAACCAACCCAAGATCAACCAGGCTAGGCCACATTCACACACAGATCAATTACCAATAATAAATGGTCCTTGGTTTAAGCATTTAAACCAAGATTTGAAGTAGTTATCTAACTAGCAAACAAATTCTAGCTGATAATTACATGTAAAGCTTTAAACTGGCAGATTTTAAGTGCTCAATAACTATTAGAAATTACTATTGTCCATCATAGAAAGTTCAAATGGTAGATTCTCATCTAATACACAAATAAGAAATTTATAAATGTACAACCTTATAGGCACTTCCCTAAGATTCTCAGCTGATTTCTCAACAGAAACATTTTGGGCCTGTAGAGACTGGCACAAAATATTCAAAGGGATGGAAAACAAGCCCATAAAACCACAACTACTCTACCCAGCAAGCCTACAATTTATTTATTTGGTAATATATAGTCTTTATTATATTTTTCCATTACCATCTAGTCCCCTTATACCCCATACCCCCAGCAATCACCACACTGTTTTCTATATCCATGAGTTCTTTTTCTTTTTCGCTCAGTCACTCCAGCCCCTAACCTCGCCCATCACTAGCTGTCATCTGCTCTCCATCTATTAGTCTGTCTCTGTTTTGCATGTTAGTTCAGTTTGTTCATTAGGTTCCACATATGAGTGAACTCACATGTATTTGTCTTTCAGTGACTAGCTTTTTTCACTTAGCATAGTGTTCTCCAGGTCCATTTATACTATTGCAAAGCATAAAATTTTCTTCTTCTTTACAACTGAATAATATTCCACTGTGTAAATGTCCCATAGTTGTTTTAACCACTCATCTATTGATGGACATTTGGGATGCTTCTAGATCTGGGCAATTGTAAATAATGCTGCAATGATCATAGGGGTGTTTCTGTTCTTTCAAATTACTGTTTTGGGTTCCTTTGAGTATACTCCCAGAAGTGGGATTGCTGGGTCAAAAGGCAGACCCATTTAAATTTTTTGAGATATCCCCCACTACTTTCCAGAGTGGCTAACACAGGTCTGACTTCCCACCAACAGGGCGAAGGGCTCCCCTTTCTCTACATCCTAGCCAGCACTTGTTACTTGTTGATTCATTGATGATAGTCATTCGGACAGGTGTGAGATGGTATCTCATTGTGGTTTATATTTGCATTTCTCTGTTTGTTAGTGATGTTGAGGATCTTTTTGTATGTCTATTGGACATTTGTATGTCCTCTTTGGAGAAGTGTCTACTCGGGTTTTTTTTTTACCATTTTTTAAATTTGGTTGTTTGTTTGTTTTTTGGTGTTGAGTTCTGTAAGCACTTCATAAATTTTGGATATTAACCTCTTATCTGATGTATTGGTGACTATCTTCTCCCATTATGTGGGTTGTCTTCCTATTTTGTTGATAATTTCCTTTGCTGTACAGAACTTTTTAGTTTGATGAAGTCCCATTTGTTTACTTTTTTCTTTTGTATTCTTTGCCTGAGGAGATATAAAATTTCTATGAGCAATACCTGACACTTTGCTGCCTATGTTTCCTTCTGTGTTTTTATGGTTCCAAGTCTAATATTTAAGTCTTTGATTCATTTTGAATTTATTCTTGTGTGTGGTATATGGAGGTGGGTCTAGTTTCATTTTTCTTAACATATATGTACAATTTTCCTAACACTATTTATTGAATAGACTATTTTTAACTCATTGTATGTGCTTGCTTCCTCTGTTGAATATTATTGACTATAAAGGTGTGGGTTTATTTCTGGGCTCTCCATTCTGTTCCATTGATCTATATGTCTGTTTTTATGCCAGTACAAGGTTCTTTTGATAACTATGATTTTGTAGTATAGTTTGAAATAAGGTTTTATGATTCCTCCAACTCTGTTTTTTCTTAAGATTACTGTTGCTATGTAGGGCCTTTTGTGGTTCCATAGGAATTTTTGAAATATTTGTTCTAGCTCTGTGATATGTTTTATTGGAATATTGATAGGAGTTTTATTGAATCTATATATTGCTTGGGTAGTATGGACATTTTAATGGTGTTAATTCATCCTATCCATGAACTTGGTATGTGATTTCACTTATTTGTATCTTCTTCAATTTCTTTCTTCAGTGTCATAATTTTCTGAATATGGGTCTTTTACATCTTTGGTTAGGTTTATTCCTAGGTATATTATCCTTTTTGAAGCAATTGTAAATGGTATTATGCTCTTATTTCTCCTTTCTGCTAGTTCATTATTGGCATATAAAATGCAACTGATTTCTGAACATTAGTTTTATTTTCTGCTACTTTGCTGAAATCATTTATCATCCTAGTAATTTCTTGGTGGAATTTTTGGGATTCTATATGTATAGTATCATGTTATTTGCAACCAACGACAGTTTTACTTCTTCCTTTTGAAATTGGATGCCTTTTATTTCTTCTTTTCTGATTGCTGTCACTAAGACTTCCAGTATTATGTTGAATAACAGAGGTGAAAGCAGACATCCTTGTATCCCTGTCTTTATCTTGATCTTAAAGGGAACACTTGTAGTTTTTCTCCATTGAGTATGATGCTGGCAGTGCATTTGCTATATATGGCATTTATTATGTTTAGGTGTGGCCCCTCTATTCCCACTCTGCTGAGAGTTTTTATCATAAATAGGTGCTGGATTTTATCAAAAGCTTTTTCCTGCATTTATTGATATAATCATGTGGTGTTTAGTCTTCATTTTCCTTATGTGGTTAATCACATTTATTGACTTGCAAATGTTATACCATTCCTTGCATTCCCAGAATAAACCCCACTTGATCATGATTTATGATTTTTTAAAGCATTGCTGTATTTGGTTTGCTAATACTTTGTTGAGGATTTTAGCATCTATGTCCATCAGTGATATTGTAGTATAATTTTCTTTCTTTGTAGTGTCTTTATCTGGTTTTAGAATTAGGATAATGTTGGTCTCATCAAATGAGTTTGGGAATCTTCCCTCCTCTCGAATTTCATGACACAGTTTGAGAAGGATAAGTGTTAGTTGTTTTGAGAATGTTTGGTAAAGTTCACCTGTAAAGTCATCTGATCCAGGGCTCTTGTTTGGAGTATTTTTTTTTTCATTACTGCCTCAGTCCCATAGGTGTAATCTGTCTATTCAGGTTCTCTGATTCTTCCTGGTTTATTTTTGGGATATTATATGTTTCTAGGAATTTATCCATTTTGTCCACATTATCCAGTTTATTGGCATAAAATTGTTTATAATATTTTCTTTATAATCCTTTGTATTTCTTTGGTGTCAGCTGTTATGTCTCCTTCATTTCTAATTTTATTTTAGAAATTGATTCTGGTTAAATGTTTGTCAATCTTGTTTATCTTTTAAAGAACCAGCTCTTGGATTCATTGATCTTTTATATCATTTTTTAGACTGTACTTCATTTATTTCTGCTCTGATCTTAATTATTTCCTTCCTTCTCAAATTGAAGCCTGCAATTTAAAATTGAAAAAGAAATAGTTTCCCAGTAAGAAAAAATACTGAAAGAGTCCATCACCATGAAACTAGTGTTACAAGAAATGCTAAAGAGACTTCTATAAAAAGAAAAAAAGGGGGGGAAAGAACAGAATTATAAAAAATAAAATAACAGTAAATATGAAGCTATCCTTAGTCACATTAAATGAAAATGGATTAAATGTTCCAATAAAAAAAAAAAACATAGTGTGGTGCTCTGAATGATTCAGAAAATAAGACCCGTATATATGCTGTCTAAAAGAGACCCACCTCAGAATGAAAGACAAACAGACTGAAAGTAAAGGGATGCAAAAAGATATCTTATACAAATGAAAATAAAAGCTGGCATAACAGTAATTGTATTAGGAAAAATAGTCTTTAAAACAAAGACTATTATGAGTGACAAAGAAGGTTGTTACATAATAATAAAAGGATCAATCTCAAAACAGAAAACAATCTTTGTAAATATTTATGTATCCAACATAGCAGCACCTAAATATATAAAGCAAATATTAATGAACATAAAATGATAGATCAACAGTAATACAATCACAGTAGGGGACTTTAATATCTCATTTAATCAATGGATAAATCTTTCAGACAAAAAAATAATCAACAAGGAAATAGTGGCCTTAAATGGCACATTAGACCAGATGAATTTGATTGATATTTTCAGAGTGATGTACCATAAAACTATAGGATACAGTTTTTTTCAAGCGCACATGGAATATTTTCTAGGATAGCACAGGTGTCAGACCATAAAACAAACTTCAATAAATTTAAGATGATAGAAATCATTTCAAGCATCTTCTTTGTTCTCAATGATACGAAACTAGGAATCAATTATAAGAGAAAGAAACTGAAAAATATACAAACACATGGAGGCTAAATAACATGTTAACAAACAATAAGTGGGTTAAAAATGTAATCAAAATATACCTTGAGACAAATGAAAATTAGAACACAACAACCCAAAATCTATGGCATACAATGAAAAGTTCTAATAGAGATATTCATAGAAATACAGGCCTATGTCAAGAAACAAGGAATATCTCAAATTAAAAACTTAAATTTTACCTAAAGAAACTAGGAAAAGAACAATAAACAAAGCCCAAGGTGATAGAAGAAAGGAAACAATTGAGATCAGGGCAGAAATAAAATAAATAGACTTTTTAAAATGTAAAAGATCATGGATGGAACTGGAAAGCATTACACTGAGTGAAATAAGCCAGGTGTTGAAAGACAAATACCATATGATCTCACCTTTAACAGGAAGCTAAACAACAAAACAAGCAAGCAAAATAAAAACAAAGACACTGAAATAGAGAACAGGGTGACAGTGACCAGAGGGGAGAGGGGAGGGAATCTCAGGGGGAAAAGGGGAGGGATTTAGAGGAACTAGTATAAAGGACACATGGACAACAACTAAGGGGGGGTGGAAACAGGAGGGAGGTGGGGAGCATGGGGGTGTGGGCTGGGATGGGAGTAATAGAAAACTGTACTTGAAAAATAATTAAACAACTTTGTATTGAACAACACAAATGTCTAATATTGCAAGAATAGCTAAATAAATGCTGGTTCATCTATATAATAAAATACCAGAGAGGCATGAAATTAATATGTTTCAGGGATATTTAATGACGTTAAAAAATAGAAAGAGATAAAGCAAGACACAAAACTATAAAAAAAAGTAAAAGATCAATGAAAGTAAGAGCAAGTTCTTTGAAAAGACAAAGTTGATGAACTTTTAATAAGATACATCAAGAAAAAGAGACAACCCAAATAAATAAGATTAGAAATTAAAGAAGAGAAGGAACAATTGACACCACAGAAATATATAAAGGATTATAAGAAAATACTACAAAAGGGCAGAAGATGGTGGCAAAGTGGGTGGAAACTCAGCCCACGTGCTCATACACCCAACTGGGACACTTAGCTGATCTTAAAAAAAAATCAAAGTAAGGATGCTTCAAAATGAGCAGTAAGGCGGTGTTATAGGTGCCAGGGAAAGTCCCCAGGTGATGCGCCAGAAAACATGGCTGTTGCAGGAACAACGTGGGAGTAGAGTTGGAGTGGAGCTGGGTCAGTGATAGCAGCCCAAAGGCTCCCTCCCCTCCCAGGGCAAGAAAACCACAGGCCCACGTGGAGAGTGACTTGAATGCATGAAGTTGCTGGGGAACAACAGGCAGCTCACATGCACACAGCTGATGGCACACCCAAGCTGGAGTAGCGATCACCAGCTTGCACAGTGTCAGAGAGTGGGGATGGTGATTCGGGCAGCACCTGGAGCTGAGGGACGAGGAAGCCACAACTGGCCACGACTGAGATAGACTCTTGACTTGCCAGAGAGTTGGAGTGTGTGGAAACCTGGGGAGTGGCTCAGAGTGGCAGCAGTGCCCATACAGAATTCTTTCAAAAGGGGAACTGAGGTACACTGTGCAGGGACCTCTCACATGCAGCTTCCTGGCCAATAAGGAGAGAGGATTGTGGGTGCAATTTGCACCTGGTAGATTGATCAAAGGGGTGCAAAGCAGGTGGTTTCTCTGTGTCAGGCTGCTGCAATGGCACAGAGTGGAGAGTATGAGCCAGAGAGTGTGGGCCACACAGCGCTGAGGGCAGTGGGCTGAAAATCATGTACCTGTGATTATTGTAGGACCTACAATATAATGTATTGTAGGACATACATTATTGGCTCCTTTCCTTGGTGGAACCACCAAAGGGAAAACTGAGCCCAACCTCCCACTGCCTGGAGTAGCCAGGAAGATCTGCAAAAGCAGCTGGGCAGGCTTAACAACCAGCAAGGGCTTCCCCCACAAGACTAAGATAGCAAGGCTAAAGCTGAAAAGGGCTCATTTTGAACTCCCCACACGGAGAAAAAGTACACACAGTACTAGGCCCTATTTCACTGAGACTATCAAAATAGGAAGTTAAGAACACATAGAACAAAGGGGACTCAGGGCACTGCCCACACTTGGCTCACACACAGAGCTGCAGACCACACCAAGTAGGAGAGAGCTCACCGCTACACAGATTGCTCCCTGCCCCCCGCTCCATGAAATGGACAGCTATTTAAGCAAAAACTATACATTATTGGAAATAAATTGGGACAGATTAAGACCGGAGGTATAGGGACAAAAGGAACGCATCCACAATTTTCCCAGAAGATTGAACAGTACCTCCCAGGCGAAACACAGATATCACACTCTCTCAATCACAAAAGAAGCTCCCTCTAGCGGCAGGGGAAGGATAAACAGGAGGTCTTGCCAGAAGTTGGACAACACACCTAGGAGCTGAGAGAAAACCAGACAGATCCAGAAAGAAGTCAAAAGGTGAACACCGACAGCTGAGACAAATTTCACCTTTTTCTTCACCAGAACTTGCATTTTTTAAATTTCTCTTTCTTCTTTTTTTAGTTTGTTTTTTGTTTCCCTTTCATATAGCATTTTAATTTTTCTTCTTTTACTTCACTCATAATCCAAATAACTCACTACTCTTGGTCTTTTACTTTTTATTATTTTTAATCAGCTTATATATTTTTTCATATTATTCTTATTCTTAATTCCACATTGTACCCTACCCAGGTCTGAATCTATTTCACCATCTTCCTGAGCTTTTATTACTGTTGTTGTAAACTTTATTTTCTCTCATGCTATGCCATGTTCCTATCCTTACTCTCACTATTCTTCCTCCACCTAACCTTGCATAAGTGCTCTTCTTTCTTAAGTCAGCTAACATTCTTTTTTTAAAATTTTTTATTTAATTATTGTTCAAGTACAGCTTTCTGTCTTATATTCCCAGCCCTGCCCGCCCCCTGTCCAGTGCTCCCCACCTCCCTCCCATTTCCACCGCCCACCCTTAGTTATTGTCCATGTGTCCTTTATATTTGTTCATGTGAGTCCTTCCCCTTTTCCCCTATGATTCTCTCCCCTCTCCCCTCTGGACCCTGTCAGCCTGTTCCATATTTCAGTGTCATTGGTCATATTTGCTTGTTTGTTTTGTTGTTTAGATTCCTGTTAACAGTGATATCATATGGCATTTGTCTTTCACTGCCTGGCTTTTTCACTCAGCGTAATGCTTTCCAGTTCCGTCCATGATGTTGCAAAGGGTAGGAGCTCCTTCTTCCTTTCTGCAGCATAGAATTCCATTGTGTAAATGTACCATAGCTTTTTGATCCAGTCATTGACCGATGGGCATCTAGGTTGCTTCCAACTCTTGGCTATCATAATTGTCAGGGCCTAAAGACGGCTGATGCAATCTACCAAGAAGATCACACCAGGAGAGCTTGGCTGATGCAACCCAAACAGGATATTGCAGCCAAGCCAGGTGGCCCCACCCTTGGGGGCATCCCTGGATCACGAGTACTAACTACCAATCAAGATGCTGATCACGCGCCCACCTATCAACCGTCACTAGGAGCATGCAGCGAGCATGCACAGGACAACCTATTAGAACCACTTCCCCTTTTTCCCTGCCCCTATATAACAGCCCCGCTCAAAATAAAATTTGCAGCTTGATCAGAATCCTTTGTCTTGCTGTCATTCTTCGCGCCTCTTGTTCCCATCCCTATTCATCCGTTTCAGGTAGACTCGGGACCCCAGTTGACTGTTCCGCGGGACGGAACAATAAATTGTGCTGCTATGAACATCGAGGTGCATAGGTTCTTTTGGATTGGTGTTTCAGGGTTCTTAGGATATACTACTAATAGTGGAATTGCTGGGTCAAAAGGCACGTTCATTTTTAGTTTTCTTAGAAAATTCCATACTGTTTTCCATAGTGGTTGTACCAGTCTGCAATCCCACCAACAGTGAACTAGGGTCCCCTTTTCCCCACAACCTCTCCAACACTTGTTGTCTGTTTCTTTGTTTATAGTAGCCATTCTGACTGGTGTTAAGTGGTAGCTCATTGTGGTTTTAATTTGCATCTCCCTGATAGCTAGCGATATTAAGCATCTTTTCATGTGTCTCTGGATCCACTGTATGTCTTCCTTGGAGAAATGTCTGTTCAAGTCCTTTCCCCATTTTTTAATTGGATTGCTCATCTTCTTTGAGTGGAGTCGAGTGAGTTCTTTGTATATTTTGGAGATTAAACCTTTGTCTGAGGTATCATTGGCAAATGTTTTCCTATGCTGTTGCTTCTCTTTTTATCTTGATACTGTTTTCCTTAGCCATGCAGAAGCTTTTAAGTTTGATGAGATCCCATTTGTTTATTCTTTCCTTTATGTCCCTTGCTGTAGGGGACATATCAGTAAAAATATTGCTGCATGGAATATCTGAGATTTTCCTGCCAATGTTCTCCTCTAGGGCTTTAATGGTTTCACGGCCTATATTTAAGTCTTTTATCCACCTTGAATTTATTTTGGTGTATGGTGTAAGTTGGTGCTCAAGTTTCATTTTTTTGCATGTATCAGCTAACATTCTTTTTCCCCTCTTATAAGAGTCTTCTTTCATTTCCACCTTTATAAACAGTGGGTAGTTGGGAAAAATACTGTGGTTATTGCTGTACTTCTCCAACAGAACTCCTTTTGGAGTTCACTGTTAGTTTGTACTTTAAGTCTCATAGTCTTACTCCATTTTGCCTTCCCCTTGCTCCTGATCAGCTGAGTAAGGAATTTTATTTAATTTTTCCCCTTCTTCCAGTCTGGGCTACTCCTTATCAGTTTGCTTCCCCCATCCCCTCAAAATCATTTTTGTTACTGTAGACATCTCATATTCACTTTTCTATTATGTACAATACTGTCATTCCCATTCCACCTTTATTAAACATCATCAAGCTATTGTTACGAGCCTTGCTGTGGTTTTTCTGCAGTTTTTCTCCTGTTGGTTCAGGAACTTTTAAATTTTACCTCAAACCTCATAGTATACCTTCCTTTTTCCATTTTCCCCCATCATGCTTCCATGTTTTGCTTCCATTTTAAATTGTGTTCTCTCCCTTTCTTTGCCTCAGTTCTATCCCTATTGAATTATCTTCCCTATTACATTCAAAAGCATTTTCCCTCTTTTAGTCATCTCATATTTCCTTTGTCCTGTCTATAGAGTTCATAATCTCTCTTTACCTTTATTATCTTTGCTCAATTTCAGTTGAGATTGCTGATGTGATAGTGGGGGGGGGGGGTCTTTTCCCTGGCATAGGTCTGGTTGTCTGATTTTAGTGCTTTGTTAAATAAAACCTGTACAACAGCACATAAGACAAAGTGGGTGTTGTGACTACCAGTAATCCTGTTGGAGAGGAGAACCCACAAAGAAGCCACCAACAACTGAAGCTTAAGTACAAAAAGAAAGCCCACACAAATGGAAGAAAGGGCAATCCCAGAGTATCCAGACAAGGAGAACAAAGAGAATGCAACACTGAGTCCCTCAGAATTCCTACCACAGGAATCCACCCAACAAAGACAGACTGGGAAAGAAGAGCAACCTGAATTGCAGAAACAAACAAAAAGAGTCACCTAAAATGGGGAAACAAAGAAAGAACTCCAAATTGAAAGGAACAGAAGAAACCACAGTAAATGAGCTAAATGAAATTGAGGCAAGCACTCTATTAGACATAGAATTTTTAAAAAATGGTTATGAGGATGTTCAATGAACTCAGTGACAACTGCAAGGAGTGGAGTAGGAACTACAATGGCAGGAAAGAGAAAATAGAAACTATAAACAAGAACCAGGAAGAAATGAATAATAAAATATCTGAAATTTAAAAAAAAAAATACACCAGAGGGAATTAAAAGCAGATGAGATGAATTAGAGAACCTAATCAGTGAGTTGGAAGACAAGGTAGAAAGAAACATCCAGGTAGAGCAACAAAATGAAACTACACTCAATAAGTCTAAGGGTAGTTTAAGGGAACTTAAGGACAACATGAAATGTAACATTAGAATCATAGTGATACCAGAAAGAGAAGAAAAAGAACAAAGGATTGCAAACCTATTTGAAAAAATATTGACAGAAAGTTTCCATAACTTGGAGAAGAGAAAAATCATGCAAGTTCAGGAAGCACAAAGGGTCCCAATCAAGATGAAGCCAAAGAGGTACGCTCCAAAAGACATTATAATTAAAATGCCAATTTTTAAGATAAAGAAAAAATCTTAAAAGCAGAAATTGATAAACAAATAGTAACATGCAAGGGAATTCCAATAAAGCTAGCAGCTGATTTCTCAAAGGAATACAACAAGCCAGAAAGGAATGACAAGAAATATTTTAAGTAATGAAAAGCAGAGGCCTGCAACCAAGACTACTCTACCCAGCAAGGTTCTCATTAAAACTGGAAGTCACAACAAGGTGTTTCCTAGACAAAAGAAAGTTGAAAGAATACACCTCCACCAAACCAGCATTGCAAAAGATGCTAAAGGGACTGCTTTAATAAGATGAAGAAATAGAGTGAAAGAGAGAGGACCACAGGTACAAAAAGAAAAATGGCAATTGATAAGCACCTATCAGTAATAACTTTAAATGTAACTAAATTAAATGCCCCCATCAAAAGACATAGGGTAGCTGAGGGATAAGAAAACATGACCCACACATATGCTGCCTATAAGAGACCCATCTCAGAACAAAAGACCTACATGGACTGAACGTGAAGGGTTGGAAAAAATATTCCAAGTAAATTGGCAAGAAAAAAAGATGGCTAGTGTTACTTATATCAGACAAACAGAATTCAAAACAAAGCCCATACAGAGATAAAGAAGGTCATTTCATAATTCTAAAGGGGAGAATGCATTAAAAAGCTACAAATACTGTAAATATATATACATCCAACATAGGCGCACCCAAATATATGAGGAAAATCTTGGAGGACTTCAAGAGATATCAACACACTTAAAGTGGGGGATTTTAACACCCCACTGTCAAAAACTGATAGATCTTCCAAACAAAGAATCAACAAGGAACTGGTACTGAATGACATGCTAGATCAAATGGCCTTAATTGATACATACAGAACTTTTCACCCAAAGAAGTAAAATATATATTATTTTCAAAAGCATATGGAATATTTTAAATGATAGACCACCTGATAGGACACAAAACAAGCATAAACAAATTCAAGAAATTTGAAATTAGCCCTGGCTGGTGTAGCTCAGTGGATTGAGCACGGGCCTGCGAACCACACGATCGCAGTTCGATTCCCAGTCAGGGCACATGCCTGGGTTGCAGGCCAGTTCCCAGCAGGGGACTCACAAGAGGCAACCATACATTGATACTTCTCTCCTTCCCTTCCCCTCTAAAGATAAATAAATAAAATTTTAAAAAAGGTTTGATCATTAAAAAAAAAAGAAATTTGAAATTATATAAAGCATTTTCTCAGTTCACAAGAGTCTGAAACTAGTAACCAACCTCAAGGAAAAAAACTCAAAAACATGAAATACATGGAATTAAACAAAGAATGGGTAAATGAAGAGATCAAGGAAGAAATCAGAAAGTTCCTAGAAACAAATGAAAATAAACAGAAAACAACCCAAAACCTATGGGACATGGTGAAGGCAATCCTGAAAGGGAAGTTCATAGCAATATAGGATTACCTAAGAAAGACAGAGACATTTCAAATAAACAGCCTAACCCACATCTACAAGAACTGGAGGAACAACAACAAACAAAGCTCAGAGCGAGTAGAGGGGAAGAAATAATCCCTATCAGAGCAGGATTAACTGATATGAAGACTAAAATAACAACTCAAAGGATCAGTAAATCCAGCAGGTGGTTCATTGAAAAGATAAAAAATAATTACAAGCTTTTACCAGACTCATAAAGAAAAAGAGAGGACCCAAATAAATAAAATCGGAAATGATAGGGTGAAATTACAACTGATACCACAAACTTACAAAAAACCATAAGAAATTACTATGACTTATATGTCAAGAAATGTGAAAACCTGGGTAAAATGTACAAATTACTAGAAACATATAATCCTCCAAAACTAAGCCAAGAAGAAGCAAAAAGCCTGAAAAGGTTGATATCAGCTAGTTAAATTGAAGCAGGAATTTTTTTTTAAACCCTACAAAAAATTCCTGGGCTGGACAATTTCACTGGAGAATTTTACCAAACATTTAGGGAACAGCTAACCCCAATTTTCATCAAACTATTAAAAAAAAAGAGGGAAGACTACTAAATTCTCTTTATGAAGCCAGTGTTATTTTAATCCCAAAACCAGATAAAGACAGAAGAAAGAAAGAAAGAAAGAAAGAAAGAAAGAAAGAAAGAAAGAAAGAAAGAAAGAAAGAAAGAAAGAAAGAAAGAAAACTACAGGCCTATATTGCAATGAACATATGTTCTAAAATCCTCAATAAAATATTGGCTAACCAGATTCAACAGTACATTTAAAAGACCATACACCATGATCAAGTGGGATTCATCCCAGGGATGCAACGATGGTACAATATTTGCAAATCAATAAACCTAGTACATCACATAAAAGCAAAAACAAAAATTACAAGATCATATCAATAGATGCTGAAAAAGCTTTTGATAAAGTACAGCATCCATCTATAATAAAAACATTCAACAAAGTGAAAATAGAGGGAACATACCTCAATATAATAAAGGCCATGTACAAGAAAACTACAGCCAACATCATACTCAATGGGCAAAAACTAAAAGCGTTTCCACTAAGATCAGGAACAAGCCAAGGATGTCCACTTCTACCACTTTTATTCAACATAGTATGGAAGTTCTAGCCACAGTGATTAGATAAGAAAAAGTAATAAATGGCATCCAAAATGGAAAAGAGAAAATAAAACTGTCACTGCTTGCAGATGACAGAGTAGTGTATATAGAAAACCCTATAGAGCCCTGGCTGGTATAGCTCCATGGATTGAGCACGGGCCTGCGAACCACACGGTCGTGGTTCGATTCCCAGTCATGGGCACATGCCTGGGCTGCAGGCCAGTTCCCGGTTCCCACAGGGTACCCATGAGAGGCAACCATACATTGATATTTCTCTCCCTCTCTCCTTCCTTTCCCCTCTAACGATAAATAAATAAAATCTTAAAAAAAAAGAAAAAGAAAACCCTATAGACCACCAAAAATCTACTGGATCTAATAAATGACCTGGCAAAATGGCAAGATACAAAGTCAATATTCAGAAATCAAAGGCATTTTTGTACACCAACAATAATATCAGAAACAAAAATTATGGAAAAAATTGCATTTACTATAGTAACAAGAAAAGTAGTACCCAGGAATAAACCTTACCAAGGAGGTAAAAGATGTGTACTTAGAAAATTACAGAACCCTGAAGTAATTAAGGAAGACATAAATAAATGGAAGCATATACCATGTTCATGGATGGGAAGAATTAACATCATTAAAATGCCCATACCACCCAAAGCCAACTATAGATTCAATCCTTATCAAAACACCTATGATACAACTCATATATTTAGAACAAATATTTCAAAAATTTATATGAAACAAAAATGACCCTGAGTAGCTTCAGAAATTCTGAGAAAAAAAAAATGAAACAAAGTAGGAGGGATCACAATACCTAGTATCAAACTATATTATAAGGCCACTGTAATCAAAAGAGTCTAGTATTGGCATAAGAATGACACATAGGTCAATGGAACAGAATAGAGAGCCCAGAAATACATCCATGTCCATATGGCCCATTAATACTTGACAATGGGGGCAGGAGCATACAATGGAGTAAAAATAGCCTCTTTGCTAAAGGTTGTTGGGCAATCTGGACATGCACATGCAAAAAAAAATGAAACTAAACTACCAATTTACACCATATACAACAATAAACTCAAGATGTATAAAAGACCTAAACATAAGCTGTGACACCATAAAAGGCTAGAGAAAAATATAGGCAGGAAAATTTCAGATATCCCACACAGCAATATTTTCACTAATACATCCCCTAGGGCAAGAGATACAAAGGAAAGGATAATCAAATGGGGCTACATCAAACTAAAAATCTTCTGCCTGGCTAAATAAAACATCAATAAAATGGAATGGGAAGCAACCATATGGGAAAACATATTTGCCAATGATACCTTGAACAAGGGTTTGATCTCTAAAATAAATGGAGAACTCACATGACTCCACACCAAGAAGACAGACAATCCAATCAAAAAAATTTCAAAGGGCATGGACAGACACTTCTCCAAGGAGGAAATATAGAGGGCCCAGACATATGAAAAAATGCTCAACATCACTAGCCATTACAGAGATGCAAACTAAAACCACAATGAGATACCAGCTCACACAAGTAAGAATGGCCATCATTAATAAATCAACAAACAACAAGTGCTGGTGAGGATGTGGAGGAAAGGAAACCCTAGTACACTGTTGGTGGGAATGCAGACTGGTGCAGCCACTGTGGAAAACAGTATGGAATTTCCCCCCAAAAAAACTAAAGATAGAACTGCCTTTTGACCCAGGTGTCCTCCTGCCTAGATTATACCCTAGGAATCCTGAGTCACCATTTCAAAAGAACCTATTCACCCCAATGTTCATAGCAGCATTATTTATAATAGCCAAGTGCTAGAAACAGTCTAAGTGTTATCAGTAGATTAGTACATCAAAAAACTGTGGTGCATTGACACAGTGGAATACTATGCAGCAGAAATAAAGAAGAAACTCCTACCCTTCACAACAGCATGGATGGAACTGGAGAACATTATGCTAATGAAATAAACCAGGTAGTGAAAGATAGATACCATATGATCTCACCTATAAGTGGAACCTAATCAACAAGACATCAATGAGCAAAATAGAACCAGAGACTTGGAAAGAAAGAACAAACTGATAGTGACCAGAGGGAATGGGGGAAGGGAATAATGGGGGAAAGAAGTGGAAGGGGGGCAAAGAAACATGACCAGAGGCCTCATGGGTACAGATGATGGGGGGCATTGACTCTGAGAGTGGGAGAGGTTGGGTCAGGGGAGAGTAATGGGGAAAATGTGGGACAACTGTAATGAATAATGTAAAAAGAAAATACTATGAAAATTATATGGCTACAAAATGGACAGTCAGCAAGAAATAAATAAATTTCTAGATTGTGTAAGACAAAACAAAAAATCTGAAGAAACAGGTTAGTACCAACAAAATTGAGAGAATCACCCAAAAAACCCTCTCAACAAACAAAACTTTGGGCCCTATGGCTTTACAGCTATATTTTATCAAATAATGAAAGAAGAACTAACACCTATCTTTCTCAAACTATTCCAAAAAATGCAAGAGGGGGGATGACTCTCACAAACCCATTTTATGAAGCTAGCAATTTTCTGATTCAAAACCAAGATAAAGACGACAACAGCAAAAACAAATTATAGGCCAATATCCCTGATGAACATAGATGAAAAATCCTCAGCAAAATACTATCAAACTAAATTCAGCAATACATTAAAAACACATATACATAATCAAGTGGGATTTATTCTGAGGATAAAGTACTGGTTCAGTATTTTCAAATCAATGTAATATATCACATAAACAAAAGAAATGGTAAAAATCATATGACAATATCAATAAATGCCAAAGAAGAATTTCACAAAATTCAGCACCCATATCTGATAAAAACTCTCCATGAAGTAGGAATAGAGAACATACTTCAACAAATAAAAGTCATATATCACAAGCCCACAGCCAACATCATACTCAACTAAACAAACTAAAAACATTTTTTATGAGCAAGAACAAGACAGTGATGTCCACTTTCACAGCTCTTATTCCACATAGTACTAGACATCTTAGCCACAGCAATTACACAAGATATAAAAGGCATCCAAATTGTAAAGGGAGGCAAAACAACCTTTATTGCAGATGACATATATTGTACCTAGATAATTCTGAACATTCCACAAAAAAACTGCTATAACTGATAAATGAATTTAATAAAGTAGCAGGATACAAAATAAGTATCATAAATATGTTGTATTTTTATATATTAGTAATGAGTAAACTATGAGAAACTGATATTAAGAAAGCAATCACATTTATGATTGCATCAAAAAATAAAATACCTAAGAATAAATTTAATCAAGGATGTAAAAGATCTACACTCAGAATATTATAAGTTACTGAAGAAAAATTAAAGAAGATACAAATAAATGGAAACATATACTGTTCTTATGTATAGAAATAATCAACGTCATTAAAATATTCATACTACCCAAGCAGTATTTAGATTCAATGCACTTCCTATCAAAATACCAATGATATATCTCTAAGAACTAGAACAAATAATTCAAAAAATTATATGGAAACAAGAAAGACCCTAAATATCCACATTAATCTTAAGAAAGAACAAAACTGAATACATTACATTACCTAATATCAAATTGTATTATAAGGTTATAATAGTAATCAAAACAACATGATACTTGTATAGACACATATATCAGTGAAATTGAACAGAAAGCCCAGAAATAAACCCATGTCTATATGTATGGTTAATTTATCTCTAACAATGGAAGCAAGAACATACAATGGAGTAAAGTTTGTCTATTCAATAAATGGTGTTGGGAAAATTGAATGGATACATGCAAAAAATGTTACTAGGCAACTTTCTTACATATTTCAGAATAATTTTAAAATGGATAAAAGACTTCAGTGTAAGACTAAAACCATAAACCTTCCAGAAGAAAATATAGGCAGTAAAATCTTGGACATTTCTCTCAGCAATAGCTTTTCTGACATATCCTCTCAGGCAAGGGTAACTAATGAAAAAATAAATAAATTGAACTACATCAAAGCAGAATTTTTGCACAGCAAGGGAAACAATCAACAAAATGAAAAGACAGCCTACTGAATAAGAGAAGGTAATTGCCAATGATACATCCAATAGGGATTAATATCCAAAATTTATAAAAACTCAGACAACTCAACACCAGAAAAACTCATTTATAAAAGGGGCAGAAGCCCTCAGTAATCACTTTTCCAAAGAAGACATACAGAGAGTCACTAGACATAAAAAGTTGCATAGCATCACCAACCAACAAAAAATGCAAATCAAGACCACAATGATATCACCTCATTGAGGTGTCATCAATAAATCAACAAACAAGGGTTGGCAAAAGTGAAGAAAAGTGAATCTTAATGCACCGTTAGTGGGAATGCAGATTGGTGACACCAATATGGAGACAATGCAGAGTTTCCTCAAGAAATTAAAAACAGAATTTCATTATGACCTAGCGATTCTACTTCTGGAATATATATCTGAAGAAACCCAAAACACTAATTTGAAAGAATATATGCATCCCATGTTTGCTGCAGCATTATTTGGAATAGCCAGGATGTAGAAGCAAGCTAAATGTCCATCAATAGACAAGTAGATAAAACAGCTGTGATATATGTGCATAGTGGAATATTACTAGGCTATAAAAAAAGAACGAAATCTTACCTTTTGTGACAGCACAGATGTACCTAGCACATATTGTGATAAGTAAAATAAGTCAGAGAAAGACAAAAGCCATAAGATTTTACTTTGAGGTGAAATCTAAAAAAAAGCAAAAAGACTCATAAACTTATAAACACAGAGAAAAAACTGATGATTAACACAGGGTAGGGGTTTTGGGGGCTCAGTGAAAAAGGTGAGGGGATTAAGAAGTCCAAATTGGTAGTTAAATAATAGTTAAAGAAATGTAAATTATAGCACAGGCCATATAGTCAATGATATTGTAATAATTACATATGGTCCAGGTGCTACTTGAAATACTGGGGGACCACTGTAAAGTACATGATGGTCTAACCACTATGTTGTACATTTGAAACTAATACAGAGTAATGTTGAATGTAAACTATAATTGAAAATGAAAGATACAACCTAATCTTCACATGGCTTATAAAGAGACTATATACTATTAGAAATAGCTAACTTCAACAAATATTTTGAATTCATTAATTATTAACAGTTCCAACTGTGGCTGATCTCTTAAAAGCCATCTCATTTTGAATGAAAGATACAGTAGTTGAAAATGGAGGAGAAATAGTTGGTGCACACAGCTGTTTTTTTTCATTATGGGATTTAATGTGGATTGTTTGAATAGAACCTTTACAGAGATATCTGAGATGAGGTATGAAACCACTTTCCTGATGTCTTGTTCTTTTAGGGTTAAATGTTTTCAGTGTTATAGTCTATGTGAGCTCAGATAAAATGGAAAGAGGGAAAAAAAGCTAAATGTAGTGAATGAAGATGGGGTGAGAGTATGAAAAAAGAAAACAGCGAGGGCTGCAAAATTGCTTTTGTGAGTAGAAACACCAGCCCCTGACCATGCTCTGTTAAATGATTTGGAATAACTAATTTTCAAATACATTTCCACAATAGTGAGCATGAGGCTTCTTACACAGTCTTGGGACAAATTCCCGATGGCTCTAGTCTAGAATTTCTGTAGCCAACAAGACTCTAAGGGCTAGATCATAGTAGAATGTGGTCACTGATATTTGTCTTTTCCTAGATAGTTCATTTTTTATCTGCTGTGAGCAGTGATACAGTATTTAGTATTTCCTGTTTCTCTAAGACTATTACTATGACCTTTTTTTTTCAGACTGATGTTGAATACAACTGCTTAAACAAATTAATGTTCCCATCTTGGTTAACTCATTCTGCCAGAAAATTGAATTCACAGATGTCCCACACCATTCCTGCACATTTCTCTCATATAACATTCTTGAAATGTCAAAATTGCAAGAATGGAGTACAGATTAGTGATTGCCCACATTCAAGGTGGTGCATACGAAAAGGGTGATAGGTACAGTTATAAAAGGGAAAATGGAAGGATTTTGTAGTGATGGAAGTATTCCATACTTCATATCAATTATCAATATCCTAGTTGTGATACTGTTCTGTAATTTTTCAGATATTCCTAATGGGGGAAACCAGATAAAGGTTACATGAGATCTCTCTGTATTATTTTTTTTACAACTGAATGGGAATGTACAATTATCTCAAAATAAGAAGTTTAATTTTAAAAAAGTTAATGACAGCCCTGGCTGGTGTAGCTCAGTGGATTGAGCGCGGGCCTGCAAACCAGAGGATCGCGGTTCGATTCCCAGTGCTGCCTGGGTTGCAGGTCGGTTCCCTGCAGGCCAACTCCCAGCAGGGGATGCACGAAAGGCAACCGTACATTGATGTTTCTCTCCCTCTCTCCTTCCCCTCTAAAGATAAATAAATAAATAAAATCTTTAAAAAAAAAAAAAGTTAATGACAATTCATTGGTACCCAAAGCCTAATTACAATACAGAAAAAAATATTTGTCATTTTTACTACTTCCTATCTACTCTTTCCTGAAAAGGGAATTATTTATCCTTTGTTAACATTCTGCAAAGCTATTGAACAAATTACTTACTTGGATATTGTATACCATATGCTTTCTTCTCCACAGTAAAATGGGCTCCATGGTTTAGAGTTCCTATAAAGTCTGACTGAAAAGGCCATGTTTGGCATGATTTTGAAGATGTCACTAAAATTTGTGACCTTGGACAAATTCCTTATTCTCTTCAGTTTTTATTTCTCCACCTAGAAAATAGACCTAAATATTGCTATTTTATCAAATACCAAATTCTAGAGAATTAATATATTTTACCACTACAAAGAAACACTGTCTATGCCTCCTTCTTAATGAGTCATTCATCAAAGTAACTAATTCTGTTTCCTTTTCCCTTCTGTTTATGTCAAAGTTTCTATATCTAAGTGATAATCTCTGGCCCTAGATTGAGCCCCACTCCCTCTGTCCGCTGGAAAGACTTCAGATATACGCTGGGACTGATTCCAACATCCTGATTGTGCTGATCCACAGTATGACAAAAACCAGCGTAAATGACCTTTTGTGAGAAATGGAGCTGATGAGCTAAAAACAAACAAACAAAAAACCACAGCAACGATAAAAACAGCTACCATTTACAGTGTTTTTATTATGTGACAATCTCTGTTTTAAGAGTTTTATAGTTTAATTTTTAAAGCAACCTAATGTGATGAATACTAATATTCCCATTTCAAATCTAGACATAAAGACCCAAAGTGGCAGCCTACTTCCAGTACAAAGTCATGTCTGGAAATGGGATGCAAAGGCAGCAACTCCAGGGAACAGAGGCCTTCCTCAAATTCAATGAGCACAGGCATTGAACTCACTGAACACTGGCTGAGTTCCCACTTACTGTGCTTGCACTGAGGTTCTGATCCCATTACAGACAGCTTTTGGACCAAACAATCCCCAGGGATGCTGAGACAGCACAAGAAGGACCAGAACTGCACAAGTCTCCCACCCACCAGGGGCAACAGCCCAGAGTCATTCTGGGTCCTATGGCACCCACAACTAATTCCAAGGACTCCTTCTTTGAAGTCAAGTGTTTATGTAAAAACAGGCATGCAATTTTCCATTTTACTTCTTTCTATGAGCCATAATAAAGTCTCATTGTTAACATTCAAAAGCAATTATATCATCTCTTACTATGGAAGGTTTTAACCCTACTGCTCACTCTAACCTGATTTTAAATGACTCAATGGCAAGATTTTGCCAATAATCTGGTAGCCAATATACGGTGTAAGGAATTGATCAAATCCACCTGTCTCAGCACATTCAGAATTTTAAAAAATCCTCGTCTAATATTTGCAATTACACCCTCTTGGACTATAACACCCAATCCCAGCATTACATTAGTGAGAGGTTCCAAATCAGTCATTTGGCTTGTTGGGTCAAGACTATGTCCCATCCCAGCTCTGGGCCCTGGGAACCCCCTACCATGAACCAACATGGCTCAAAGAAAGGGGAAGGGGCATACCATCCCAGAGTTTTGTGTCTCCAAATTAACAATGTCCAAAGTTAAGGCTGCAACACAGTAGCAGCACAGCATGTGCAAAAATAAACAACTAAATCAGTGATGGAGGAACAAGAATAATAGAACTATTTCAATTACAAATGCATATGTATATCATCTTGTACATTTTTGGTCTGGAATCTGCAAACATTTGAGTCTAGTTTGCTTTGTGGTTCTGTAGGAGCCAAATATGACATTTAAATGATCCACTCCATTAATATTGTAACATTTTGTCAATCTGGAATGCATTTTAATCAAAATCGCCCCTTGAAATAGCCTCCTTTGTAGCATTTTCTTGTTGGCTCATTTTATCAACATCTTCAATGTTTAGAAAATATAAATTAAAACTGAGGAATGCTGTTTGTACTCAGCTACTTTTGTTGAGAGTGTAACATCCCAAGATTGGCAGTGTTTATGTAAATCAGTGTGGCTGACACAGCCATCATAAACAAATGAGGAAAACATAACAAACACATTGTTCAAGCAGGAAATGTTTGTTTTGAGAGTTGGCTTTGGTCTCACCAGATTGATGAAGAGTTGCTGATATTGCAAATCTGCGCTGCACTATATATTTTCACCAGCAGGCCCCCCAACCTCATGGCCTGCAAGCAGAAGGCAGGCCTGAGACTCATGGCCTACAGAAGAAGTAGCTGAGGTTGAGGTGCACCATCTGAAGCCTGACTGGCTAGATAAATCTGGGTATCATATGGAGCCACTTAGATATACTCAACAGCTCCAGGACCTTAGCCAGCTGCACAGCATCACATGCCACTTAGAATGGGAAAGGTTTCAGCAAGGCCCTTCTGACCATAGGTCCTAATTCTGATTCAGAAAATAAGGATGATAGGGAAATCACACACATGTATGAAGACACATACATAGACTGCTGTTCATAGCAGCATTTTTTATATACAAACAAAAGGTCAGAAACCACCTACAAGTCTATCAGTAGGGTACTGTTTCAACAGATGGCAGTATATCCAAACCATGTACAACCACATAGCTATAAAAAAGAATAAGGCTGTAATATACTGTAATATACCTATTTTATTATACTGTGGTGTATTGCACTATATTGTATTGCATTATATTTACGGTACTGTACTCTACTGCATTATACCACACTATACTATACTATGATACACTATGCTATTGTACTACATTCTACGACACTGTATATACTATACTTTACTTTAACATACTGTACTGTATTCTACTATGCTTTATGCTAGACTGTACTGTGCTATACTGTACCACATTGGATTGCAGGTACTATACTGTACTAGACTATACAGAACGTTATACTGTAGTACCTTTTACTTTTTACTGCATTCTACTATACTGTTCTATGCTATATTGCACTGTATTGCTCTTTCTATACTGTATTGCACTGCACTGTACTATACTTTGTTGTTCTGTTCTGTATTGTGTTATATTCTATTACATTGTGTGTTACACCCTCTGCGATATACTATACTATATTATACAAATATTATACTATATTATACTATATCATATCCTCTACTGTTTAATACTGTACTAAAATGTACTGTAATATAGTATACCATAGATTACTACATTGTATTGTGCTCTATTGAACCACATTATTCTATTCTATACTATACTGCATTATATTGTACTATATTATACTATGTTGTAGTATGCTGGACTATACTAGACTACAGTGTATACTATACTGTATTACACTGTACTATACTATAGCATGCTGTATTGTACTGTACTATACTATACTGTATTGGAGTGCACTATTCTATACTATCTATAGTTACTATGCTGTAGTACACTGTGCTGCAGTATATTGTACTATGCTATGCTATAGTATATTGTGCTGTGTTACACTGTATTGTACTCTACCACACTACACTATAACATAGCATTGTACAGACTAAGCTGAAATAGTAACACATTGCATTAATGCATTCGTTCAATGAGCATCTGTCCCCTGGCGGTACATCTTATGCTCTGCTAGCATTGGGATACCCAGGAGAATGAACTGGCATCTACTTCCTCGATGATCTCACAGCCCTCCCTGCTAACAGACCTGTACTGGCCACAAATCAGAGTCCACCAACACTGCCATTTACAGCTAAGGCTTTGACCTAAACTTATATTGCAGCAAATTTCTCCAGCTTCAAAATACTCTTTCATCATTTTCCCTTGAGCCCGTGCTCGTACCTCTTCCTGCAGTTGGGCAGGGAAGAGAGATCCAGTCACTGCTGTGGGGGCAATTTTGCTCGAAAAGTGCTCCCATCTGCCACGGATAAAAGTGAAACTACCAAGACATGATCTGCTTGGGGAGGAAAGGTGGCCCATCTCTCAAAGGAGAAGGGCCAAAAGCCCCTTCCTCAAGGGGCTTTTATTGGGTTCATTTGCACAAGAATATAGATAAGGATCAAACGATAGATAGCATTCAAAGAACCATGAGGACTTATTCTCAGTCAGGGTCAGATAGCTAAAGAGACATGAAACTTTGAGGAACAAACTTCTTGCTTGGACCCTTATCATTTAAATGAGAGCATTCTAAACAAAGCAAGTTTCACAGGATTTTACATATTCTTTTTTAGGCCTGATCACCCCAGAGAACCCACCCTTTCCAGCCAGGACTGTACCACCTTCCCCATCATAGGTTTTTAGGCTTAAGTGGATTAGAGCCAGGAAGCACTTCTCCCAGAAGGAAATGAGGACTCAAGCTATGTCAGAATAGCCGGGAGATGAGGGTCCATCACTCCCTCTTTGTTGCAGCCCTCCGAGTCCTTCCATGATGGCCTCCCAAGTGATCGTGTCTGGCTTAGGTTGCCCCTCCCCTGAGGGGTCTTATATGTCTCTGATTAGCTGATTAAGCATTGGGGTCAGGGGATGAAGCAGAAGCAGTACTGCTGCCAGAGATAAGCTTTGTCTTAAGTGGCTCACAATCTGGAGGCCGATCACTCAGCCTTAGCTATGGGGGCCTTAGCCTGAGCCTTAGCCTGAAACCAGGCAGAGCTGTTCCCAAATAATATCATGTATTATATATGCAGACGTTTTACCAACCAGCTTCAACTCTTCAAACATTTATTAAAAATCCAGTATTCTAAACATAGGGGCTGGCATTTATCACTGCCAATAAGTTATCGTAATAACTTTATTATTATCAGCCTAATGAGGCCTCTACATGACCTCTCTAAATATAGTAATCAACTCCATTTTTAAGGTGCACCATGTTTCTTTTCCCATGAGCATCTTTTTAACTAGATTATGCCATAAAACCTCCTTATCTAGAACATGGTGACAAGTGCACACAGAACTATACATTACTATATATCTATGGAGATTTCTAGAATCAACAGATATTTAGCACAATTGAGTGGATGGATGTGAATGGATGGATGGAGCCTCTAAAATGTCATTTTTTTTTAAAGAAAAAGGTAGGAAAATTTGTGATTATTAATGAGACTAATAGTAATGGCTTAAATAATAAAGCTGGCACACACACAAAAAAAGAGGAAATTATCACTCTATATTCATGGGTGAGAACATTCTAAACTGTACTAAGCTGAAGGACAAAAAGTAAAGCTTTGGTTGTCATCACAGAAAAGACAAGCGCAAACAATTCCCATGTTTAAAGATACCAACCAAAAAAAATTAATTTCAGGGATTTTGGGCCAAGATAGAGGCATAAGTAGATTAAATTTTGCCTCCTCACACAACCAAAAGAAAGACAACAAATTTAAAAACAAAAAAACAAGAAGAACTGCTAGGAAATTGAACTGTATAGAAGTCCAACAATCAGGGAGTTAAAAAAGAAATATTCACCCAGACTGGTAGGAGGGGTGGAGTGGGGCAGCCAGGGAGGAGAGGACACGTGGTAAGGTGGTGGCTGGCAGACCAGGCAGGCCAGGCAGTGCTGACAGCCCCACATTTGTGTGCAGATAAAACAGGAAGAACAACTGGGGAGTGAGACAGACTGTGCAATCCAGGGTTCCAGCACTGTAAACTAAAGCCGCCAAACCACTGGCTATAAAAACTTTTTGGTGTAGCAGCAGCAGGAGAAACTCCTAGCCTCACAGGAAAGTTTACTGGAGAGTTCACAGGGTCCTAGAATGAACAAAAACCCACCCACCCAGGAATCAGCACCAGAAGGGCCCAATATGATTGTGGGTATTGTGGGAAGTGAATGAAAGGCTGCAGAGAGCTAAGCAAGTAGCATTGTTACATTGATGGCCCCTTCCCCACATAAAGCACCACAATGAAGCACACCACAGCACAGACATGTAGGTCTCCCTACCTTGGCAAATACCTGAGGCTCCACCATTTACAACATGACAGGTGCACCGAGACAAAAAAAAGTGGCCCAAATGAAAGAACAGATCAATGCTCCAGGAAAAATACAACTGAGTGATGAAGACATAGGCAACCTGTCAGGTGAACATTTCAAAACACCAGTAATCAGGATGTTCACAGAAATGGTTGAGTACAGTTGCAAAATAGAGGGAAAAGTGAAGGCTATGAAAACTAAAGTAAAGGGAAATGTACAGGGAGCCAACAGTGATGGGAAGGACACCAGGGCTCAGATCAATGGTTTGGAGAAAGAACAAATAAACATTCAACCAGAAAATAATGAAGAAGCAAGAATTCAAAAAAATGAGGACAGGCTTAGAAATAGACTTAGGAATTTATCTGGGACTACTTTCAATGTTCCAACATCTGAGTCATATAGGTGCCAAATGAAGAGGAAGAGCAAAAAATTGAAAACATTTTGGGAAAATAATGGAGAACTTCCCTATTATGGCAAAGAAAATAGACTTCTAGGAAGTCCAGGAAGCTCAGAGAGTCCAAAAAAAATTTGTTCCAAGGAAGCACACACAAAAGCACATTATAATTACATTACCTAGGATTAAAGAGAAGTAGAGAATCTTAAAAGCTACAAGAGGAAAGGAGAGAGTTACCTACAAAGGAGTTCCCATAAGATATTAGCTGATTTCTCAAAAGAAACCTTACAGGCAAGAAGAGCCTGGAAAGAATTATTTGAAGAAATGAAAGGATGGGACCTACAGCCAAGATTACTCTACCCAGCAAAGCTTTCATTTAGAATGGAAAGGCAGATAAAATGCTTCCCAGATAAGGTCAACATAAAGGAATTCATCATCACCAAGCCCTTATCACAAGAAATATTAAAGGGACTTATCTAAAAATAGAAGATGATCAAAAATATGAACAGTAAAATGACAACAAACTCACAACTATCAACAACTAAAAACAAAGACAAAACAAAAATGAACTAAGCAAACAAGTAGAACAGGAAGAGAATCACAGAAATGGAGATCACATGGAGAGTTATCAGCAGGGAGGAGGAGCAGGGAGAATGGGTGAAAAGTTACAGAGAATATATATCGTAAATGGTAGGTACAAAATAGGGGAAGGTTAAGAATAGTATAGGAAATGAAGAAGCCAAAGAAGTTATATGTATGACACATAGACATCAAATAAAGGTGGGAAGTGCTTGTGGGAGGGCAGGTTCAGGGTGGACGGGAATAAAGGTAAGAAAAAATGGGACAACTGCAATAGCATAATCAATAAAATATACTTTAAAAAAGTAAAAAATTTAAAAATGAATTTCATAATTTCACCCTCAGTCTTTATTTTCCCAAGTAGAAGAAAAGGAATGAACATTTAAACCTCTTTTTTTTCCAGAGGTTCAAATGTTTAATGAAGCCAAGAGAATGTATACCATAGTCTGCATTCCTTACTGCTGCATAGTTATTTCTTAAATGATTTTTTAAATTTTTTAAATTTTTTAAATTACAGTTAGTGTACAACTCAATGGTTAACACATTTAACAACATATGATCACCATACTAAATCTAGTACCCATCTGATACCATACGTAGTTATTACAATATTCCCTATGGTGTAGCCTACATCCCCATGACTATTCTGTAACTCCCAATTTGTACCTTTTAATCCCTCCACCTTTTTTACCCATCGTACCAAATCCCCTTCTTTCCATGTGTCAACTGGAACATTCTCAAAATGTTCTCTGTATTTATGAGTCTGTTCCTGTTATGCTTGTTTGTTTTATTTTGATTTTTAGATTCCACATACAAATGAAATCATATTGCATTTGTCTTTGTCTGCACACTATAATATAATATAGGTCCATCCATGTTGTTGCTGGTGGCAAGATTTCATTATTTTTTATGGCTGAATCATATTCCATTGAGTATATAGATCACTTCATTTTATCTATTTCTTTATTGATGGACAGTTAGGTTGCTTTCATATTTTGGTTATTGTAAATAATGCTTCCATAAACATGAATGCATCATTATTTTATTTTATTTTATTTTAATATAATTTTTATTTAATTCTTGTTCAAGTACAGGTTTCTCTGTCTTATATTCCCAACCCTGCCCGCCCCCCACCCCATGCTCCCCGCCTCCCTCCCCTTTCCACCCCCCACCCTTAGTTATTGTCCATGTGTCTTTTATACTTGTTCATGTGAGTCCATTCCCTTTTCCCCTATGATTCTCTCCCCTCTCCCCTCTGGGCCCTTGACAGCCTGTTCCATATTTGAGTGTCATTGGTCGTATTTTGCTTGCTTGTTTGGTTTGTTTAGATTCCTGTTAATGGTGAGATCATATGATATTTGTCTTTCACCGCCTGGCTTATTTCGCTCAGCATAATGCTTTCCAGTTCCATCCATGATGTTGCAAAGGGTAGTAGTTCCTTCTTCCTTTCTGCAGCATAGACTTCCATTGTGTAAATGTACCATAGTTTTTTGATCCATTCATTTACCGATGGGCATCTAGGTTGCTTCCAACTCTTGGCTATCGTAAATTGTGCTGCTATGAACATCGGGGTGCATAGGTTCTTTTGGATTGGTGTTTCAGGGTTCTTAGGATATACTCCCAAGAGTGGAATTGCTGGGTCAAAAGGCACGTTCATTTTTAGTTTTCTTAGAAAATTCCATACTGTTTTCCATAGTGGTTGTACCAGTCTGCAATCCCACCACCATTATTTTAAAGTATTTTCTGAAGGAAGGTAAGAGACCCTGCTCACTTAGCACACAACTTCATACAAGTTTTGAATATTAAATCTACTGAGCATATTCTCCAGTGCATATGAACCATTTGAATGATCTGAAGGTTAAAAATAGAGGACATACCCCATGTATGTCATCATGATGTTGTGAAGATATCAGAGGCATATTCATACATTAGCAAAATCAATAGGGAAATACAAAACACCATACAGTGATAGTCTTATTCATCTCTGCAACTCAGTGGTGAGTCCTGAAAAAAAGTAAGCACTCAAAAAATAGTTACAAGAAGAATCCAAGATAGCAGTAGAGTACGTGGAAGCTATACTCACCTCCTCCAGTACGAAACTTGAACTACAACTAAATTGTAGAACAATCATCCTAAATAAGCAATGGAAGACTAGCTGAATGAAAATTTTACAACCAAAGATTTACAGAAGAAGCTACATTGAGTCTGCTCCAAACAGGTTACCCAGGACCAGTCACAGACAGTGTCTGACATTGGTTTGCAGCAGAGTTTCTCCCAAGAGACACAGAACAGCCAGTGGCCAGTTTCAGAAAATATCAGAGCAAGATCTAGTAAGCTCCATTAGTGGCATATCCAAAGGGAGATCTTGGAAGACACCAAAACCTACTGAGGCAAATACTGCTTTGTGTGGTCAGCACCTATATGACATCACAGTGCCATGGTAAGGATAAGTCTCATAGTCAGCAAGCCTGAGAGCCAATCTCAGGCATGAATTGGCCAATAGCAATCAAGACTCAATTATAACAGAAGGGTCCACATAACCAACACAAGGAATATTCCCAGAGCACCACACTCGGGTGATCAAGGAAACAGCATCACTGGACCCCACAGGACACCTACTACAAAAGGTCACCCCACAAAGACTGACAGTCATAGCAGATCAATCTAATACATAGGAACAAACACTAAGAAGTAGGAAAAATGGGGTAGACAAAGAAACAGGCCCCAAATGAAAGAACAGAAGAAATCTTCAGAAAAAAAGTGATAAATGAAATGGAGGCAAGCAATTGATCAAATATAGAGTTCAAAGTAATGATTATAAGAATCCTCAATACCGTAAAAATGGATATAGAAACCATGAAAAAGGGCTAGTCAAAAATAAAGAATACAATTTCTGGAATGGAAAATAAACTGGAAGGAATAAAGAGTAGGTTGACAGAAGCAAATGACCAAATCAATGATTTGGAAGACAAGGTAGAAAAAAACAAAGCAGCAAAATAAAGGAAATAATGTTTAAAAATGAAGACAGTTTAAGGGGTATTTGAGGCAAGATGAAGCATAACATCTGCTTCACAGGGTACTAGAAGAAAAGAGAGAACAAGGGATCAAGAACCTATTGGAAGAAATAATGACCAAAAACTTCCCTAACTTGGTGAAGGAAGAAGACACACAAGTCCAAGAAGCTCAGAAAGTCTCAAACAAGATAAACACAATGAAGACCACACCAAGAAACATCATATTTAAAATGACAAAGATTAATGGATGGAACTGGAAAGCATTATGCTAAGTGAAATAATCCAGGAAGTAAACTACAAATACCATATGATCTCATCCATAAGTGGAATCTAATCAACAAAACAAACAAGGGAGCAAAATATAACCAGAGACATGGAAATAAAGAACAAACTGACAGTAACCAGAGGGGAGAGGAAAGGGAAATAACAAGGTGAAGAATGAGAAAGGTCATGAAGGAACATGTATAAAAGACCCATAGACAACAGGGGCAGGATTAAATGTGGGAGGTAGAGGTGGGTAGTGTGGGGGATAGTAATGGGGGGAAGTGGGGACAACTTTAACTCACAGCAATAAAAAATTAATTAATTAAAATTTTTAAAAAATAGTTTGTTACTACCAAATCAGCATTACAAGAAATGTTAGAGTATCTGCAAGAAGATGGAGAAGGAGAAGGAGGAGGAGGAGAAGGACAAGGACAAGAAGAAACATAGTTAAAAGAATAAATGGCAATAATTATGAACTTATCAATAATTAATTTTCACACAAAATTACTTTAAATATAAATCACTTTATATTTAAAAATCACTTTATTTTTTTAATTTAATTCAAGTACAGTTTTCTGTTTTATATTCCCTGCCCTGCCTGCCCCCAGTGCTCCCCACCTCCCTCCCATTTCCTCCCCCCACCTTAATTATTGTCCATGTGCCCTTTATACTTATTCATGTGAGTCCCTCCCCTTTTCCCCTATGATTCTCTCCCCTCTCCTCTGGGACCCTGTCAGCCTGTTCCGTATTTGAGAAATACCATATGAGCTCACCTTTAACAGGAATCTAAACAACAAAACAAACAAGCAAGCAAAATATGACCAATGACACTCAAATAAAAATCACTGTAAATATTCCAATTAAAACATATAGGGTAACCTGATGGACAAAAGAATCAAAGACATGGATACATGGAAGAGACTAGAAGCTGTTAGAGGAAAGGGAGTTTGGGTAATTGGATAAAAAATGGTGAAATAATTAAGCAACATATATATCTAGACGATGGTGTGGTGATAGCCAGAAGTAAAGGGGAATGGGGGCTAGGTGGAGGTGGGCAAAGCAGGGAGGTTGGAGACAGAAAAAGACTTTGCTTGGGGCAATGGGTGCATGATGTGTTGTGCAGATGATGGTATGTTGAGAAATATACTTGAAACCTGTGTGGGTTTGTGAACCAATGTAACCCTGATAAACTCAACTGAAAAAGAGGTTTCTTACCAAGGCACATGAGCAAAATCAAATATAAAGGAAAGACAAAGGGTAGCAAAATAGATAAGGAATCAAAGTCCATATATAAACTCTCTATAACAAACTCAGCTCACAAAGAAAGATACACACAGGTGAAGAGTAAAGGTATGGAGAAAAACATTACATGCACATGGAAAGGTCAAAAACTGGTGTGGCCATACTCATCACTGACAAAATAGACTTTAAAACAAAGGCTATAGTAAGAGACCAAGAAGGATACCATGTAATGATAAAGGGAATAATCCAACAAGAGGCTATAACCCTCATAAATATTATGCACCCAACATATGAATATCTAAATATGTAAAGCAAATCTTGATGGATGTAAATTGGCAGATTGACAGTAATATAGTCAGAGTAGAGGATTTTAGCATTCCATTGATATCAATGGATAGACTTTCCAGAAAATTTAGACAGAAAATCAACAAAGAAATCAACAAGGATTTAGACAGAAAAATCAATGAGGAAAATGATAGTCTTAAATGATCTACTAGTTTACATGGATTTAATAGATATCTTCTGAGTATTTGATCCCAAACCAGTAGAATATATAGTCTTCTCAAGTGAACATAGAACACTTTCTAGGGTAGACCATATGTTAGGACACAAAACAAGTCTTAATAACTTTAAGAAGATTGAAATCATATCAAGTTATTCTCTGATCACAATAGTATGAAACTGTAGATATTAATCACCAAAAACCCCACATAAACTGAAAAACACACAAAGATGGCTAAATAACATGTTACTAAACAATGAATGGCTTAACAATGAAATCAAATAAGAAATCAGAAGAGACCTTGAAACAAATGAAAATGAGAACACAATCACCCAAAAATCTATGGGGCACAGCAAAAGCAGTCCTAAGAGGAAAATTGATGGAATTAGAGGAGTAACTCAAGACACAAGAAAAACTCAAATAAACAATCTAACTTTACATGTAGAGGAAAAAGAAAAAGAATAACAATGGCCAAAGTGAGTGGAAGGGAAAAAATATTAGAGATCAGAGAAGAAATAAATGAAATAGAGTCTTTAAAAAACAATAGAAAAGATCAGTGAAACCAAGAGCTAGCTGGTTCTTTGAAAAGATAATCAAGATTGACAAACCTTTAACCATACTCATCAGAGAAAACAGGGCAAGTACCCAAATAAGTAAAATCAGAAATGAAAGAGAAGTAAAACTGACACCAAAGAAATGTGTTTCTTACAAAAGATTGTAAGAAAATACAAACAACTATATGGCAACTAATTGGACAATCTGGAAGTAATGGATGAATTCCTAGAAACATACAATCTTCTGAAACTAAATCAGAAAGTATCAGAGAATGTGAATAGACTTATTAAACTAGTGGAACTGAAGTAGTAATAAAAAAACTCCAAAGAAACACAAATCCTGAAATAGTCTCACAAGTGAATTTTATCAAACTTTAACAAAACCTAATGACTATCCTTCTTAAACTGTTCCAAAAAATGTCAAAAGTAGGGGAGACTCCCAAGCTCATTTTATGAGGACAGCATTACTCTAATTTCAAAATCAGGTAAAGACACTGCAAGGAGAAAAAGTTACAGGCCAATATCCCTAATGAACATAGATGCTAAAATTCTCAACAAAATACTAGCAAACCAGGTTCAGCAATACATTAAAAAGATCATACGCCATAGTCGATTGAGATTTATTTAAGGGATGCAAGGTTGGTATGTATCTACAAATCAATAAATGTGATACATCACATAAGCAAAATGTAGGGTAAAAATCACAGGATCATATCAATAGATGCAGAAAAAGCATTTAATAAAATTTAGCACCCATTTATTTAAAAAAAAAACATCCGAGTAGTGTGGGAATAGAGATAATATACTTAAAGTCAGTAAAAACCATATATAACATTGCCCCTAGAGGCATTGTAGATGTGGCTGCTGTGTCACATCTGTGTCATTAGGTGGCAGAAAGCAGAGTGGCCTGTCTATGCCTACTGTTGTGGAGTGAGTGCCTGGATGATTGATGGTCTGACACTTGGCAAAAAAACCACCCCAAAACATATGACAAACTCACTGCCAGCATCATACTCAATGGAAAAAAGCTACAAGAGTTTCCCTTAAGATCAGGAACAAGATCTTAAGATCTACAAGAGAGGTATGTCTGCTTTCACCACTGTTTTTTTTTTCAAATTCTATTTTATTTATTTTTAGAGAGAGGGGAATAGGGGAGAAAGAGAGGGAGAGAAACATCAATGTGTGGTTGCATTCATGAACCCACTACAGGTGTCCTGCCCACAACCCAGGCATGTCCTGACTGGGAATCGAACTGACAACCCTTTGATCAGCAGGCCAGCACTCAATCCACTGAGCCACACCAGCTAGGGCTGCTTTCACTACTCTTACTCAACATAGATAGTACTGAAAGTCTTAACCACAGCAATTAAACAAAAAGAAGAAATAAAAGGCACCCAGATTGGAAAGAAAGAAACAAAATGGTCATTATTTACAGATGATTTGATACTTCATATAGAGGACCCTAAAATGTTCAAGAAAAAGCTATTAGAATTAATAAGTGAATTTAGTAAAGTAGCAACACACAAAATGAATATCCAGAAATTAATTGCATTTTTATACACCAATAATGAACTATCAGAGAGGGAAATTAAGAAAACAATTCTATCACAATTGCTTCAAAAACAATAAAATACATAGGAATAAATTTAACCAAGATTGTTAAAGACCTGTATTTGGAAAGTTAAAAGACACTGAATAACGAAATTGAAGTATAAATAAATGGAAGTATATACCATGTTCCTGGGTAGAATTAAGATCATTAAAATGTCCATACTACCCAAAGCAATCTATAGATTCAATGCAATTTCTATCAAGATACCAATGGCATATTTCATAGAACTAGAAAAACTATTCCAAAAATGTGTGTGAAATCAAAATAGGCCCTGAGAAATCTCAAGAAAGAAGAACAAAATTAGAAGAAGTATGCTACCTGATATCAAACAACACTACAAGTCCATAGTAATGAAAACAACATGTTGCTGGCATAAAAACAGACAAATAGATCAATAAAACCAATTGGAGAGCTCAGAAAGAAGTCCACATACTTATTATCAATTAATATTTAACAAAGTAAGCAATAACATACAATGAAGTAAAGATAGTCTGTTCAATAAATGGCATTGGTAAAATTGGACAGATACATGTAAAAAATGAAACTAGACCCTCTTCTTACACCATACACAAAAATAAACTTAAAATGGATTAAAAACTTAAATGTTAGACTCAAAACTTTAAAGCCTTGGAAGAAAACATAGGCAGTAAAATCTCAGATATTTCTTGTAGCAATATCTTTTCTGATGTATTGGCTCAAGCAAGGGAAACAAAAGAAAGAAAAACTAAATAGATGAGAATATACCAAAATAAAAAATTTTTGCACGGCAAAGGAAAACCAGTAACAACATGAAGGACAACCCACTGAATAGGAGAACATATTTATATCTGATAATAATACATCTCATAAAAGGTTAGTATCCAAAATTTATAAAGAATTTTAAAACTCAACCCTAAAACACCAAACAACCCAATTAAAAAGTGGGCAAAGGGTCTGAACAGACACTTCTCCAAAGAGGACATAGAGATGGCCAATAGACATATGTAAAGATGCTCACTGTCACTAATCTTCAGAAAAAATGCAAATTAAAACCACAATGAGATACCACCTCACAACTGAGGGAATGGCTATCATCAACAAATCAACAAGCAACAAGTGCTAGGGAGGATGTGAAGAAAAGGGACCCCTCATGCATTTTAGTGGGAATGCAGTTTGGTGTAGCCACTATGGGAAGCAGTGTGGAGTTACTTCAAATAGTTAAATATGAAACAGCTTTATGAATCGGCAATTTCACTTATTGGATATGTCGGAAGAATCCTGAAACAATAATTTGAAATAATATATGTTTACCCCTATGTTCACTGCAGCATTATTTGAAATAACCAAGATTTTAAATCAGCCCAAGTGTCCATCAGTGGATGAGTAGATTAAAAAACTGTGGATTATTTGTATGATGGAGTACTACTTGGCTGTAAAAAAAAAGGAAATATTAAACTTTGCAACAGCATGGATGTATCTAGATAGCATTATGCTAGGTGAAATATGCCAATCAGAGAAAGACAAGTACCACATAATTTCACTCATATGTAGAATCTAATGAACAAATAAACTAACAGAATGGAAACAGACTCATAGAGAACAGACTGACAGCTGTAGAGATGAGAGAGGGGCTTGCCTGGAGTGATGACAAGGGTGAAGGGATTAACCAAAATAAACAAAAAAACTAACAGATACAGACAAAGTCTGTATGGTGATTGCTGGGTAAGGGCAGGGAGGAGGGTCAGGATAGGTAGGAGAGGGTAAAGGGGGCATAAATGATGATGGAAGGAGACTTGACTTAGGGTGGTAAGCACACAATACAATATACAGACAATGTATCATACAATTGTACACATAAAGCTTATATAATTTCTATTAATCAATGTCACTCCAATAAATTCAATGGAAAAGAAAAAATAGTGATATAATTATCTTGGAAATGAAGTTAGATGGCTTTCATGCCTTTACCTGCATAAAGTGAAAATTATAAAATTTATTTAACTTTATATGAATAAATATATTAAATCACTTCTGAGGAAAGGAGATTTATCAAAGGAAAGGAATACTAAACAGGTAAATAAGTGTTGATTGATTGAGAAATGGGAGAATGCCTAGAGAGGATTTGGCAAAGAAAAGGGAGGGTAAAGGCCCAAAGACATCATCATTTTCTCCCCAGTTTGCACTGGGCCAGTTCAAAAACTTTAAATAAGATTTTTATCTACTAAGAGGTTGGTGGGGACCACTCTACCTGGTTTCAGGAGTTGTAACTACCTCCCATGGCTAAGGATGAGCTAGTGACCTCCGGAATGCAAGCCCCAGGAGACAAAGCTTGTCTCTGGTAGTGAATGCTGCCTCAGTTTCCTCTCCCTGCCCCCAAAGCATGGTCAGAAATCAATGACAGGTAAGACTCCTCACAGAGGGGCAACCTAAGCCAGACTCGATTGCTTGAGAAACCATCATGGAAGGACTTGGGGAGGGGGGCTGCAACAAAGAGGGAACAATGGACCCTGGCCCCCCACAACTATGTGACATAGCCTGAGTCCCCATGTCCTCTGAAAGAAGCACTTCCTGGCTCTAATCCACTTAAGCCTGAAATCCTGATGGGGAGAGGTGAAGCTCCTTGCCTTGCTAGAGCCGTATCCGGGGAAATCTGGCATAAGAAAGAATTCCTAAAAATCCTGTGAAACTTGCTTGCTAAGAATGTTTTCATTCATATGTTAAAGATCTGAGCAGGAAATTAGTATGTCTCCCAAAGTTTCTGTAGCCCCCTTTCCTGACAGACACTGACTCAGACTAAGCCCTCAGATTTCTTTGAAATGTTATCTACTGTTTGATCCTTGCCACCCTATATTCCTGTGTATTATGACCCAATAAAAGCCCCTGAAGGAAGGGGCTCCTGGCCTTTTTCCTCTGAGAAACTGGCCACCTCTCCTCCCCAAGAAGATCATGTCTTGCGAGTGTTTACTTTCATCCGTGGCGGGCAGGGGGACTTAAGGGCAAAGTCACCCCCAAAAGGGCCATGGACATAGCGACTTTTTCCCACCATCTGCACTTATCCCCTGAACTCCCTGTTCACTGTAGCTGTTCTAACCCACTGAGATACGCAATAGTGTGAAGAGCATTAAATTCCTGGGAACAGAATTTGCAGAATAAGCCTCCATCTTCTAGAAATTACAATGTAAGGCAGAGAAAGAGAATTAGTAAAATTATAATTCACAAAGATATTGTGAAATTGAAATGTTTGGGACTTAGTCTAGGCTTATCTCACCCACACCTTTATTTCTGGATGAGGGTATAGATGATGAGGTTCATTAAGAGATCCAGAGCCCTCGGCAAACACCAGCCAATGCCAAGACACTGATTCAGATCCCTTGAGTCCAGAAAAATTACCTGACCTGATGACAGCATTGAAAGAATTTTTAACAAATTATTCCTTTTATGTAGATCGCATTGAGCAGAAGGCTTTCAGAATATGGCAATCAATCAAACTCAGAGACTTATAGCTGGGAGTGAACTCAGAAGATATAACAAGCCCCTAATTTTACAAAAGAGAGAACAGACCCAAATCAGTGTAGTCAACTCTGTCACAGAACTATTGAATGTCAAGAACAAGGACATGAGACCAAGTCCTCTGGGTGTCTTCCACCACACCACCATGACTGTTTGTCTGTGACCAGAAAATACCAATTACTTAACGTCATAGCCATTTATGCTTATTGCTATGGAACCACAGAAAATGAGCCCAAGATTACCACTTTGCGCCGTCAAATACAGATGAGCAGCCTGGAGGGCCATGGTTGCCAAAAGAATCTATTAGCACAAAACATTTTCCCAATCAGAGGGTGAAAATTTGTGTTTATTTAGTAAAAAGATAAACCTTGATCATTTCTCAATCAAGATTAGCCAAGGTTCCAGAGGATGAATTGCCTAACAGATAAAATTCTGGGAAATGTCTAAGAGCTCTATCTCTTTTACAATAAAGTGCTCCAGATGTCCAAATGCCATGCCAGGGAAGCAAGAGACTCGGAGGTGGCCAGATACCATGGCTATTAGACCAGTCTAAAGAGGCTACTCCTGGTACTATGCTCCATGCCACACAACATAATCTGAAATATCTTACCTTCCTACCAAAGAGAGCCCTGATCTTCTGACTGGGGGCCAGGATTTATCTGCTCACTTGATGAATGACCCACAGTGAAATTAAAGATCTTAAGAAGATTTCAAATGTCTTCTATCTGGAGCATCCACCCCAAACCCAAGGCTGGAGGTCTGGGAAAACATTGAGCAGCTGGGGTTGGGAAGGCTCTATACATTTGTTCAGGCTGTGGAACATGGCATTCCTCCTACTCCAGGTCATTGTCCTGAAAGAGGGCACAGGCTATTTAAGCACAAGGCAAGAATTGTTGCTTGAAAGGCACCATCATATTTACAGAAGAATATGCAACCTTATATAAATCAAATGTAATCCCCAGGTTGTGCAGAGATCTGTATGGGGCGGAGCCCCTGATGGTCCAGAGCCCACTGGAGCAGTGGGGGTGGACTGCTGCTTGCTGCTCCAGTCTGGTTCTCCCTCAGAGGATGAGCCACGCAGCAGCCTGAGTGCTTCTGAAGCCCCAGAAGCCTTCTCTTGAAGGCATACTGGTTGTGATGGAAAAACAGGAACACCTTTAACTCAGCTAGACTTATTTCTTGGCCCCAAGCAAAAAAATTCAGAAAATACTTTTGATCTTTTAAAAATAAAAAATGAACACATTTCTACTACTTTTATGCTCCCCTCCCCCTACCAATTCTTGCAAAGAAGGAGGATGACTGGATAACACTGAGTAGTTACAAAACATTCATCTAAAATAATTAACTTTATAATATTATACTATGATATATAGTTCTGATTACAGGACCCCCAGTCTAAACTTACCCACCATTCACTGAAAGCCAGTGCTTCTCAAAGGTGGGCAGAAAGTAGTTCTCTTTCAGTCAATTTCTTTTGAGTCAACAACAATAACAATAATCAAAAGGGAAAATATGTCCCTGGAAGTGCTATGAATTGAAAATGGAGTGGGGGGCACAAGCCATGGGTTTGGTGGCCAGCCCCACCACTTCAGCCAGCTTCCAGGACTTTGAGCCTCAGCGTCGCAGGATGATGACAATGCATCTGCCTGGATCTGGGAGTGCTAGACAGGGTAAAATGCACAGACGCCTGGTCTGTGCCTGGGCACAGCACGTCCACACTGAACCAAACCATGGCTCAGGCTCTGCGCTCAAAGTATGGCCATAGCAGTCACCAACAAGCCTGCCCACCTGGCACTACCCATCTAGTGGAAAAGTTTCTTTTCTGCCTCCATACCATTTTTTGGGCCACTGACCTGTTTATGCATGCACTCATTTCTTCAGACAATAATAGTGCCTGTGCATAGAGTCACCTCTCAGTGCCCCCTATAGGCTTCTCTCATAGTCTCCCCCTAAGCCCCTCCCTCCTCTTCTTTACGCTATGCTCACTCACACTCATGTACATATTACTCTCTCTTTCTCTCTCTCTCTCACACACACACAGAGTCACCCCAGGACTCACTGAACTACTCGAAGGTGATGTGAAGAATGAGGCAATCCTTTAGCTGTTCCTGGGCTGTGGCAAGATAAGCACAGAAATCAGGAGTAGACATTTAGCATTATAGCATTTTGACAGAGTAATTCAAGTAATACCTGTTGAATCTAAAGATAAGTGACTAAATTTGTACTTTGTATGTCTTTATTTTTTATTTTTAGTAATTTATTTTTATCATGGTTTATAAAAATGTAGGCCTACTATTACCAAACAGAGGTCCAAGGCGGGGTGTAATATTTGGCCCACTGAGGGATGCCAAAAATTGTTACAGAAAACAGGGGACCCTCCCAAGGACAGTATACTAATACCTATTGGGCTCTTCTGTCCGCCGCCAATTGGAAAGACATCTCTCAATGCCAGAGATTTGTGAAAAGGAAAGGAAAGGTTTATTTAAAGCTGTACAGACTTAAAGCAGTGACCCGATGTCCCCATAAAAATGTCAAAGTACTTTAGGATAACTACAGATGCCCACAGCGCTTCCTTCTCCCCCTGCCCCAATTCAGGGTACCATATCTCAGGAAAAGAGCACACATCCGTTTTTCCAGGCCACTAGTATCGTCAGTTGTGTTGACCGTCCAGGCAGGATCTCCAATTAATCCAAAGTCATTCGGCACCTTCCACTGGCAAGAGTTCTTTGTACCAAGTTCCAGGCAAAGTCTCTCCTGCTTCCCAGGCCACGCAGCCAGGGGGAGCACCCCAAAGCCGCGTGGGCCTCTTCTACCAAAGCTGCAGGGGTCCGCACTCCACCAAAAGCGCGTGTCTTTCTTTTTCACCTGGCCACAGGGATCTCCATTCTGGCAAAGCTGCGTGGTTTTCCCTTTCACCTGGGAAAGAGGGGGTCTGCACTCTGCCAAAACCACATGGCTCCCTCTCACACCTGGCCAAGAGGGGACCCTTACTCTGCTGAAACCGCATGGCTCTCCCCTAATGACTGCCATGTCTGGGTTTAAATCCCCGCACCAATCCTCCTTTTCAGCCCCATTTCCAACTACTCCCACAATCAGTTACACCTGCCAGTATTTCTGTGTTACAAGTTTACTGGGTTGCCATCATGAGTCTGGGCAAGTACAGCCCCATGGCATGGAGGCAATCAACTCCAAGCTCTCACATAGGCGCTATAACTTGGGGGACCTGTCCCCTAGTTAAGTCTTGGGTGGAAGTCACTTTTATCCCCCTGACTCAGAGCATGGCCACAGCTATTTAACATATCTATGAAACCAGTTAAAGGTTGTAGATATGTTAAATGACCATTCCAAAGGTTAGCTGTGAAACTGTTGTTATGCAAAACAGCTCTCAATACCCCTGCTCCATTTGTCCCTTCCCCCTGTATGGTGGTGGTGGGGGGCGGGTGGTGAGGACATCTTAATTTTTCCTGGGCACCCTGAGCTCTGGACCCCATCCCAAATCCTTTTCTGGGCCCCCCCTCTTGGCTACACCCTGTTACACTGTGATACATTGAAAATTGGAGGGGAAAAAGCCAAGTCCTCGATCTGAGAAGCAGTAGACCATTGTCTTTTGACCCGCTAAATTATAACCTCTAGATTATTCAAGGGCCTGCTAATGCTGAGTCAGGGTGAGTTTCCAGGATTGGGGTGGAATCTCTTTTTTAACCCCTTCAGGGCCAGCAAGCTTCAGGAAGGCCCTCCGACCTTTCCTGGAGCAGGACACCAACACCAAGGTCTCAGGTCTGTGGCTGCTGGCAGATCTCTGAGATGGCAGGTCTTTTCAGGAACATGAAGTGAGAATTCAGAAAGACACACAGACCAGGGTTCCCAAGAGGCTAAGGAAACCTGTAATTCAGTTCCCCCGTCAAAGCTCCCCATGGTCTAAGGGTGTTTGTAGCCTGGGTTTAGCCATGAGAATTGATTAGTCTAGCTCTGAGCTCCAGCCAACAGAGTCAGGGTGGATTTGAAAAGTGTGAGAAAAGTCTGGCAAGTCAGAAAGACAGACAACACAGAGAGAGAAGGAAGCTGTTAGCCTGCAGCTGATAAATATACAGACTTGTAAAACTGTGTCACAGAGAGGTTCCAAGTGGCCCTGGAGCTCTGACCAATAGCCTTTGATGTTGCCTGCTTCCTTCCTGTCTGTCACCTCACCAGGCATGCAAACTAGAGGCTCCCTGCCTTTCCTCCAGGCTTAGCAGGAAGCCTACACTGTGATTTCACAAGGTGAAATTGCTCCCTTGCTCTTTCTTTATTTCTGGAGAGACAAAGCCCTTAATTCATGGATTTCATTTTTGAATTGCTTGGCAAGGGCAGCCCTAATATGTGGTCCACACAGACAAGCAGTTCCAAGACACTTGTACTTGATATAATGCAGCATCGGTCCACATGTTTCATCCACATGAAGGGTGGTAATCAGGCATAACAAATATCCAACAGTTTCTTTTTTTGGTCAGAAAAATACATGACCTTGGGAAAATAAAAGTCTACATGCTGGGAGTCTGATTAAGGGATAGACTACAGTGGGGAGACAAAGCATCGACTTTTATTTTTCCCAACTTAAACAAATTCACTCAGTCCATGAATCACTCTTAGAACATGATAGGGACCTGCAGTAAACATTGTTGTTTCAAAGGTGAAATGGATTTTTCTGTCTTTTAAAAAAGAGATTTTTTGTGTCTTAAGCAATTTTTTTTCCATATTAGTCACTAAACCATTTCCCAAAGCAATAGTAGTGTTGTTACAGAACAACAGGGGCCAAGGTTCGCTATGTCTGCTGCCCTATAGGAAAGATGTCTCTCAATGCCAGAGATTTGTGAAAAGGAAAGGAAATGTTTATTTACTGCTATACGGACTTAAAGTAGTGACCTAACATCTTCGTTAAAATATCAAAGTCCTTTAGGATACCCACAGATGCCCACAGTGCTTCTTTCTCCTCCTGCCCTAATTTGGGGTACCTTAACTCAGGAACAGAAGCACACATCTGCTGGCACCATCAGCTATGTTGCCATCCAGGCAGGATCTCTAATTAATGCAAAGTCATATGGCACCTTCTCCTGGCCTACTGGCAAGAGTTCTTTGTACCCATTTTCCAGAAAAAGTCTCTCCTGCTTCCCAGGCCACATGGCCAAAGAGAGCACCCCAAAACCAGTGGTTCTCTCTGCCAAAGCTGCAGTGGTCCGCACTCTGGCCAGAACCGCATGGTTCTTTCCTCCACATGGCTGCAGAGAGGGTAGGGTCGCCACTCTGCCAAAGCTGAGTGGCAATTCTCTGCTAAAGCCAAATGGTGATTCTCCCTACTAGAGCTGCAGGGGTCCCCACTCTGGCAAAACCTCGTGGCCCTCTTTTCCTGGCAAAGCCAATAGGGCATCCCCACTCTGGCAAAGCCACGTGGCAGCATTCCTTCAATGGCTGCCAGGTCTGAGTTTAAATCCCCATGCCAATCTTCCTCTGTACCCCCATTTCCGACTCCTCCTACAATCAGTTACACCTGCCAGCATTCTTATATTATTGCAAGTTTACTGAGCTGCCATTGTGAGTCTGGGCAGGGGTGGCCCCATGTCGTGGAGCCAATCCTTTCCAAGCTCTCATGAAGGCACTGTGACTCGGCAGACCTGCCCTTCAATTACATATTGGAAGGGAGTGACTTCCATCCCCCTGGCTCCAACCATAGCCACAGCTAAGTCACATACGTAAGTGACCCGCCAAAGGCTATGGATATGTTAAATGACCAGGCCATGGATTAGCTGCAAGGCTGTGGCTGTACAAAACAGCCCTGCATGTTCCTGCTCCACGTGTCCCTTCCCCCAACTCACACCTCTTGGGGAAGGGGTGAGGACATCTTATATGTCTCTCCAATATTTCCTAGACACCTTGAGTTCTGGACCCCATTCCAAATCCCTTTTTTGGGCCCCCCTCTTGGATACACCCTGTGACAGTGTGTTTGCTTAATCCTACTTCTTGCAGACCAAGGGCCTTAAACGGGGATCCAAGCAGGTACAACAAAGTGAAGCCTGTCCTCAGGGCACCCTGCCCAGAGTCCTGCTACTGGAGACAATTTCTTTATTTGCCTCATACCTTAACTTTGGTTTGATATTTAAAGAATGGCTTTTTGAAGAACCCAGTAATTTGATGAGCATTAATGCAAATAGTTTTCTGCTCCACTCTGCTCTGATTTTGGAAGGTCCTTATGCAGTATAATGGGATGAGGCACGTAACAATGGAGTATTGGTCATACCCTATATTGGAGCTCAATGTGGCACACAATGGATTCCATTTCAACACAGGGCACTGACCTTTTGCTCTCTGCTTTCCAATCTGGTACTGTGGGGTTGGTGATGCTCCCTGACTGAGTCCACTGTGGTTCCAAGGTCAAGAGCCATTGACCACTCTGTGGCAATGATCTTGTCTAAAGCAGAGATGTAGTCTGAAGCAGCGATCCAGACTGAGATAGTGGTCCAGGGGAGGCAGTAATCCAGTTGTAGGCAGCAATCTAATCAGAGCCAGTGATGTAGTAGGAGGCAGTGATCCAGAGGCAGAGAACTAATCAAAAGCTGTGATCCAGTCAGAAGCAGGGATCTAGTCAGAGGCAAAGATCCAGCTGGTGGTAATTTTAAAACTGCTCACTCTGGCTGGCATAGCTCAGTGGATTGAGCGTGGGCCTGCGAACCACATGATCGCAATCGCGGTTTGATTCCCAGTCAGGGCACATGCCTGGGTTGCAGGCCAGTTCCCAGCAGGGGACTCACGAGAGGCAACCATACATTGATACTTCTCTCCTTCTCTTTTTCCCTTCCCCTCTAAAGATAAATAAATAAAATCTTTTTTAAAAAAACCTGCTGATTTCCAGGATCCACTGAAACCTTTTAAATTAGATCAGGAGTGTCAAACTCATTTTCACCAGAGGTCACATCAGCCTCATGGTTGCCTTCAAGGGGCCAAATATAATTTTAGGACTATAAATGTAACTACTCCTTAACTAGGGGCAAGGAGCTTGGCACTGCCACTGGGTACCAACAAGGTGCCAGGCCAGATAAAACAAGGTAGAGGGCCAGATTTGGCCCACGGGCCTTGTGTTTGCCACCTGTGAGCTAGCCCCTCCCTGGGTGGAGTCCAGCACCCTTATTTTAACACATCCCAGTGATTCTCCTACAGGGTCAGGTTTGAGTTTGGTCAGTGTTTTTGTAATACATATGTTAAACCCCACAAAGTGCTGCAGTGCAAGACTTGGAAGGTCCCAGGTAAACGCTTCTGTGTGAGCACTCCCTGCTGCTCACAGGGAAAACAGTTCCAGGCGTGTGAGAATGATTCCCCATCCTTCAGAGGCTCTGTCCTCCAGCAAGCACTATGCTCAACAGTGCCTCTACTTGAGACAGCACGTGGAGTCATCTCTGGGTCACATTTAGGGTGGCTTCTTGTTCCTCACATTAGTCTCAAAGCATGGGATGGGGCTTCTTCAGATGAGGCCACCTCTGGAGCCTTAGGAGCAGGGATGCACCACCCCATGGGGCCATCTGGTCAAGGGGCTTAACAGGTTGGTGGTGTTGGCCTGCAGGGGGCATTTCACAGAGCCACTGTCAGCAGAGCCACTGCTTCCCTGACAGGTTTTTCTAGCTTGCTAACCCTTTGAACAGGAGCCAAGAATGATGAAATAAAACAAAAGGATTCACGTCCTCTTTCTAGGAGAGCTGTGTTGCCTGGATTTGGTCCCACTAGAGAAATCCCACAGAGTTTTTTAATGCAAAAAGTCAAAAAGCATGAGCCGCCTGAGCCATCCAGTCTTGATCTGTTTGAAATTCTTGTGAGTGGCTCACCAGGCCCAATGCTGGCAGCACCAAGTCTCTGCTCTTGTTTCCCCACTGTGTTTATCGGTGCCCAGTGCTAGACACAGAGGAAGGCAGGATAGGAGTTAAAGGTCAGTCCTTCGGATGCTCAGATGGCAGAAACAAGGAAAGACCTAAGGCAGTTGTGCCCACATGTGGCCTGTTTTACCCTTGTTCTCAGAGTACACAGTTGCCACCTGACAATACACCACAGAAAGGTCTGCTACAACATACACCGGTACCACCAGGGGTCTCCACAGTCTGCATAACAGCTATCACAGCCTCTGCACACCAGGCAAAATTTTTAAATCCACAAGTACCATGTTGTTTGCTTTCATGGTGCCACGTCCTTGAAAAAAGGGGCTGCATTGACCAATATCGTCTGAGCCCTGCTGCATCAGTTCCCAGAGGCATGATCATGCTCATGGCCAGCCCTGCCTGGGACTAGACATAGATCCCTCCAGATCTGGTTTCTGATCTGTACACTTAGAAACTGAACTTGATACCATCTCAGGTTCTTAAAATTCTGACAGCTAGCGAGTGCTCACTTTCTTTTGTCCTGTGTCAGTCTTCCATCATGGTCAGATGCCAAAGGCCATTTCCAAATGGGAAGTCCAGGACTAGTGGTGTCCACCCCCATGCCACAGTGTGGGTGCTCACTGCAGTGGCTGCCCCACAGACTGAGTGTCAGGACACAGACCTGCTCAGCAGAAAGCACCCACAGGCACCCCAACACTTCATCTTCAGCTTTCTTTTCCTTAGCTAATCGTTCACTAGAACTTTATGTTCTGTGAACATAAAGATGCTTTGTGCATCTTGAAAGGCTTAGGAAGAAACTTCTGGGAGTTCGTGTTGTGCTGCAAGCATTGCCTGCTATCTGCAGGGTATGGCCTTCCTGCTGGATGCCTTGTTCTGCCAGAAAGCAGGTGATAGCACTGTGTGGGAGTTAAGGGTTGTCTGGAACTGGCCCACTTGAATACATACATTTTAAGGAAGACACTAGTCAAAATCCACTAGCCAAAAATTATAAACTAGGCCCCAGGTTCTGTGGAGACCAAATTTTATGAAGGTCAGGCCTTTCTTTAAAGGAATCCATGATTCCTAGCAAAAGAACTCATGATTACAAATATAATTACATCAAAATTTTACCACATGAAAAAAAATTACAATGAATTAAGTGAGCTTCAGTTATTCAGATCCCTTTTTTTCCCTGAAAGCTCTTTAATTTACTAGAAATGCTTACATAGAAATGCTTGCTGACAGCAACCTGGTTTCCTCTGTCTACCTAGAGCACCACTCTTAGCATCTCCTACCAACCCCAGCAAGGAAGGGCCCTAAAGTTGGAGATTGCTTAGCTCCACAATTAACCTCATGCCCCACTGCTAGGAGAGGATGAAAGCAGCACCTTTGACTCCAGCTTTCTCATTGTCTGATGACTCCAAACTCTTCCCCTAGAGCCAGCTCTGCACTCTATGAGATTAAATTCCAATGCACAGTGTTTACAGACTACTAGTGACTTTTAAATCCATAAGAAAAACAGGGAACCAGAGCACTTATATATCAGGATCACATAGCTCTATGTATAGCATTTGATGTCAGTCTGAAAAAAAACATTGAATAGAAACAGATACATGAAAATGGGTTCTTATGGTCAGATGCATACCTCATCTGCAACCATGTGTCCCTTTCCCAACAGTGACAGTTAAATTGTTCCCACCTCCCTGCCTGAGGCACTCCTGACTCATGGCCACTGGGCTCCATTTTTGGACTAGGGAAAACTCCAAACTAATATAAAGTACCATGAAAATATACATATACTTCCTTATATCTATTGTTTTCTTCTAAAGGATGTTACTAAATAATACAGCTTTAACTTTTCAATGCTGTCATATTTTCTAAACTACGATCTCTTCCATTTACTTTAGGGGATGTGGCATTCCCCTTTACTGGAGTGAAAGCTAAACAATGTGGTTTGGATTTAGTGTTCCCATGCATCACCATGCAAATGTTTGTCTCAGCAATCATTTCATTATTGTTACTGGTAACAGCTGTTCTGCCGTCCTTCATTTGTGAGCCACTATTTGTTGTCCCAGTTTTCAAGTTGGCAAGGTGGATGCCTGCCACTGAGGTAAAAGACCAGTCACAGGACAAATCACAATCTGGTAGGATCCACTCCCAAGAGACCCAGGATTGAGTATAAAGAAAACTAGTCTTGAGCAATGGGCAGCATGGCTCAGCAGGCAAGGAAACCCAGGCTGTAATGTATAGAGTTTGTCTTGGTAGCCTTGCTGTGCCTCTCTACTAAAACTGTGACACTGGAGGAGCTAGGTAAGTAATTCCACATCTGAACACTGTGGGGACTCAACAAACTTCAAGAAAGGGTCATTGGGCTTTGGACTTTTTCCTGCACTAGCCCTATTTTGCAGATGTATCATATTCTCACAAAAAGAGTGTTCTAGGCAGGGAAAAATTGCCCAAGGGAACAGGAAATTAACCACTTATGGGTTTCTGGACATGGACAAAAAATAAACCTGCCAGCTATAATGGAAATGGGTTCCAGATACTAGGTGCTCCCCAGAACTCTAACTCTGAATACTTGCAAGACAAGGAAAGGCTAAGGATTTGGGGATCCTTGCCAGTGGCTTCCATATTGAGACCCCGGCAAGTTACCTGCCACCACTGGGCTGGGCATGGTCTAGATCACAAACCTGGTTTACCCATTAGCTTTTCTTTGTTTTGTTTATTTTTTAAATATTTTATTTATTTATTTTTAGAGAGAGGGGAAGGGAAGGAGAAAAAGTGGGAGAGAGACATCAATGTGTGGTTGCCTCTCATGTGTCCCCTACTGGGGACCTGGCCTGCAACCCAGGCATGTGCCCTGACTGGGAATCAAACTGGTGACCCTTTGCTTTGCAGGCCCATGCTCAATCCACTGACATATGCCATCCAGGGCTCTTTGTTTTATTTTAATATGACAGTCACACACACTAGATAGATAAGTGGATAGACAGATAGACAGATAATAGATAGACAGGTCTGTCCAGAAAAAGAACAGCCATTGTTAACATAGTGAGAAAAGATTATGTGACATCAATGTAAACTGGTTGCCAAGGAGAGTGGGACTGAAACACACATCTGTGAACAATGATGACTTCACTGTACTAGTTAGTGGGGGTGGTAGACACCATTGACTGAGCATGTATACTGTGTGGCTGTCACATTCAAAATGATTGAGCAAGTAGAACAACAAATCTGCATCAAATTTTGCATTAAGCTAGAACATTCCTCCATGGAAACTATTTGGATAATTCAGAAGGCCACAGCTATGGGCAACTGGTAACTGGCAGCTTCATTAATACAACACAGCCTCTCATGCATCAAGTCTCATGTAGTTTTTTGGTGAAACATCAAATCACCCAGGTACTCAGCTCCCCTACAGCTCATTTGGCATCCTATGACCTCTGACTTTTCCAAAATTTAAAATCATCTTTGAAAGGGAAGAGATTTCAGACCACTGATGAGATTCAGGAGCAGCCAATGGTGATTGGGAAAACTATACCATGTCCCAAGGTACCTATTTTGAAGCAGACTGAGGTGTCATTGTTCTATGTACAGTGTTTCTTGTATCTTATATCTTCTTCAATAAATGTCTCTATTTTTCATATTACATGGCTGGATATCTTCTGGACAGAATATACATATTTTTAAAGTCTAATTATATCTTCTGGACAGAATACATATATAGTCTCATGACACCAGACTATATAACCAGATTTTATACATACATAAAACAAAAGTTTACTTAAGTAAGTTATGGTAGACAAATACAAAATAATTTTTTTCCACCATTAAAAACTTTGATATAAAGTTAGTTTGTTGGAACAGATTGAAACTCATGACAGAGAGACCCAAGATGGTGGTCCTAGGAGTAAGTGGAAGCTACACTAACCTTCTCCCAGGACCAAACTGGAATTACAACTAAATCATAGAAAAATCATACTGAATAACCAACTGAATGCTGGAGAGAAGCAATATAACGGACAGATGGAAGAAGCCACATCACCAAGACTGGTCAGGAGAACAGAGGAGGTGCAAGAGGGCCTCCTGGGCTCCCACGGGTGGCAGCTAAAGTCCTAGAGGGTTATTTCAGCAGCCATGGGGTTCCCCCTGAGAGGTGTGGGGTCTAAAGCTCAAGCTGGGCTCCCCAGACTATAGCACCACAACCAGGAAAGGAACCCAAATAACATACGGTGGTGCAAAGCAGCAGGTTTTCTGTCTGCCATCTAGAGATGACAAAGATACAGAGAGCCTCTAAAAGGGCCAATGCACAAAATTCTGTGGGCAGCCACTTACCCTTGGATCCTGCAAAGGAAAGGCAGAGTGGACTATAGACACTTGAGGAGAGTCTGGAACTGGCGGTTATGAGGAGACAGCTGAAAGAACAGCTGTCAGGATCCTTATGTTGAGTCATTTCCTATACTGCAAAAGCTACCTAAGGCAGTGCAATCCCCTCCAAGTGGCATTAGCCTGAGAGGAAGAAATAGCCCCACCCTCAGAAATAACTCTGTCCTACCCTGTGGTGCTTAAGCCCTGCTACTGAGGAGTACAGCTGAGAGACGTTCACACTTTAACCCTACAGAAATCCTGTAGGCAGAGGCAGGTCACTGGGAGCTCTGAGGTTTCAGCTGATCCGTCCATGGGTCTGGTGCTGGTAAAGCCAGCTTGGTGAACAGTTTGGTTCTCCCTCACACACCAAGGATCAGTGGAGGAAGACACATCTGGTGGATCACTGATAGCTCTAAGCAGGTTGTCCACAGTTAATCACAGGAATGGTTTGACTTAGGCATGCACCACAATCTTGCATATCGACCTAATGCATAGCAACAAACACAAAGCAACGGCCAAAATGGGAATACAAGGAAACAGACCTCAAATGAAAAAATGAAAGGACAAGAGTATTCTCCAGGAAAAGAACTAGATGAAATGGAGGCAAGCAATTTATGAGATAGATAGTTTAGAGTAACAATTATACAGATATTCAACAGCATGAAAGAAAAATATAGAATCTATGAGGACCAGTTAGAAATAAAGAATGAAATATCTGAAATAAATAATCCACTGGAAGGAATAAACAGTAGGTTAGATGACAGAGGATCAAATCAGTGATTTGGAAGAGAAGGTAGAAAAAACACCCAAGCAGAACAGCAAAAAGAAAAAAAAAATTGAAAAACAGGATTGCTTAAGAAACATTTTGGACAACATGAAGCAAAACAATATCTGCATCATAGGAATACCAGAAGGAAAAGAGAGCAAGCAAGAGATCAAGAACTTATTTGAAGAAATAATGATTAAAAACTCCCCCAATCTACCCTGGGTGGTGTAGCTCAGTGGATTGAGCATCGGCCTGCGAACCAAAAGATTACAGTTCAATTCCCCACCAGGGCACATGCCTGGGTCGCAGGCCAGTTCTCAGCAAGTGCCAGTTCCCAGCAGGGGATACACAAGAAGCAACCATACATTGATATTTCTCTCCCTCTCTCCTTCCTTTCCCTTCTAAAGATAAATAAATACAATTTAAAAATAAATAAATAAATAAAACTCCCCTAATCTGCTGAAGGAAAAAGACACACAAGTCCAGGAGCTCAGAAAGTCCCAAACAAGTTGGACTCAAAAAGGCCTACACCAAAATGCATCATAATTGAAATGACAAGGCTAAAAGACAAGGGGAGAATTCTAAAAGCTGTAAGAGAAAAGCAGGTAGTTACATTCAAGGGATCACCAATCAGACTGTCATCTGACTTCTCAACAAAAACCATTTCAGGCCAGAAAGAAATGGTATGAAATACCGAGGTGATGAAAAGCAAGAAACTACAACCAAGGCCACTTTACCCAGCAAAGCTATCATTTAAAATTCAAGAAGAAATAAGGAGCTTCCCAGACAAGAAAAAGCTGAAGGAGTTTGTTAACATCAAACCAGTACTGCAGCAAATGTCGAAGGGCTTGCTTTAAGAAGAAGAAGAAGGGCGGGGGGTGGGCAGGGCTGGGAATATAAGACAGAAAACTGCACTTGAATAAGAATTAAATTTTTAAAAATTTTAATTTTTTTTAAAAAAGAAGAACAAGAAAAAGAGAAAGAAAAACAGAGAAAAATAGTTTAACAATAAGATGACACTAAATATGTAACTATCAATAATCAGCTTCAATGTTAATGGCTTAAATGCTCCAGCCAGAGATAGTGTAGCTGCATGGCTAAGAAAACAAGCCCCATACATATGCTCTCTCCAAGAGAATCACCTCAGATCAAAAGATACACACAGTCTAAAGGTAAAGGGATGAAAAAAAGGTATTTCATGCAAATGGAAAGGGAAAAAAACCAGGGTAGCAATACTTATACTAACAAAATAGGTTGTAAAACCAAGGCTATAATAAGGGACAAAGAAGGACACTACATAATGATAAAGGGAACAATCCAACAAAGAAATATGAATAACCCTAGTAAACATTTATAATCCCAACATAGGAACATCTAAACATGTAAATCAAATATTAATGATCAACAGAAATATTATCATAGTCAGGAATTTTAACACCCCTTTCAACTCAGCATTGATTGACCAGACAGAAAATCAACAAGGAGACAGTGGCCTTAAAGGACACACTAGATCAAATGCATTTAATTGATATGTTCTGAGTATTTGACCCCAAAGCAGCAGAATATATACTTTTCAAGAGCACATGGAAGATTTTGTAGGCTAGACCACATGTTAGGACACAAAACATGTCTCAAAATTTTGGAAGATTGAAATCATATCAAGCATCTCGTCTGAACACAATGCAATGAAACTAGAAAACATTCTCAAGAAGAATACTGAAAAACACACTAAGATATGGAAGCTAAATAACATGTTATTAAACAATGTAAGGGTCAACAATGAGATCAAGGGAGAAATCAAAAGATACCTTGAAACAAATAAAATGAGAACACAATTCAAAATCTGTGGGACACAGAGAAAGCAATACTAAAACAGAAACTCATAGCATTACAGGCCTATCTCAAAGAAAAAATTTAAAAACAAAAAATTCAAATAAACAATCTAACTTTATACCTAGAGGAACTTGAAAAAGTACAATAAACAAAGCCCAAAGTTACTGGAAGGAAGGAAATAATAAATACAAGGAGAAATAAATGAAATAGAGATTAAAAAAGCAATACACAAGATCAATGAATCCAACAGCTGCTTCTTTGAAAAGATAAACAAGATTGACAATATTTTAAACATACTATAATGAAAAAGGAGAGGGAACCCAAATATATAAACTCAAGACTGAAAGAGAAGAAATAAAAACTCACTCCAAAGAAATACAAAGGATCATAAGGAAATATTATGAACAACTATATGCCAATACATTGGACGACCTGGAAGCAATGGATAAATTCTTAGATACACACAATCCTCCAAAATTAAATCAGGAAGAATAAAGAATCTGAAAAGAAAGATTACACCTAGTGAAACTGAAGCAGCAATAAAAAAAAAAAAAAACCTCCCTAGAAACAAATGCACAAAACCAGATGGTTTCAGAGCTTAATGTTACCAAGTGTTCCAAGAACTAACACCTCTCCTTATCAAACTATTGCAAAAAATTCAAGAGGAGGGAAGTTTCCCAAACTCATTTTATGAGGCCAGCACTATCCTAATTCCAAACCAGATAAAGACACTACAAAACAAGAAAGAAAAGTATTGGCCAATATCTCTGACAAGCATAGATGCTAAAATCCTCAACAAAATGTTAGCAAACCAAATATAGCAATGCATTCAAAAGATCATACACCACTATCAAGTGGGATTTTTTCTGGGAATGCAAGGTTGACACAATATTCACAAATCAATAAGTATGATTTATCACTTAAACCAAATGAAAAAAAACACACATGATCATATCAATAGATGCAGAAAAAGCAATTCATCAAGTCCAGCACCTATTTATAACAAAAACGCTCAGCAGAGTGGAAACAGAGAGAACATACCTAAAGATAATGAAGGCCATATATGACAAATGCACTGCCAGAATCATACTCAATGGGCAAAAACTACAAGTGTTTTCCTTAAGGTCAGGAACAAGACTTTCACCTTTTTTTAGTCCACATAGAACTGGAAGTCTTAGATGTAGCAATCAGACAAGAAGAAGAAATAAAAAGCATCCAATTTCAAAAGGAAGAATTAAAACTGTCATTATTTGCAGGTGACTTGATACTGTACATACAGAATCCCAAAGATTCCACCAAGAAACTACTAGAACTAGTAAATGAATTCATCAAAGTATCAGGATACAAAATCAATCTCCAAATATCAGTTGTATATTTGTATGCCAATAAATGACTAACAGGAAGGGAAATTTTATTTACAATGGCTTGAAAAAGAATGAAATACCTAGTAATAAACCTAACCAAGGATATAAAATACCCAAACTCAGAAAATTGTGATACTTAAGAAATTGATAAAGGTACAAATAAGTGGAAGCACACACTGTGTTCGTAATAGGAAGGATTAACATCATTAAAATCTTCATACTACCCAAAGCAATTTATAAATTTGACACAATTTAAAGATCCCAGTGATGTATTCACAGAATTAGTAGGGATATTTTAAATATTTACATGGAACCACAAAAAGCCCACATATCAGCAGCAATCCTGAAAAAGAAGAAAAAAGTTGAAGGAATCCTGCTACCTAATATCAAACTAAACTATAAGGCCGTAATAATCAAAACAGCATGATTCTGGCACAAAAATAGACAAATAGATCAATGGAACAGGATAGAGAGCTCAGAAATGAACTCACACTTTTATAATCAATTAGTATTTGACAGAGGATATAAGCACATACAATGAGCAAAAGGGAGTTTATTCAATAAATAGTGTTGGGAAAATTTGACAGATATATACAGAAAAATGAAACTAGACCACTTTTCTACACTACACAAAAGAATAAATTCAAAATGGATTAAAGACTTAAATGTTACACCCCAAACCATAAAAATTTTAGAAGAAAACATAGGCACTAATATCTTGGTCATAGCCCATAGCCATATTTTATCAGCTATATCTCCCTAAGTAAAACAAAAGAAAAAATAAACCAATGGGACTATATCAAACTAAAAACTTTTGTGATTCAAAGAAAAGCATCAACAAACTAAAAAAACAACCCACATAGTGGGAGAAAATATTTTCTGATACATCTGATAAAAGGTTAATATCTAAAACTTATAAATAACTTACAAAACTCAACACCAAAAAAAAAAAACAACCCAACCCAATACAAAAATGGGCAAAGGACCTGAATAGACACTTCTCCAAAGAGGACATATAGAGAGATGGCCGATAGACACACAAAAACATGCCCAACATCACTAATCATCACAGAAATTCAAATTTAAAACTACAGTGCCAAAATGGTTGTTGTCAATAAATCAATGAATAAGTATTGACAAGGATGTGATGCACTATTTGTGGGAGTGTATGTTGGTACTGTCACAGTGAAAAACAGTGTGTATGTTTTTTAAAAAAAATTTAAGCTGGAACTGACTTATGACCTAGCAATTCCACCTATGGGTATATACCCGAAAAAAAAACCAAAACACTAATTTAAAATAACATATTCACCCCTATATTCATTGCAGTTATCTATACTACCCAAGTGTCCATCAATGATGAATGGATAAAAAAAGAGGTAGTACAATGGAATATTACTCAACTATAAAAACGAGTGAAATTATAGCATTTCTGAAAGGATAGATGGACCAGAGAGTATTACACTAAGGAAATAAGTCAGTCAGAGAAAGGAAAATACCAATGATTTTACTTATATGTGGAATCTAAAGAACAAAACAAACAAACAAACAAAATTGAAGAAGACTCAGATACAGGGAACATACTGATGGTTGCCAGAGGGGAGGTGGGTTTGAGGACTGGATGAAAAAGGTGAAGGGATTAAGAAGTATAAATTGGGGATTTCCGCCAAGATGGAGGCATAGGTGGAAACACTGTGCCTTCTCCCACAACCAAGTTTGGATACAACAAAAGTTTTGGAGAACTAAGACACACCCAGAGACCAGAAAACTGAATTATACGGAAGTCCGACAGCTACAAACCATTCAACGGGGACAGTAAGAGAGGCAGAGCCAGCAGCGGAGCAGGGTCAGGAAGGACAGACCTAGGAGCGCAGGCAGCCCGGACCTAGTCGGGGTGCAGGGCAGACTGACCAAGGTCGCACATTCGCGCACAGTGAGACGGACCACGCAGGCCCCAGGGGGCGAACCCAGTGGTGGAGGGCTGACAGCGGTGGCACACTCTCGTGCAGTGGAGCGGGGCGAGTGGCCCTGGTGACGGTGGTGGCTGCGGTGCTGGTGGGGGTCTCGGAGGCGGGCGCCGGAGGGAAGCCATTGTCCCTCTTTGACCCCGCCCCCACATACAACGTCACAACCCAGCGACTTAGTTGCCCTGCTCTGGTGAAAACCTAGGGCTCTGTTCCTGCTACTTAACAGGCACGAACAGCCCAAAAGATGGTGCAAGAACTCAAAGTCCCAGAGCCAATAACTCTAAGTGACCAACAGATTGCCAGCCTCTCAGAAGCCCAATTTAAAACACTATTTATCAGGATGCTCACAGAATTGGTAGAGTACAGTCACAAATTAGAGGAACTTAGTCACAAATTAGAGGAACATATGAAGGCTAAACTAATTGAAATGAAGGGAGAGGTCCAGGAAACCAATAGCGATGGAAAGGAAAATGGGACTCAAATCAAGGGAGTGGACCAGAAGGAAGAACGAAACATCCAACCAGAAAATAGTAAAGAAACAAGAATTCAAAAAAATGAGGAGAGGCTTAGGAACCTCCAGGACATCTTTAAACGTTCCAACATCCGGATTATAGGGGTACCAGAAGGGGGAAAGAAACAGCCACGAGTGGAAAACGTATTTGAACAAATAATAAAGGAGAACTTCCCCAGTCTGGCAAAGGAAATAGACTTCCAGGAAATCCAGGAAGCTCAGAGAGTGCCAAAGAAGTTGGACCCAAGAAGGAACACACCAAGGCACATCATAATTACATTAGCCAAGACTAAAATGAAGGAGAGAATCCTAGAAGCAGCAAGGGATAAGGGGACAGTCACCTACAAAGGAGTACCCATCAGACTGTCAGCGGATTTCTCAAAAGAGACCTTACAGGCAAGAAGGGGCTGGAAAGAAGTATTCCAAGTCATGAAATCCAAAGACCTACAGCCAAGATTGCTTTATCCAGCAAAACTTTCATTTAGAATGGAAGGACAGATAAAGTCCTTCTCAGACAAGGTCAAGTTCAAGGAGTTCATCATCAACAAGCCCTTATTATATGAAATGTTAAAGGGACTTATATAAGAAAGAGATGATGAAAAATATCAACATTGAAAGGACAGCCAACTCACAGTTATTAACAACCACACCTAAAACAAAAGCAAAGCAAGAGGACAGCTAGATCAGGAGTGGAACCATAGAAATGAAGAACACATGGAGGGTTAGAAACAGGGGGGTGGGAGGAGGAGAAGGGGGGAGAAGGCACAGAAAATAGCATAGATGGTAGGTTGAAAATAGATAGGGGGGAGGGTGAGAATAGTGGGAGAAATATAGAATCTAAAGAAGTTGAGACACGTGGTTATAAACTAAAGAAGGGAAGGGTGGGGGAGGGAGTGTGCGGGTGGAGGGGAATGAAGGGGGGAATAGAACAGCTGTAATGGTATAATCAATAAACTATATTTAAAAAAAGAAGTATAAATTGGTAGTTACAAAATACATGGAGATTTAAAGTATAACATGGGGAATACAGTAAATAATATTGCAGTGACAACCTATAGGGCCAGGTGGGTACTGAAAATATCAGTAGAGCACTTTGTGAGTTATACAATTGCCCACCTACTGTGCTGTACATCTGAAGCTAATATAAAATCATATCAAAATAATCTGCTCTGGTCACTGTGTGACTAAGAACAAAATGTCACTGAAATATCTCAAATCTCAGTGTTCATACACATAAAATAGAGATATTAACACAGTACCACCTAGTAAATCAAAAGGCCATGCAAGATTATCATTTTAAATTATGTAATTCATCATTAGAATGTGCTAACAAAAAACTTTATAGCTGTATTTTTTTGTTTGTTTGTTTTGGGAGCCTCATAAGTAACTCCCATTGGTAGTTTTAGATAGCTACCTACCTTTCTCTGTAGACCAAGGACACACCTCATCTATGGCTCTGCAGACATTAGCACACCATGCACCACTTGTTCATTATGGACAAATTCCCAACAAATGGTGGACTCCTGAGGTATCTTTTCTTTCATTCCTTTCCTGGGTGCAGGTCTCACAAAGATTTTCAGTCACTAGCACTTAATACATGATTTTCACAGAAATTAAATATATAGATATGTAACTGATATATTTCTCTAAATATATAAATATAACATATTTATATACTAAATCTTACAGATAGCTACCTCCTAAATTAATGTTCTCATTTAAACAAGAGCATGGCATGTATTCTTACTGGGATCCATCTCAATATTTTTTTCTCTCCTTTCTTACCAACTGAATTAAATTTGGTAGCTAGGAAATCCATGACCTGATCAATGAGATAAAATGAAATTCTACTCCATGGAAAGTCTAGCAAAGCCATTGTTTTCTTAATAAAAGGAAAGACACAAAAGGTAGACAACTTTTGACTTTTACTCTTGCTTATTATCTTGCCTAGAATACAGAAGTAATGTCTGGATATGGAGTCAGCATTCTTGGAATCAGAAAGACTAAAAACACAAACTGATAGTGGTGAATCAGGAAGCCTGAAAAAGCAAAGGATTTTTGGCATCTACAACAAACCCTGACTGCCTCTCTCTGGGACATCTTGAGAAAAGAAAAAAAAAGAATGCTATTTTAGCATGATTGGTTGAATTTCTGTTACTTCAGTCTAATGCATTTGCACCTGGCATTGGTTATTCTGATGAGTGTTGTTTAGTTTTTATCTACTTGTAGATTTTATAGTTTTCCTCCTTGATTACTAGCTTCATACCATTGTAATTAGAAAAGGTTATTATTTTAATCTCACTAACTTTTCTAAGATTTGTTTCATGTCACAGTACATGATTTATCAGGAAAATATTTCGTGTACACTTGAGAAGAATGTGTATTCTGCTGTTGTTGGATGGAATGTTTCATATATGTCTCTTCAATAATTTGGTCTAAAGTATAGTTAATTTCTAATGTTCCCTTTGTTGATTTTCTGCCCAGATAATCTACCCACTACTGAAAGTGTGATACAAAAGTTCCCTACAATTATTATATTGATGTTCGTTTCTCCTTTTGAACTTGCTAGCACTTGTTTAATATGTTTAGGTTCCCTAATGTTCAGAGTATAAGAAGTCTGTCCATAAAATGTCCAGCCACGTAATATGAAAAATGAAGACTTTTATCAAAGAAGGTACAAGAAACATTGCACATAGGGCAATAACAACTCAGCCCCCTTCAGAGTAGGCGCCTTGGGATCTCACACAGTTCTCCCAGCATCTTTTCCACTGTTCAAAACACTGCAAAACCCTTTGCTGGAATTGCCATCAGTTGCTCCATTGTATTTTCCTGAATCTCATCAACAGTCTTAAATCTCTTCCCTTTCAAAGGTGGTTAGTTTTAGAAAAATCCAGAAGTTGCAGAGTACCAAATCTGGGCTGTAGAGGGGCTGAGTCCCCTGGATGATTTGATGTTTCAACAAATATTCTGCATGAGACGTGATGTATGAGAAGGTGTGTTGTGGTGATGAAGCTGCAGCCTTCAGAGTCGTCTAAATAGTTTCTGTGGAGGAATGTTCAAGCTTAACACAAAATCAGATGCAGATTCATTGCTTTATTCATACTCAGTCATTTTGAATACAGCAACCACACAGTACACAAAATCATGTATGGGCATATACTGCCCCCACTGACTAGTACAGTGAAATCATCACTGTTCATGCATGCACATTCTAGTCCACTTTCCTTGGCTGTCAGACTACATTGACATTGCACAAATATTCTTGTTATATTAACAATGGTTGGACTTTTTCTGGACAGACCCTGTATGTACTTACAATTATTATATCTTTTAATGCATTGGTATTTCTTGTATTATATAATTACCTTGTTACCATCCTTGGCTTGAAGTCAATTTTGTCTAAAATAGGTATAGTCATGTGCCACATGATATTTCAATCAGTGACAAAGTGCATATATGTTAATCCCATAAGATTATTTTAGAGCTGAAAATGTTCTGTCACTTAGTGATATCATAGCTAATGATACATCATAGTACAATGCACTATTTACAAGTTTGTGGTGATGCTGGTGTAAACAAACTTACTGTAACACCAGTTGTATAAAAGTATAACATATAATTACTTACATCACATAATTGATATTAATAAGAAAGTTATTTACTGGTTTATATATTTACTATTTTCTATATTTAATTATTGTTTTAGATTGGACTCTACTTATTAAAAAAGTTTACTATGAAAGACTATGCTGTGTTATGCCAGCAGCAGTCTCAAACATCTATTGTTTAATCTTTTGATCGTATCATTATTTCTTGTTCTTGATTTAATCTTCAGTTGCTCTGTTCATTTTCCCTCAGCATACAAAATCTTCTAGTGTTGTCAGTAAGAATCCATACCAAATGATTGACTAGGAAATGAAATTAAAAGTAATTAAGATTACAAAGTTGAAAAATCGATGATGGTTGTTGCTTGCCACGCATGCATGTGCCAGTCCACCATAGCTATGATCTTGAACAACAAGAACAAAAATGACAAGCATTCTAACAGAAGGCAATGAGTTAATAAAAGTTTGAGGAGGATCTATATCAGACATGGAAAAACATTCAATGACCTGAATTAAAGACCAAGCACAGAAGTGTATTCTTCTCAGCACCATGAAGATCATGGCCAAAGCAAAAGTTCATTTTCAATGTTGAAAGAAAAGGTTAAAGCCAACTGTGATGTTAAATTTACAGCTAGTTCTTAGTGGTTTAAACAGTTCAAGAATTATTGATTATATAATGTAAAAGTCAGTTGCGAGTCCATGAGTGAAGACAGCTGCCACCTATCAATGCTTCTCTCTCACACTGATGACTCTTCCATCTCTCCTAAATCAGTAGATTATATCCCACATGCATCATATTCTTCAAGTCTCATATCATCCAAATGGGGTGGGGGAAGAAAGGGAAGAGTTCGGCTGCAAAACTGTAATGTAGGATGGTGTTGAGGCACTTGCACCACTCCTGGCAGTGAATCTCCACCTCAAATTCTGCCCACTCTGCCCCCAACCCCTGTGCTTTGACTCAGGTCTCTACAGCCAGCTCTGCCTAGGCCACCTCTCTCCACCTGTGGTGCTCCTGGCTCTTTGGCCAATCCCCAACCTCCTCAGTCAGACTTTATCCTCCTGATTGTGGTTCCAGCGGCATCCTAGGCCAGGATGGCAACAGTCCCCTCCCTGGAAAGTCCTGGCGTCCCAGTACCCAGCAAGTGTGCAGCCCTGCCTGGGGCAGAGGGCACGGGGACATGTTGGGGAGCCCAAGGTGCTGCCACTCTTGCAGCTTCTTCCCAAGGAGGATATTTTAAATTCCACAAAACATACCCTGCTCCAAATCTGTGCAGTCAGAAGCACCAGGCAGGGCAGTGGCAGCTCTTCCAGGAGAGCCCCTGCCGCCACCCCCAAGTGCCCTATAGGTGGACAGGCACTTGCACATTCACACACATCTACATATTCATCTGCACAAATGCTCTCTCCCATATGTTCTCACTCATACTCAGCTGGATTTTGAGTTGATTGCTCTGTGGTTTAGCTGTAAGACCAGTCTGGGGCTGGGAGCAAGTGGACGGAGCTTCCGCCTACTCTGCAGCCATCTCAGAATCCCTCCTACAGTTGCTTTAGAGCTGAAATAAAGCTCCTTAGGTGGAATATAGTTGGGTCTTTTTTCTATTTTTTTAATTTAATTCTTATTCGAGTGCAGTTTTCTGTTTTATATTCCCTGCCCTGCCCCCTCAGTGCTCCCCACCTCCCTCCCATTTCCGCCCCCCACCTTAATTATTGTCTATGTGTCCTTTATATTTATTCATGTGAGTCCCTCCCCATTTTCCCCTATGATTAGTTGGGTCTTTTTTGCTTATTCAACCAGCCACTCTGTGCCTTTTGAGTGGTAAATTTAATTCATTTAAATTTGGAGTGATTACTGGTATTTACATACATTACTACCATCATATTGTTGCCTTCTCATTGGTTTGAGTCATTATTATTTTTGTTTTTATCTGTGTTTTACATATTTCTGTGAATTGGTGGTTTTCCATAGTGACATTCTCTGTCTTCATTTTTTTTTTAAGTTTTGTAAATCTGTTCTAGAGTTTGGGGTTGCGGTTACCATAGGGCCTACATACAACATCTAATAGATAAAACAGCCCATTTTATGCAGATAGAATAGCTAACTATAAGTGCTCCACTCTTACTCCTCTCCTTCTACAAGCCATGAGTTCAGACAATTTAAAGTAACCTCACTTTATTCTCTTTTCTTTTAAACTTTGTACAGTAGTTAAATAGTTAACATGCCATTCTGATATAGTTAAAGTTTTTAAACTGTAACTGTTTATCATCTTTATTAAACTATTGTATACTTTTATGTTTTATGTCATTGATTAGCATCTATAAACTTCAGCTTGAAGAGCTTCTTTTAGCACATCTTGCAAAACAGATCTAGTCGTATTCGGGTCCCTCAGGTTTTTTGTATCTGGGAAAGCCCTTCTTCCCCCTCTCTATCTGAAGAACAACTTTACAGATAAATTGTTCCTGGTGGAAAATTTTATCTCTCAGTATGTTGAATAAATCATCTCATTGCCAACTGGCCTATAGACTTTCTGGTGAGAAATCTGTTGATAGCTTAATGGACATTCCTTTGTCGGTTACTTTTTTATTTCCTTAGCTGCTTTTCAGATTCATTCAGTTTTAAAATTGATACTTAACAGTATGGAAAAGATCTTTTTGCATTTAGATAACAGAGCTTCCTAGTAGCTTCATGCACATGTATATCCAATGCCTTCCCCGAACTAGGAAGTTCTGAGCTATTATTATTTTTTAAATTCTCCTTTTCTTTTTTTTCTAGTATGAAAATTATTCTTATATCTGTCTTTCTGATTGAATTTGATGGATCTCATAGTGTTTCTCCACACTCTTTAAAGTCTAAATTCTCTGTCCTCTTCTAAGTAAATTATTTCTCTTTTCCTATTCTCCAAGTTATTTTTTCTTTCTTCCATATGGTCTGTCCTGTTATGTACACTATTGCATTCTTCATATTCAATTAACTTTTAAGCTCCGGAATTTGTTTGGTTCTTTTCTTGTAATTTTGGTCTCTTTGTTAAAGAACTCTTTTATTTGTTCATTTTATTTCTGAATTTATTGAAATTCCTTTCTGAGTTTTCTTATATATTATTGAATTTTTTGTAATACATTTTGAATTTTTTAAATATATTTTATTGATTATGCTGCTACTGTTGTTCCATTTTTTTTCTCCCCTTTATCCCCTTCCACCCTGCACTGCCCCCCTCCCACCAGCTTAGTTTGTGCCCATGGTCATACATGTAAGTTCTTTAGCTTCTCCATTTTTTATACAATTCTTAACCTCCCCTGGTCTATTTTGTACCTACCATTTATGCTTCTTATTCCTTGTACTTTTTCCCCATCCTCTTCCTCCCCCTCCCCCTCTTCACTGATAACCCTCCATGTAATCTCCACTTATGTGATTCTCTTCTTACTCTAGTTGTTTGCTTAGGTTTTCCATGACTTATCATCAACATTCTCTTTTAGTGATTCAGTATACTCACGCTTTTTTAGTTTGATGATTGTGCTTCTACTTTCACATTTGAAGTAGAATCGTAAGAATTAATAATCTTACTGCGTAACAATGAATGTTTACTTCATATTTTCCAATTCCACAGGCTAGGGATTAGAAAACTTTCTTTTGTATTCCAGAAGGTGGCACTATAGCTCAAGCTTGTGTTTTTCCTACAGAGCTGTGTCAGGTGAAAGAAGCATGCTCATGGAGTGGACAGCAGATTGGGGAATGGTGGAGATTCTGCATGTGAGGCTTTAGGGGTGCCAAGGGGCCCAGTCGGGGGATCCTCCAATTGAGCACTCCCAGAGTTCCATTTAATATCTTAAAATGACAGTTAAATTTAAATTAATATTAACTTCAATAATATACAAAAACTCTACTCCTATACAGCTCCATATTATTTTGGCAACTTACATCTTTATGCACAGCGTGCAAATAGCATGGATTTTAAATTATTTTATGTATTTATCTTTTAAGTTATGTATAAATTTAAAAATGGAGTTACAAAACAATATTACAATAAATGGGTGATCACATTTGCCAAAGGTTTACTTGTGCCAGAGGTCTTTATGTCTGCATATAAGTATTTTTTGGCTAGTATCCTTTCATTTAAACCAAGGAATTCCCTCTAGCAACAATTATAGGGAAAGACTAGTTGTAATTAACCTCCTCAGCTTTTGTTTGAAAGGATTTTAATTTCTCCTTCATTTTTGAAGGATAGTTTTACCAAACGTATAATTCTTGGTTCACAATTTTTATTTTAAGCCCATTATATATATTTCATTCCACTTTTTTTACCTCAATTCTTTTGAGAAATAGGCTGATGACCTTATTGAGGATACTTTGTAGGTCATCACACACACTTTTTCCTTGTTGCTTTCAATATTCTCTTTGTCTTTGCCTTTTGAGAGATTGATTATAATGTATCCCCATATGAGTCTTTTTGAGTTTACCTTACTTGAAATTATTGAGTTTATTTTATCTGTAGGTTCATATATTTCGTCAAATTTGGGAGTCTGGTTACTATTTGTTAAAACAACTCCTCTGTCTCTTTCTCACTTCTTCTAGGACTCCCACAATTCAATCGTTGGTCTGCTCGTGGCATCCCACAAATCCCTTAGGCCCTGTTCACTTTTGTTATTGAATTCATTGGAGTGACATTGGTTAATAAAATTATATAGGCTTCTGGTGTACCATTTTATAATACATCATCTGTGTATGTTATTGTATGTTTGCCACCCCAAGTCAAGTCTCCTTCCATCACTACTTATCCCCCCATACCCTCTTCTACATCCCCCCTTTCCTTCTGGTAATCACCTTGCTGTTGTCTATGTCTATAAGGTGTTTTTTGTTTGGTCAGTTGGTTGTTTTGCTTAACCCCGTCACATTTTCCAGCCAGCCTTGCAACCTCCCTCCTCTATGACAGCTGTCAGACTGCTCTCTGTATCTATGAGTCTGTCTCTATTTTGCTTGTTAGTTCAGTTTGTTCTTTGGATTCCACATATGATGGAAATAATATGGTACTTGTCTTTTCTTTTGGGTTTATTTTCCTTAGCATAATGTTCTTCAGGTTCATCCATGCTGTCACAAAGGGTAAAATTTCCTCCTGTGCACTTTATTTTTTTCTTTCTGTCCCTCAGATCCCATAATTTCAATTGCCCTACCTTTAAGTTCAGTGATTTTTTTGTTCTCTCTGTCTGATTATCCTGCTGAACCTCTGTAGTGAATCTTTTATTTGAGTAACTGTACTTTCCACCTTAAATATTTATTTGCTTCTTGGGGGAAAGGAAGATGGCGACAGAGTAGGACAGAGCAATTCCAGTTCCCCTACCCGTGGGAAAAAATCCTGGCGGATCTACTGAGGAACAGGACAATCAACCAACAGTTCCCCAGCATTTATGAAAATAAGAGACCAGAGATTGTGACAGACGGACCAGACAGCTACAGGTCAGTGGGGTCTCAGGGACGTGAGCAAAGACAAAAGTGGTGGGGGGTGGGGGCGGGGGTCGGCACCCTTGCCCAGTGCCTAAAGGCCTCGGTGCCACTGCCACCGTGGTCAGGGTCCAGAGGCTTCGGTCTGCGACCAGCGCCGAGGGCATCTGCCACGGACTCTTCAGAAGCCAGGCACCCAGCAGGTTTACAGCAGACTCTTTGGGAGCCTTGACCCTGCTGCAGGGTCCTTGGGAGAGATCTGGCTCCCTCCCTCCCCCTCTAAGCAAGGTGGGGCAAAACCTGGCAGAGACCTGTCTGCTTAAGTTTACAGAGAGGGTAACAAGGACAAAGGGCCGTGTTCAACTGTGAACTCTGGTCACCAGCCCACCAGCCCACCAGCCCGGGAGAATTCAGAGGAGCATTGTCATCACCAGTCTGGCTGGGGATTGGGCTGGGCTGAGAGGCAAGCTTTCTGGAGAAGTTTTTATTGGAAAGTGGACTGAGGTGTTCTCCTGCTACAGCATCTTCCCTTGCTTCCCACCTAGCCTGGCAGCCACCCAGAGGAGGAGTGGAAGCACTTGAGTCCCACCACAGGACTGGGAAGGACCGTGCCAGATCCCGTGGGACCCAGACAGTCTGGTAGCCTGGCTGGCACACGTGCGTGCACGCACACACATGCACCCCAGCCCACAGAGAGGTCCTGCTGCAACCAGAAATAGTGGTTTGGAAACTTTGAAACCAACAAGGGAAGGTTTTTTTATTTTTTTAGTAACTTTTTTTTTAGTAATCTTTTATTTTTTTAATTTTACTATTGCTTTATTTTTCAATACTTTGTTCCTCTCCTTTCTTTTTTCCCATTTTAGTCCTTCTTCCTTTCTTTTCAAACTTATCGCTTTTTCCTCCCTTCTCCTGCCTGTTTGTTTGCTTGTTTGTTTGTTGCTTTGTTTTCTTTTACCCACAAGAGACACAAACAACTGGGAACCGCAAAAGGACCAGAGTGGGACCCAAAGAGGGGGCATCTCAACAACAGAGACAGAGAGACAAATTTCACTTTGCTATAGCAGAGAAGCCTCAAGTTGCTGCATAGGTGTATTATTTTTTTCATTATTCTCACTTCTTTTATATTTTAATAGTATCTTTGTATTCCTCCTCTTTCTGTATAGGCTCCTTAGTCTTGGCTGGTTATATTGTATTATTTGACAGGTTTCCCCTGTTCTTTCCTCCACAGTGTATGGCTAATTTTCTATACTTCACTCCATTTGTTTTCCTTTGGCATACTACTCAAGCTCTATACCGCTATTCAGACAGATCACATAGTCTGTCATATGATTGTTGTTCTAATATTATTGTAAATAATAGCTGTTCTATACAACTGTAAATACTTCACAACACATCTCTCGGATCTTAGCCCAATTTACAGGTTCCTGAATTCTATTACTGTAGTGATTAACTCTATTTGCTCACATGCTACACCTAGTTTCTATTCTTTACTCTCACCTTACCTCAAAATCTGACCGCCCACAACCTCACTGCTTTCTAGATATAACTCACAAGACTTCCCTCCCCAAAAAGAGACTTATCTTTTGTCCATCCTTTCTTAAAAGTGGCAAGTTAGGTTGAAGATTACGGTTAACACTATATATAGCCTAAAGATCATCTGTCTCTTCTCTACTGGATGTGACTGTAAATATCATAAAATGCTCTTCTGTTGTCAAAAACCATTTTGCCTCCCCCTCCAACTGATCATGCACACACACAAAAAGGAGTAGGTGGAAGCAGACAACATCAAGATACCTGCAGAAGATGGCACCACTGAATTTCACAGGTATTCTACCACAGAAGTTCACACCATAAACCCAGGGAGTCAGAACAGATCTATTTAAGAAGCTGAGGCTAACAAGAAGAGTTTCACAAACAATGGGAAGACAAAGAAACAATCCTCAAATGAAAGGAAAGAAAGAAGCCTCAGAAAGAATGTTAGATGAAATAGAGGCAAGTCAACTATCAGATATTGAATTCAAAGCACTGGTTATCAGGAAATTCAAAGAGATCACAATGAGCTACCAGGAACTACAGTGGAGCTATAGTGAACTCACCACAAATTATATCAACATGAAAAAGAAAATAACTATCAGCAAAGGCCAAGAGGAAATGAAGAAAGCAATTTCTAAACTGAAGAACATAGTAGAAGGAATGAAAAGCAGGATTGATGAAGCAGCAGATTGGATCATCGAATTGGAGGATAAAGTAGAAATAAACTCCCAGAAAGAGCAAGAAAAGAAAGAGGCTCAGAAAGAATAAAGAGGGATTAAGAGAAATGGTAGACAATATGAAACATAATAACATTCGAATAACAGAAATACCAGAAGGAGAAGAAGAAGAACAAGGGATAGAAAACCTATTTGAAAGAGTAATGATGGAAAATTTCCATAATTTTATGAGAGAAAAAGTCACACAAATCCAGAAATCACAGAATCCCAATCAAGAGGAACCTGAAGAAGCCCACTTCAAGACACATCATCATTAAAATGGCAAAATTCCAAGAAAAAGAGAGAATCTTAAAGACAGCAAGGGAGAAAAAGGAAGTAACATACAAGGAAGCCCCAATAAGGTTAGCTACTGACTTCTCAATGGAAACACTCTGAGCAAGAAGAGAATGGCGAGAAATATTCCAAGTAACGAGAACCAGAGGCCTACAACCAAGGCTACTTAACCCAGCAAGGCTCTCAATCAAGATAGAAGGCCTAGCTTCCAAGACAAAAGAAGTCTAAAAGAACATGCCTCCACTAAACCAGCTCTACAAGAAATACTAAAAGGACTGCTTTAAGGAAAGGAAGGAAAAGAGAGAGATAGAGAGGAACACTGGTGCAAAAATGGCAATAAATAAGTACCTTTCAATAATAACCTTAAACGTAAATGGATTAAATGCTCCAATCAAAAGACATAGAATAGCTGAATGGATAAGAAAGCATGACCCACACATATGTTGCCTACAAGAGACCAACCTCAGGACAAAACACCATCACAGACAAAAAGTGAAAGGCTGGGAACAAATTTTCCAAGCAAACGGACAAGAAAAAAAAGCCGGGGTAGCAATTCTCATATCAGACAAAATAGACATCACAAAAAGGTCCATAAAGAGAGACCCAGAAGGTCACTTCACAATACTCAAGGGAAGAATCCACCTGGAAGACATTAATATTATAAATATATATGCACCCAACATAGGAGCACCCAAATATATAAAGAAAATCTTAGAGGACTTCAAGAAAGATATTGACAGGAACACAATTATAGTAGGGAGTTTTAACACTCCGCTGTCAAAAACGGACAGATCTTCCAAACAAAATATTAACAAAGATATAGCGGCATTAAACAACACCCTAGATAAAATGGATTTCAGTGATATATAGAGAGAGCCCTTGATACCAAAGAAGCTAAATACACATTCTTTTCAAATGCACAAGGAACATTTTCAAAGATAGATCATGTGATAGGACACAAAACAAGCCTCAACAAATCCCCCAAAATTGAAATTATATCAAATATTATTCTCTGATCTGACCACAAGTGACTAAAACTAGGAACCAAGCCCAAGGGAAAAAAAAAAAACAAAAGACTCAAACTCATGGAGATTGAATAGTATACTATTAAACAATGAATGGTTCAAGAATGAGATTAAGGAAGAACTCAAAAAGTTTTGAGAAACCAATGAGAATGAACTCACAAGAATCTAAAACTAAGAGACATAGCAAAGATAATCTACAGAGGGAAGTTCATAGCAATACAGGCCTACCTAAAAAAGATAGAAACATTTCAAACAAATGACCTAACCCTACACCTACAAGAACTTGAGGAACAACAATAAAGACAACCCACTGCAAGTAGAAGGAAGGAAATAACCAAGATCAGAGCAAAATTAAATGACATGGAGACTGAAAACATAATTCTAAAAATCAAAGAATCCAGGAAGTGGTTCTTTGAAAATAAAAACAAAGTTGACAAACCTTTAAGCAAGCCCATCAAGAAAAAAAGATAAAGAGAGAACCCAAATAAACACAATCAGAAATGAAAGAGGAAATATTACAACTGATACCACAGAAATATAAAATATTTTAAGAAATTACTTTGAAGAACGATAAGCCAAGATATTTGAAAACCAAGGTGAAATAGACAAATTTCTAGAAAAATATAATTTTCAAAACTCAATGAAGAAGAAACAGAAAGCCTGAACAGACCAATAACAGCAGATGAAATTGAAACAGTAATCAAAATCTTCTGACACACAAGAGCCCTGGACCAGATGGTTTCACAGGAGAACAAGGGAGATTATTACAGGGAGAGCTGTTTTACAAAGGGAGATTATTTAAGGGAGAGCTAACTCCCATCCTCCACAGATTAATCCAAAAAATTCAAGAAAATGGAAGATTCCCAAACTCATATTATGAAAACAGCATCATCCTAATCCCAAAACCAGATAAAGACAAAACAAAGAAAGAAAACTTCAGGCCAATATCGCTGATGAACATAGATGCTAAAATCCTCAACAAAATAGTGGCAAACTACATCCAGCAATATGTTAAAAAGATCATACACCATGATCAACTTGGATACATTCCAGGGATGCAAGGATGGTACAATATTTGAAAATCAATAAACATAATAAACCATATAAATAAAATGAAACACAAAAATCACACAATCATATCAATAGATGCAAAAAAGCATTGAGTAAGGTACACCTATTTATGATAAAAATTCGCAGCAAATTGGGAATAAAGGGTACACTCCTCAACATAATAAAGGCCATATATGAGAGACCTATAGCCAACATCATACTCAATTGACAAAATCTTAAAGCTTTTCCATTAAGATAGGGAACAAGATAAGGTTGTCCACTTTCACCACTCCTATTCAACATAGTACTGGAAGTTTTAGCCAAAGCAATCAGACAAGAAAGAAAAAGGCATATAAATTGGAAAGAAGGGAGTAAAACTGTCAGTGTTTGTAGATGACATGATTGTGTACGTAGAAAATCATATAGACTTCACCCAAAAACTGCTCAACCTAATAAATGAATTTCACAAAACAGCCAGGTACAAAGTCAATACTCAGAAATCAAAGGCATTTTTCTACACCAACAATGAAATATCAGAAACAGAAATCAGGAAAAAAAATCCCACTTGATATAGCAACAAGAAAAATTAAGTACTTAGGAATAAACCTAACCAAGGAGGTAAAAGACCTGTACACATAAATCTATACAACACTGAAGAAGAAAATTAAGAAAGACACAAACAATCATAGATTGGAAGAATTAACATCATCAACATGGTCATACTACCCAAAGTGGTTTACAGATTCAACACAATCCTTATTGAAGTACCAATGACATACATCACAGATATAGAACAAACATTTCAGAAATCTATATGGAACCATAAACTATCCCAAATAGCAGAACCAATTTTGAGAATGAAGAACAAAGTAGGAGGGATCACAATACCTGATACCAAACTGTATTACAAGGCCACTATAATCAAAACAACCTGGTACAGTCATGAAAACAGGCACATAGACCAATGGAATAGAACAAAGAGCCCAGAAATAAACCAAACTCTCTACAGTCAATTAATATTCGACAAAGGGGGCAGTAACATAAAATGGAGTAAAGATAGCCTCTTCTACAAATGGTGTTGGGAGAACTGGACAGCTACATGCAAAAAAAATGAAACTTGAACACTGACTTACACTACACCAAAATAAATTCAAGGTGGATAAAAGACTTAAATATAAGCCGTGACACCATTAAAGTCCTAGAGGAGAACATTGGCAGGAAAATCTCAGATATTTCATGCAGCAATATTTTTACTGACATGTTCCCTAGAGCAAGGGACATAAAGGAAAGAATAAACAAATGGGATCTCATCAAAATTAAAACCTTCTGCATGGCTAAAGAAAATAGCATTAAAACAAAACAAGAACTAACTATATGGAAAAACATATTTGCCAATGATACTTTGGACAAAGGTTTGATCTCCAAAATACATAAAGAGCTCACAGGACTCCACTCCAGGAAAACAAAAAAAACAATTAAAAAATGGGCAAAACACTTAAACAAAAGGCCCAGAGATACATGAAAGGATGCTGAGCATCACTAACCATCAGAGATATGCAAATTAAAACCACAATGAGATACCACCTCATACTGCTCAAAATGGCCGTCATAAACAAATCAACAACTGTAGGAGAGGATGTGGAGAAAAGGGAATCCTAGTGCACTGTTGTTAGGAATGCAGACTGGTGAAGTCACTGTGGAAAACAGTATGGAATTTCCTCAGAAAACTAAAAATTAAACTGCCTTTTGACCTAGCAATTGCACTGCTGGGATGATACCTTAAGAGCCCTGAATCACCAATCCAAAAGAACCAATGCACCCCAATGTTCATAGAAGCACAATTTACAATAGCCAAGTTCTGGAAGCAACCTAAGTGCCTAGCAGCAAATGAGTGGATCAAGAAACTATGGTACATTTACATAATGGAATTCTATGCAGCTGAAAGAAAGAAGAAGTTCCTATCCTTTGCAACAGCATGGATGGAATTAGAGAGCATTATGCTAAGCAAAATAAGCCAGGAAGTGAGGGACAAATACTATATAATCTCACCTTTAACTGGAACATAATCAATAAAAGAAAAAATCAATCAAAATATAACCAGAGGCATTGAAATTAAGAACAATCTAATAGCCAGAGGGGAGAGGGAGGAGGTTGTGGGGAGAAGGATTTTCAGGAACTACTCTAAAGGACACATGGAGAAAACTAAGCATGGGGGTGGAAGCAAGGGAGGGAGATGGGTTTGGAGGGGTGGGAGGCAGCTGTGAGGAGAAAATACAGACAACTGTAATTGAACAATAATAAATTAATGTGTGAAACAGAAAATAAAATAAAATTAAAATTAAAAAAAGAAGTAAAAATCTGTGGTTACAAAACAGTCATATGATGCAAACTGCAGCACATGAAATGTAGTCAGTAATATTGTAAAAACTATGTACATGCCTAACCACTGTGTTGTACCACCAAAGCTAGTATAACATTATTGAATGTAAACTCAGCCTTTAAAGTCTATTTTTATATATGCATTGCTATCATACTTTTTTGTTTTCATTTACATATTTATTTCATCCCTTTACTTTCAGTCTGTATTTATCTTCCAGTCAGAAGTTGGCTTCTTATACACAGCATGGTTATGAATCTTGTTTTTGATATTCATTTAGCTATTCTATGTTTTTTATTAGAGTATTTAATTTATTTCCATTTTAAATTATTATGGAAACTTACATAATTATATCTATGTTTTATTAACATTTATGTTTTTAAAATTATTCTTCTTAAAGAAGTTCTTTAAACATTTTCTTAATACTGGTTTGTTGATGATGTACTCCTTTAGTCTTTTCTTCTGTGGGAAGCTCTTTATATTTCTTTCAATTTTAAATAATAGCCTTGCTGTGTAGAGAGAGTAGCCCTGGTTGTTGTTTCTCATTTTTCATCCCTTGGAATATTTTATGCTATTTCCTTTCGGCTTGAAATTTTTCTGTTGAGAAATTAACTGAGTCTTATGACAGCTTTCTCATAAGTAATTATCTGCCTTTCTTTTACTGCATTTAAGATTCTCCTTTTGGGAGGTCTCCATGTGTACATGTGAAAAAGCTGAAGCACAAGTATGGTAGTGGGAGACACTCATGTATGCTCTGGAGACACAAGGCTGCTCTCCTGGCTTCCATCACCCACTCAGCTTTGTGCCCTAGGAGGAAGGCTGGCTTGTGGGGTTGAGTAGCCCAAGCTGAGGGCACTGACAGCTCAAGTCAGCAATGAAAATGATGTTGATATCTACAGTACCAAGGGCCTCAGCAGGCAAAAAAGATGAAAGACAAGACCTAGTTGGGAGAAATCATACCACACAGTGTTAAACAGCTGAGGAGATTAAACAAGGTCATCTTTCCAGTCAACTATAATGAGAAGTTCTACAAGGATGTCCTGGAGGTTGGCAAGATGACAACAAAACTTGCCCATTTCAATGATATTGTGGTAGTTGTGTTAAGCTATAACATGGGTCATTCACAGAATCAGAAGAGACTTTGCATCATGACACTAGGACAGTTGACACCATACCAAAGGCTAGGAAGAGGAACTAAAATGTTAAATCATGTCTTAAACATCTGTAAAAAATATGGCACTTTTACAACATTTATCTGAATATCCAGATCAGCAATAAGTTAGCATTCGATTCCAACAGGAAGTTTTGAGATTATTGAGACCAAGAAGAACTACAAGAAGGAAGAGCCTGCAGATACTGATGTGCTGCAGAAAACCCTGAAATTCCCTTATTCCCAGATTTCAGACAAACAAAAGACAGATAGTGAACAGATTTTTTAAAAATTATTTTTATGTCTTTTACCTTTAGCATTTTAGTCATAATGCACCTTTGCATAGACCTGTTTTGATTCATATGTTTTTAAGACTTTTTGCACTTCTCAAACTTTCATATCTATTTCCTTTGCCATGTGTGGGACATTTTAAGTTATTATTTCTTCAAGAAGTTTCTCAGTAAGTTGCTCTCTTATCTTCTTCTTTTGTCCCTGTGATGGAGATGGTATTATGCTTGAAGTAGTCTCAAAGGTTTTTTTAACTATCCTGATTTTAAATTCTTTGTTGTTTTTGTTTTTCCAGTTGGGTATTATCTTTTATTTTGTCTTCAAATTTACTGATTCATTCTTCTGATTCATTTAATCTGCTGTTGATTCCTTGTAATGTATTCTTTATTTCAGTTACTGTATTCTTCAATTCTGACTTGTTCTTGTTATAGTTTCTATGTTTGTTTTTATACTTACTATTTCCTTGTTGAAGTTCCCACTAAGTTCCTTGAGCATTCTTATAACCAGTATTCAACCAGTATTGATCTCTGTCTCTGGTAGATTGCTTGCTTCCACTTTATTTACCTTTTTTCTAGAATTTCTCCTGTACTTTCATCTGGGACTTGTTTCTTTGTCTCCTCAGTTTAGCTGCCTCTCTGTTTGATTATATGTATTAGGTAGATCTGCCAGGGGAACTCAAGAGTTGGAAATTTTTTAAATTTTAAGTGATAGTTAATAAGCTTAGTAGTTAATATATATAAAGCTGTTGTTCCAGGAACTAAAGTTATAATCTACCCTGACTCCAGAAGACCACAAACAGTTTAATTAACCTTTGTGCCCCAGGAGAACTGCAAGCAATCAGGATGACATCTGAATGATTGTGCTCCAGGGAAAGACAACCATGGTGTTGGGGACCACCCTGCCTGGTTTCAGGAATTGTAAGCCATCTCCCATGTCTAAGGCTGTAAACGACCTCCGGAGTGTGAGCCACTGAGGAGACAAGGCTTGTCTCCAGCAGCAGATGCTGCCCGTGCTTCAACTGCCTGCCCCCAAAGTATGGTCAGATGGTCAGAAACAGGTGAGAGCCCCTCAGAGGAGGGGCAACCTAGACCAGACACGATCACTTGGGAGGCCATCATGGAAGGACTTGGGGGGGCTGCAACAAAGAGGGAGTGATGGACCCTCCCCTCCTGGCTGTGATGAAGCTTTAGTCCCCGTATCCTCTGGGAAAAGTGCTTCCTGGCTCTAATCCAATTAAGCCTACAAACCTGTGATGGGGAAGGTGGTGCAAGCCTAGTGCTGGGAATGGCAGGCTGCCTGGGTAATTAGGCCTGAGAAGGAAACTGTAAAGCCCTGTGAGACCTGCTTTGTTTAAGAATGCTTTTAGTTAGATGATAAGGGCCCATGCAAAAAAAGAGTTTATGTTCCCAAAGTTCTGTAGCCCTTTAGCTGACAGGTCCTGATTTAGAAGAAGCCTTAATGATTCTTTGTACACAATCTACTATTTACTGCTTGACAATGGTTATTAAGCTGTACCTGAACTCCTGTGCAAAAATCCCAATAAAAGCCTGACTAGGTTGGGGCATTCTCTCTCCCCTGGTGAGAGAGCTGCCCAGCCACTGCAGCAACTCCCTCTCCCTTTGCTAGAGTTGCCTGGCCGCTCCAAGCCACTCTCCCCTTGAGAGGGTGGTGAGGCTGTTCTGAGGCTCTCCCCCCTTGAGGGAGTAGCCTCACTGGCCCTTTTCCTCCACAGGACTCGGTAGTTCGTGTGAATTTGTCTCATGTCTCATCCATGACACTGTGAGCACTGCTTGTCAATGCATGGTGGGTCACCACAGCCCAGGGCAGAGATAAAGAACCACCAGTCAACAGATGAAAGGATACAAGGAAAGTTGTCAAACTGCAGCTTTTATCTGATTAACCTTTCCCCTGAATTCCAAACCTCTTACCTATACTTTTCTTCTCCTTTTAAAAATGGCTGGCTTGAAATTAAATGTAAGGTGATATTTTAGGGTACATAATCTGCCATCTCTTCAGATTACTGGCCATCTGAATAAAGCACCCACAAATATTTAGTCTTTGTCTCTACTTATCAGTTCTGGAAGTGATGGGCAGCATGAAGACCAACTTTTCAAATTTCATATATTGGTGACTTTGTTAGGTCAGATTTTGGGACTGTCTAGTAAGGCTGGGTATTTGGTGGGGAGTCCCGTTGGATCCCTGGATTGGGAAGCACTGGGGTAGTGGATATGGAGACTTCCTAGTAGCTGCCAAGTGATTTATCTTGGAGACTATCATTCCCAAACACTCAGCACTCCCCATCATCTTCTTCACTTTTCAACTGAATCACTGCACTTTCTGGTTCAGGGTTACAGTCCCAGGTCATGACTTACATCAGTCATCAGGAATTAAGGTACTAGAATTTACAATCAAGATGGAGGCAGAGATAAACATACCTTGCTTCTTTGCACAATTGAATCAAAATTACAACTAAACTATAAACCAAAGATCGCTCAGAACTATCAGCAATGGAGTAAGTTGAATGGAAATCCGACAGTGATAGAATTAAGGCAACCATATCTATCCAGAGGGTAGGAAACAGAATTTCAGAGATGTGGAACAAGCAGGTCCCACACCTACTTGTGGGCATTAAAAGTTAAGGGGAATATCTTGGAAGTGAGGAGTCCCAGCCCCCCAGCCCAGGGTAAAAGTGCCAGGAAGAGAAGCCCAAATAACTCCTGGCTGTAAAAACAAGTGGAATTGGAGTTGGTGAAAAAAACTACTGGACTCCCTTGGCAATTCCCCTTAAAGGGCCCATGTCAAACTTACTCATAAGCCCTCCCTCTGAGTTGCAACACCACCAGGGAAGCAGCTTGAATGGCAGCAGTGGCATACAGGGAGGAACTAAAGTGTCTGGCATCAGGGAAAGAATGGGAGATAGCTCTCTCCCAGAAAGAAAATCAAGCAGAGGCCATTATACCTTTTCTGAGCCCTCTCCCCACAAAGACATAGAACCACAGGCAGGTGCCATATCTGAGCCTCCATCAACCTGACTTACACTGTTTGCCTTACATTGGGGTTTATCTGAGGCTCCACCTCACCCAATTTATGGGCTCATCCACAGCTCATATCTCAACTTGAGCAACCCCCAGCCCAGACTAGCAGCAGTCAGCTTTGAATCACAGTTTGGCTCTACCTGGGAACCTCCAAGCACAATACCAGTAGCAGCCATTTCAGATTACTTTTACCTACACTGGTTGGCCTCAGATAAAAAATAGGTGGTTGATGCTGACCTGCAATACCCAGAAAACCTCAGAGTCTAGGCACCCTATGGAGAGCTGTAGGCCACATCAGAGCACCGATGCCTTGCCCAAGCACAGCTGATCTTCCATAGAAGGTGGAGGTTGGTGGTCAGTGGTCATAATCAGTCCTTGCAGTTGACGAGACTGAGTAAATCCTTCCCATATATTTTCCAACAGCAAATAAGACTCAACCATAAGAGAGGGTATACTTAGCTTATGTGGGGGCACACTCAGAGTACCTAGTTTGGATGATAAGGAAGGCTGTTCCAATGGAGCCTTCAGCCATGCTACTAAGACAGGGGGTGAAGCAGCTCTACTTAATCCACACAAACTGATGCAGAAAGACTGCCAAAATTGGACACAAGGAAGAATGGCTCAAAACACCAGAAAAAGAACTAAAAAATGGAGATGAGTGATCTACCAGATGCAGAATTCAAAACATTGGTTATAAGAAAGATCAAGGAATTCCATAAATACTTCAAGAACATAAAAAAGAGCCAGTAAGACATGAAGGATATATGAATAGAAGTGAACAATTTACAGGGAATCAACAATAGAGTGGATGAAGCTGAGCATGAAATCAATCGCATAAAACATAAGGAAAAAAACAATCAAGCAGAGCAACAAGAAGAAAAAAGAATCCCCCAAAATGAAGATAGTGTAAAAAACCTCTGGGGCAACTTCATATGAGCATTATAGGGGGGACAGGAGGAGAAGAGAAAGTGCAAGAAATTGGAAATCTATCTGAAAAAAACAATGAAAGACAATTTCCCTGAATTGGTGAAGGAAATAGATAATAAAATCTAGCAAGCACATAGAATCCCAAACAAGATACATGAAAACAGGTTCACACCAAGACACATCATAATTAAAATGACAAATGTTGGAACTTCCAGCCAAGATGGAGATGTAGGTAGATATACTGTGCTTCCTTGCATAGTTGAAAGACAACAACAACTTTAAAAACAAAAAATAATGAAAACTGCCAGAAAATCGAACCATATGGAAGTCCAGCAACCAAGGACTTAAAGAACATTCATCCAGAGCAGTACCAGGGGTGGAGACAGGCAGCTGGGGCAGAGAGGACTCACAGCAAAGTGGTAGCTCATGGACCAGGCAAAGCAGCAGCTGGTTGACCAGGTGGTCCCACATATGTGGGCAGATAAACCACAGGCAAAACTAAGGAGCAAGACAAACCACACAACTCAGAGTTCCAGCACAGGGAAAGAAAGGCTCAAAAACTCTGGCTCAAAAAATCTGGGGGTTATGACAGCAGGGGTACTCCCAGCCTGACAAGAGAGTTCACTGGAGAGACTCACAGGGTCCTAAAACATACTCAAACCCACCTACCTGGAAATCAGCACCAGAAGGGCCAAATTTGCTTGTGGGTAAGAGCAGGAAGTGGCTGAAGGCCAGCACAGAGTCAAGAAAATGCAAGTGTTCCCTCTCAGACCCCTCCCCAACATACAGAGCCACAAAGCAGAGAAATGAATTGCCCCACCCCAGTGAATACCTAAAAGCTTCGCCTCTTACTACATAACAGATGCACTGAAACAAACAAACAAAAAAAAGAAAACAAGACATGGCTCAAAGAAAGAACAGATCAAAGCTTTAGGGAAAAAAAAAACCCTAAGTGATGAAGAGAGGGCCAACCTATCAGATACAGAGTTCAAACACTGGTAATCAGGATACTCACAGAAATGGTTGACTATGGACACAAAATAGAAAAAAAGTGAAGACTATGAAAAGTGGAATAAAGGAAAATGTACAGAAAACCAACAGTGATGGGAGGGAAACTGGGACTCAAATCAATGGCTTGGAGCAGAAGGAAGAAATAAACATTTATCCAGAATAGAGTGAAAAAACAAGAATTCAAAAAAAGGAAGAGAGGCTTTGGAATATTTGGGGCAACTTTAAATGTTCCAACATCTGATTCATAGGGATGCCAGAAGGAGAAGAGGAAGAGCAAGAAGTTGAAAACTTATTTGAAAAAATAATGAAGGGGAACTTTCTCAATCTGACAAAGGAAACAGACTTCCAGGAAGTCCAGAAAGCACAGAGTCCCAAAGAAGTTGGACCCAAGGAAGCACACAGCTAGGCACATCATAATTACACTAGCCAAGATTAAAGATAAGAAGAAAATCTTAAAAGCAGCAAGACAAAAGGAGACAGTTACCTACAAAGGAATTCCCATAAGACTAGCAGCTGATTTATCAAAAGAAACATTGCAGGCAAAAGGGGCTGCAAAGAAGTATTCCAAGTCAGGAAAGGCAAGAAACTACATCCAAGATTACTCTATCCAGCAAAAGTATCATTTAGAATGGAAGGGCAGACAAAGCACTTCACAGATAAGGCCAAGTTAAAGGAGTTCATCATCACCAAGACTTCGTTATGAAATTTTAAACGAACTTATCTAAGAAAAAGAAGAGCAAAAATATGAACAGTAAAATGACAACAGTGTCACAACTATCAACAACCAAACCTACAAAGACAAACTAAGCAAACAACCAGAACAGGAACAGAATCACAGACATGGAAATCACATGGAGTGTTATCAGCAGGGAGAAAGAGCAGGGAGATTGTGAGAAAAGGTACATGGAATAAGAAGCATAAATGGTAGGTACAAAATAGACAGGAGAAGTTAAGTATAGTATGGGAAATGAAGAAGCCGAGAAATTTATATGCATGACCCATGGACATGAACTAAGGTGGAGTAATTCCTGTGGAAGGGGGGATGCAGGGCAGAGAGGAATAAAGGGGAGAAAAAATGATACAACTGTAATAACATAATTAATAAAAATATATTAAAAATAAAATTTTCTAATTTAAAAAAGAATGAAAGATCATGTGTCTTCCCCCTTGAATTTCATTTGATTTTAACGATGGTGTCTAACCATCTAATTTATGGGAATTGATGTTGTACAACTTCCAAAGCCATATCATAAAATGCAGTGAATCTTTCATTTCGCTTACTAGGACACTTAGTTTTGGAGCCCTACACCACCTTTTAAAAAGTCTGACTACTTTGTGGTCGCCATGCTGTCTGGAAGCCAAGGCTGAGGTTGCAGATGACTGCCAGCATCGATCACCAGATAATTGAGTAAAGATGCCTCCAGATGCCTCTAGCTTCTGGTCATTGAGTCATGCCCTGCTAAAGCCAAATACTTTATGGAACAAAGACAACCCATTCTCACTGTCAGAATTCTGATCTGCATAGTTAATTAACATAATAAAAAGATTGTTGTAAGCTATAAAGTTGGGGGCTCCTTTTAGTCAGGAATATTTAACCAAACTTAAGAAAAAAGCAGAAACTCTTAATATTCTTATTATTACTATCAACAATTTCTTTTTAGATAGTGCTTTTAGTGTTGTATGTAAAAGGTCATTGCCCAACTCAAGGTCACCCAAATACTAGAAGTTGTAGTTTTTGCATCTTAAAGTCTATGGTCATTTTGAATTATTTTTGGTGAAAGGTGTAAGGTTCATTTGTAGATTAAATTTAAATGACGGCAGGTTAAAATGAATCCCTAGTGCCATCTTAGCTCAAGTGGATTTTATAACAGAGCAAAGACCTTTTTTTTTCTGGGAATTTAACAATCTTAATGGTGAATGGCAGCTATATGGGTAGAATTTGAATATGAAATTCTCTTTTTTCTTCAATCAACCCACACAAATATCTTCCCATGATTTTACGATAATGACATTTCTCTAATAGTTTTACTAATAGATATGCAATCCAACTGAAATGTTTATGGTGGCATTGCTCATTCTATAAGCTTCTTCCAGGTATATTTTCCTGTACTTTCCTAAGCTGGAGGATCTCAATCTTGGACTCTAGCTTTCCTCTGCTTCATCCCCCTTTATGAATGAGTTTCTGCAAGACCTCCAATTATGTCCGGTTGTTTTTTCAGTCAAGGGGAATAAGAATAATGTTTTCACCTTATTCTGTAAACCCGCCAGAATAGAATGGCCAGTCTGGTGCAGAGATAGGAAACTTCTGAAATAATATATTTTTGTCAAAACATCACAAACGTATACTTTATCTAGTCTTGAGAAGAGAATACGTACTTAAAGGCTTTCAAATATGACTTTTTTTTTAACCTTGCACAGTTCTGTTCTTAAACCTTGTGAGATATGAAGAATAATGTCCCCCAAAGATGTCCACATCTTTGGACATCTGGGCATCTATAATTTCTGGAGCCTGTGAATATGTTATGCTACATAGCAATGGGGAATTAAGGTAACAGATAGAAATAAAGTTGCTGGTCAACTGATAGGAAGATTAACATGAATTATCTGAGTAGTAATGTAACCAGACAGTCTTTAAAGGTGGAAGATAGAGGCAGAGAAGATGCAACAGTGATGCACTGTGAGAAGTATTCCACCTGCTGCTGCTGGCTTAGAAGATGGAAGAAGAGGACCATGACCCAAGCCATTCAGACAGCCTCTCTAAGCTGGAGGAAACAAGGTCTCTTCCCCAGAGCCTCCAGAAAGGAATGCAGTGCTGTTGACATCTTGATTTTTAGCCCATTAACCCTTTCGAGACTTCTGATATATAGAAGAATTTGTGTTGTTTTAAACCACTGAGTTTGTGTTAATTTGTCACAACAACAATGGGAAACTAATGTGCCATGAAAATTGTGTCTGTAAAGTAAAACAGATTTTTGAGAAATATTTTTAAATTAGTTTTTCAAATTCTATGTTGGTTTTCTAGATTATTAATAAAACTACTTTAAATAGTATAAATTGCAAGAATATGGTTGATGTTGTTCTTAAATTATACCCTTTCTCTCCCCCTAGTTCTATCCTGCTTTAGTTTCCATGTTATTGTGAGTTGTAATTTCAGGTTAAGTAGAAAGACCACAAAATAGAAAGCTATTATAGGAGGTTCTCTCAAATTTCTTGAACCTGGGGAGGCAGAACAACGTGACTGCTCTTTTTGGTTTAACTGAGCTAATTCCCTGTTCATTGGCAGCCTTTAAATTTTTTATTATAAACATGCAGTGTAATAACTACTTTCTTTTTAAAAAATGTTAATAGATATTTGGGTCAGAGCAAAGCACATACTGAATTGTCATTTTTTTCATTTTATTAAAAATATATTTTATTGATTATGTTATTAAAGTTGTCCAACTTTCCCCCATTTATTCCCTTCTACTCTGCATCCTTCCTACCTCCTGAATTCCCACCCCCCACCTGTTCCTTAGTTCATGTCCATGGGTTGTACATGTAAGTACTTTGGCTTCTACATTTGTTATACTGTTCTTAACCTCCTGCTGTCTATTTTGTGCCTGCCATTTATGCTACTTGTTCCCTGTACCTTTTCCCCAATTCCCCCTGCTGATAACCTCCATGTGATCTCTATTTCTGTGATTCTGTTCCTGTTCTAGTTGTTTGCTTAGTTTTTTTTTAAGGTTTGGTTATTGATAGTTGTGATATTGTTGTCATTTTACTGTTCATAGTTTTAATCTTTTTTCTTAGAAAGTCCCTCTAACATTTCATATAATAATGGCTTAGTGATGATGAACTTCTTTAAATTGGGCTTATCTGGGCAGCACTTTACCTTCCCTTCCATTCTAAATGATAGCTTTGCTGGATACAGTGATTTTGGATGTAGGTCCTTGCTTTTCATGACTTTGAATACTTCTTTCCAGCACCTTCTTGCCTGTAAGTTTTCTTTTGAGAAATCAGCTGACAGTCTTTTGGGAACTCCTTTGGTGGTAACTGTCTCCTTTTCTCTTGCTGCTTTTAAGATTTCTTCTCTTTAATCTTCGGTAATGCAACTATGATGTGCCATGGTGTGTGCTTCATTGGGTCCAACTTCCTTGGGATGTTCTGAGCTTCCTGGACTTCCTGAAAATCTAGTTCCTTTGCCAGATTAGGGAAATTCTCTTTCATTATTTTTTCAAATAAGTTTTCAATTTCTTGCTCTTCCTCTTCTCTTTCTGGAACTCCTATGAATCAGATGCTGGAATATGTAAAGTTGTCCTGAATATTCCAAAGCCTCTCCTCATTTTTTTGAATTCTTGTTTTTTTTTCATTCTTTTTTGGATAAATGTTTATTTCTTCTCTCTGCTCCAAGCCATTGGTTTGAGTCCCAGTTTCCTTCCCATCACTGCGGGTTTCCTGTACATTTTCCTTTATTCCGCTTTTCATAGCCTTCACTTTTTTTTCTATTTTGGGACCATAGTCAACCATTTCCTTGACTATCTTGATTACCAGTGATTTGACCTCTGTATCTGATAGGTTGGTTATCTCTTGTTGCTTAGTTGTATTTTTTTTGAACTTTGATCTATTCTTTCTTTGGGTTACTTTTTTTTTTTTTTTTTGGTCTCAGCATGCCTGTTACATGGTAAGGGGAGGACTCTTAGGTATTCACCATTGTGGGGCAACTCACATTGTTGTGTTTGACGTTGTATGTGGGGGAGGGTTTGGAGAGGGAACAATGCCACTTTCTCAGGTCTTGGCCAACTTACAGTCACTTCCCACACCACCCACAAGCAAAATGACCCCTTCTGGTGCTGATTCCTGTGTTGGTTTGATTTATGTATGTTATAAGACCCTGCGGGTCTCTCCAACTAACTCTCTTGTGAGACTGGGAGTTTCTCCTGCTGCTGCAACCCCCACAGGATTTTTCAGGAAGACTTTTTGGGGCTCTATTTCCCTTAACTGGAACACTGGTTTGCACAGTATGTCTCTTTCCCCAGTTCTTCTTACAAGTTTTTGGAACGCAGATGTGGGACTCTCCAATCCACCAGTCACTGCCTTACCTGGTCTTCCATAGCTTCCTTGCCGGGTGTCCTCTCAATCCTCATGGTCTGTCTCCACTCCTCCTACCGGTCTAGATGAATGTTTCTCTTACTCCTTGGTTTTTGAACTTCCATACAGTTTGATTTTCTGTCAGTTCTCATTGTTTTTTTGTTTTTAAATATGTTGTTTTCCTTCTTTTGGTAGTGTGGATGGGTACAGTGTATCTACCTATGCCTCCATTTTGGCCAGAAGTCATACTGAATTGTCTTATGTATTAAAACTGCTCTTACAATAAAAAGTTTTTTCAAATGATTTTTAGAAAATTAATTTTCTTCATATTGTTCTTTGCAGTAAATTTTTTTCAGTTGCATTAGGCTAAGTACTCAATCTTCTTTTTTTAAAAGATTTTATGTATTCATTCAGAGGGAGAGGAAGAGAAGGAGAGAGGAAGAGAAATATCAGTGTATGCTTGCCTCTCTCACACATCCTGTGGTGTCAGCCTGGTTTGCAACCCAGGCATATGCCCTGACTGGGAATTGAACTGTTGGCCCCCTGGTTTACAGCCAATTCTCAATCCACTAAGCTATACCAGCCAGGGCTAAGTACTCAGTCTTAAGTAAATCAAATATAATTTATAAGTCAAGGCTAAGAAGATCTCATTAGGCACATCACCAAAAGCAATTAGAGAATTTACTATGTTTTCCCCCCTATTTTTTAAACTTCTGGTATTAACTGTGCATTTAACTAAATTTTTCTAATCTTGGTTATATTCTTGAAAAATATGTGTATATTTCTAAAGTCTCAAATATCAGAGCAAAGAGCCTATCAGGTCTTGTGAAAGTCTTTACTTAAAACCAAAACATAGTCTTGGGTATAACAGTCAAAAATTAATTTGTTCATTTAGTCAAAATAAGAGATGTCAAGGCCTTCCTAAAAAACATAATAATTTTGCCATGATGAAGAGTTAAATAATGGGTACATAATACTTCACACACTTCAAATTTCAATTGTAGTGTAGGACATGTCGTCTCAATTGTAACAAGCATAGTCACTGTGGGAAAATCAGTCTTGCAGAAAATCACTGGATGAACCATCCTGTGGTTCCAAGTTCCAAGGTGGAAAGAGAGTTGCCCACTGCTGTATCCTCAGAACTTTTGCTTCAGTGCATGGGAGGTGACCAAGAATGTTTGCTGAGAGAGGAGTGAATGATTAGTGACCCTGTGCTAGAAGCCCACCAGCTGTGAAGGCTGAGTGTGAGGGCAAAAGATAATGGAGGATGAAATGGAACAGCAGGAGGAGACTGTGGAAGGGGTGGTTGGCTCACAGACATTGGTGAAGAAGTTGGGGTGTGGGGCAAGGCTAATGATTGAATATTCTGACAAATCCTCAAGCCTAGAGAGTTTGGCAGGAAAAATTATGTTAGAATTTAAAGATGTTCATCTTGAGATGAAAAAAAGCATTCAAGCATAAATCTTCAATAAGCATTTCTAAATGTGGACTAGAGGTTCTAATTATATGTCTTATCAATATGGAAATCTTACGAGTGAGAATTAAAGCCAAGACAAGGTAATTCTTCAGAAAGAGAACTCGAGGTGGTTACAGGATGTGACTGATCTCCCTTGCTTAGTTAAGTGAATCAATCCTATAATAAAGCATTAGGAAGGGGAGTTAGGACAAGAACAAGTCAAGAGAGGAAAAGCAAGACTTGAGCCAAGGGAAGGATACATTTCTGGGAGAAAAGCACATTTTTCTGTAGTATTCTCAGGAAAATGTCTTGGTTTGGGGGCTTTGGAGGTCCTGACCAAAAATCAAAACCTAAATATATTCCCTTCCTTGAGGATTCTGAGACAGCTCAAGTCTTGCATTTGCAAAAAGCCACAGATGTCATAAAATATGATTGATAAGGTAGAAATGGCCTTGCCTTTTATCCAAATATTTCCTCTTCAGATGAATTTTTGGTTTTATATGAAAGATTCTATATTCACAGAAGGTAAGCCCACATAGTAATAGGAAATTGTTTTGTACTGAAGAAGGGGAACAGCAAGATTGTTGGACCCATCAAAGATTTTCCTGATTAGGACTTCTGCCAAGATGGAGGCATAGGTGGAAACACTGTGCCTTCTCCCACAACCAAGTTTGAATACAACAAAGGTTTGGAGAACAAAGACACAGCAAAAAACAGAAAATTGAGTTATACGGAAGTCCAACAACCACTAACCATTCAACGGGGATGGTAAGAGGGGTGGAGCCAGCAGCGAGCAGGGTCGGGCAGGACAGATCCCCTGACCTAGGTGCGCAGGCAGCCCGCAGGCAGCCCAGAACCAGTTGGGGTGCAGGGCAGACTGACCACGGTCGCACATTCACGCACAGTGAGACGGACCACGCAGGCTGCAGGGGGCAAGGGCTGATGGCGGTGGCACACTCATGTGCAGTGGGACGAAACGCTCAGTCCCGGTAACAGTGGCAGCTGCAGCACTGTGGGGGCTGTGGCGGAGGCGGCAGACGGGGCGCCATAGTTCCTCATTGACCCCGCCCCCACATACAGCATCACAACCCAGCGACTTAGTTGCCCTGCTCTAGTGAACACCTTAGGGCTCTGATCCTGCTACAGAACAGGCACGAACAGCCCAAAAGATGGCACAAGAAGAACTCAAAGTCCCAGAGCCGATAACTCTCAGCGACCAAGAAACTGCCAGCCTCTCAGAAGCACAATTCAAAACACTGTTTATCAGGATGCTAACAGAACTGGTTGATTTTAGTCACAAATTAGAGGAACATATGAAGGCTAAACTAACTGAAATGAAGGGAGAGATCCAGGAAACCAATAGCGATGGAAAGGAAAATGGGACTCAAATCAAGGGAGTGAACCAGAAGGAAGAACGAAACATCCAACCAGAAAATAGTAAAGAAACAAGAATTCAAAAAAATGAGGAGAGGCTTAGGAACCTCCAGGACATATTTAAACATTCCAACATCCGGATTATAGGGGTACCAGAAGGGGGAAAGAAACAGCCATGAGTGGAAAACGTATTTGAACAAATAATAAAGGAGAACTTCCCCAGTCTGGAAAAGGAAATAGACTTCCAGGAAATCCAGGACACTCAGAGAGTCCCAAAGAAGTTGGACCCAAGAAAGAACACACCAAGGCATATCATAATTACATTAGCCAAGACTAAAATGAAGGAGAGAATCCTAGAAGCAGCAAGAGATAAGGGGACAGTCACCTATAAAGGAGTACCCATCAGACTGTCAGCAGATTTCTCAAAAGAGATCTTACAGGCAAGAAAGGGCTGGAAAGAAGTATTCCAAGTCATGAAATCCAAAGACCTACAGCCAAGATTGCTTTATCCAGCAAAACTTTCATTTAGGATGGAAGGACAGATAAAGTGCTTCTCAGATAAGGNGGTGGCTATCAAGAAAATGTCTTACAGTGGAAAGCAGTCTACTGAGGTAGGTGGTCAAGTGTATGCATTCTCGCTGGTATGCTGAGAAAGATACTATTTTTAATTGAGGGTAGGTAGAAAATAGATAGGGGGAGGGCAAGAATAGTGGGGGAAATATAGAATCTAAAGAACTTGAAGCCCTGGCTGGTGTAGCTCAGTGGATTGAGCGCGGGCCTGCGACTGAGATGATCGTGGTTCGATTCTCAGTCAGGGCACATGCCTGGGTTGCAGACCAGTTCCCTGCAGGCCAACTCCCAGTAGGGGATGAAAGAAAGGCAACCATACATTGATGTTTCTCTCCCTCTCTCCTTCCCCGCTAAAGATAAATAAATAAATAAAATCTTTAAAAAATAAATAAATAAATAAATAAATAAATAAAGAACTTGAGACACGTGGTTATAAACTAAGTGGGGGAGAATGGTGGGGGAGGGAGTGTGCGGGTGGAGGGAAATGAAGGGGGGGAATAGAACAACTGTCATGGTATAATCAATAAAATATATTAAAAAATAAAAATAAAAAAAGATTTTCCTGAATATACATGAATAATTTAAAAAGTTTTGGAGAGATAGATGCTGATAGGTTTGAAAGAAAAATCTAGAATACAGCTGGATTTACTGTTGTTTTAAATATATATATATATATATATATAGGAGAGATTATATGCATATGTACTTTTATATAACAGATGTATATATAAACACATATAATACATTGTGCTGAATATAGACTGTCATAAGAAATAGAAAGGTTTGAATGTGACTCAAGAGTACCAGAGAATTTTTAAGTTATATTTTATTGATTGTGCTATTACAGTCATACCAAATTTTTCCTTTCTCTTCCCCTGCCCAGTGCTCTCCCCACTCCCTCAGGCAATCCCCACCGTGTTGTCCATGTCCATGAGTTATGTATATATGTTCTTTGGCAACTCTGTTTCCTATACTATACTTTACATACCCACGACTATTCTGTAACTACTAATTTGTACTTCCCAATCACTTCCTTTTCTGCCAATCCCCACCTCCCACAACCTCTCTCATCTGGCAACCATCAATGTTCTCTGTATCTATGATTCTGTATCTGTTCCACTTGATTGATTATTTAGTTTTTTAGATTTAATTGGTGATAGATATGTATTTGTTATCATTCATATTTTTTACTTTCTTATTCTTCTTAAAGAAGATCCTTTATCATTTCATTTAATACTGGTTTGGTGGTGATGAACTCCTTTATTTTTTTTCTTGTTTGAAAAGCTTTTTATCTGTCCTTTGATTCTAAATAATAGCTTTACTGGATAGAGTAATCTTGCTTGTAGGTCCTTGCTTTTATCACTTTGAATATTTCTTGCCATTCCCTTCTAGCCTACAAAGTTTCTTTTGAGAAATCTGTTGACAGTCTTATGGGTTGTCCTTTGTAAATAACTGACTGCTTTTCTCTTGCTGCTTTTCAAATTCTGTCATTGTCTTTAATCTTTGGAATCTTAATTATGATGTATCTTGGGTTCATCTTGTTTGGAACTCTGCATTTCCTGTACTTGTATGTCTATTTCCTTCACCAAGTTAGAAAAGTTTTCTTTTGTTATTTTTTCAAGTAGGTTTCCAATTTCTTGCTCTTCTCTTCTCCTTTCAGCACCCCCATAATGAGAAAGTTAGTATGCATGAAGTTGTCCCAGAGACTCCTTACACTATCCTTGTTTTTTGGATTTGTTTTTCTTCTTCTTCTTCTGATTGGTTGTTTTTTGCTTCTTTATATTCCAATTGCTGATTTGATTCTCAGCTTTGTCCACTCTACTGTTGATTCCCTGTAAATTGTTCATCATTTCAGCTAGTGTAACCTTTGTTTCTATTTTTTATGGTTTCCATGTCCTTTTTTATGCTATTGAAGTTTTCTCTGAGTTCATCTGCCCTTTTCTAAATTCACTGAGCATCCTCGTAACCAGTGTTTTGAACTCTGCATCTAGTAGCTTGCCGGTCAACATTTTGTTTAGTTCTTTTTCTGGAGTTGTGTTCTGTTCTTTCATTTGGAACATATTTCTTTGTCTTATTTTGGCTGCATCCCTGTATTTGTTTCTGTGTATTAGGTAGAGCTGCTACATTTTCAAGGCTTGGTAGAGTAGCCTAAGGTAGTAGATGTCCTGTAGGGCCCAGTGTCACAGCCTTGCTTACTACCCAAGTGGGGTACTCAAGGTGTGCCCATAATGTGTGCTATGTACACCCTCTTATTGTATTTGCATCTTGATTACTCTTGGCATGTCCAAGGTCAGCCACTGCCTGTTCTGTCCAGGGTCATACAGCATAAGTTACAAAGCAATTTGCAGATGGCTGCTGCTTCTACTAGACTTAGAGGTGTCCAGGCAAGGTCAAGTTATGAACCAAGGCTAGCTGCTATTATTGGCAGGCCTGGCACAACTTAACAAGAGGTATGGGTCTTGCCGAAGACAGCTGCTGCTTGTTTGAGAGAATTTAGGAAAATCTGAAGTATGGGCAAAGACAAGCCATTTGTAAGGAAAAGCCACTGGAAACAGCTTGGGTTGGCTTGCCAATTGAATGGGTCAGGGCCTCAGGGAATCACACTGGGGCAAACAGTGTGAGCCAGGTTGGTAGAGTCCCCAATGTGGAGCCTGCCTATGGCTCTGTGGCTCTGTGTGGGGAGGACTTGAAAAAGGAGTGCTGGCCTCTGCTAGCACTCCTTTCTGGGAGAAAGCTGGTGCAGCTCTCAACCTGTTGCCAGACAATTTAGTTCCTCCCTATATGTCCCTGGTGCCTTTCATGCTGCTGCCCCTGTGCTGGAGCTCAGAGTAAGTGAGTCAAGTACATATGTGCATGAGCCCTTTAAAAGGAATTTCCAGGAATTCCATCAGTTTGTCTTCCAAAGCCTCAATCCCCACTGGTTTTTACAGCCAAATGCTATGGTGACTTCTTTCTGGCACTGGGATGGGTGAACGTGATGTGGGACTGGGGACCCTTGCTCCTGAGATGTCCCTGCTGATTTTTATCCACCACATGTGGGCATGGGACCAGCTTGTTCCATGTCTTTGCCCCTACTACCATCCACAATGTAGTTTGTTCCTTAATTTCTAGTTGTAGGACTTTCATTCAGCTTGATTTCTAATAGTTCTGAGTGATGGTTGTTCTATAGTTTAGTTGTAATTTGTATGCAGTTGTGCAAGGAGGTGATCTGTATTACCTACACTGCCATCTTGACCATAAATCCCTGCTTCCACACATTTCTCCTGGAGTGGTGCCAATGAGCATGCCACCAGGGATGGTGTTGTAGGCCCCAGGGGGCAACTGTACATCATCACTCAGACCACCAGGTGAATGGTGGGGATGGCTCAGCCTGGGGTCTACCTGCAGCTGCTGCCCCAGACATAGTCGCCCATGCACAATCCAGAGTATTTTTTAAATGATTTCTTCTATACTATTTCAAAAGAATATTATTTTCTTATGTATTTGTTTTATAATTCTAAACTTCAGGGTTTTTTTTTTCTTGTTGACTGCTTATCTGTAAAGACTTTCACTAATACACTCTAGTTTCACACATTTGGGTTCAGCTTTATTACATGACAAATATTTACACATTTTGTTAACAGCCTCTGTAAATGGGATCCATCAAAGAGATAAAGGAGCAACTCAAACATTATATTATGTGTGCACACACACACACTGTTGACTTTGAAAATTAGGTTCCATTTATGAAAGGACTTGAGTAATCCCCATGAATTCTGTCAGGATAAAATACTTCTCTTTAGAAATTTTTTACTCTTTTTTCAAGAGGAGAAAAAGGAGGTGAAAAAGCTGCAGTTGTGTATGTAAAAATGTAAAACAATGCTTATTTATACAATTGAATTATGGAGACATTTCTCTTTGCAGACACCCCCTTAGAACACCAAGACTGGAATAAGCTCAATAAGAGAAAGTGCTTCCTGCTGGCCATATTGTTCTGACCTCTACCTTTAATGCCTTAGCTAAATGACCAGTCTGGTGCTGTATTAAACAGCCCCGGCTCTGAAGAAGGCAGACAAAGAGCTGTGGCTTCGCCTGTCATTTGCTGTGAAACTTTGGGCTGACCTAATTATCCCTGTCCGTGTATATACATGTCAGTTAACACACTACCTGAAACATAGTCAGTGGTTAAGGAATGCTAGCCAGCCATGTCTATGGTAGTAAAAGCAGAATAACACCTCCACAAAACATATTCTTAGTAATAGTTAAATGCTGTACATGTGAGGGAGTGATAGGTGTGCTTCAGTAGCCGCACCTATCTTTTGTGAGTTTCTACCCTTCTAGGGATCCCAGGCTCCAGTAGCATAAAAGGTCACTACCATTAATACTGCAAGAACTGCAGCCCAGGTACAAAGACTGAGGCTTCAGCTTTCAAGTTGTCTTGGTAGAGCCCTCTGTTATCACATCAGCTCTGGGTAAACAGTGAGCTTATGTCCCAGCCTGCAGTATCTTGGGCCCTGGACTTTCCTGTTTTGTTTTTTTTAATTGTTGTTCAAGTACAGTTGTCTCCGTTTTCCCACACCCTCATACCTACACCCCTCCACCCTCATAAACCCTTATACCCTTTGGCTTTGTCCATGTGCCCTCTATACATGTTCTTTGATGGCCTTTCCCCTATATTCCCCCATTATCCCTCTCCACCCTCCCCTCTGGTTACTGTCGGTTGTTTTTTTCCTGTTTTACTTAGACTTTGCCTTTCCTGTAGGACATGCATAACACTCTGACATCCTCAATGAGTACTTCTTAGTCTTAGAGGTCTCCCTGTCATAGCAGGACATGGCCACAAAAAGCTCTAAGGCTCTGAAGAGTCCCAGATTTTCTTCATTTGATGAATATTGGCAAGATGAACATTAAACCAGAAATATTGAAAGGGAGTTTCATTAAGTCATGGAAGAGAATGACGACAGTAGCATTAAAACTCAAAGAATGATCTTCCTTGTCTTCTGCATATGATACCTTTAAGAAATAAATACAATAGCTATACCTAAAAGATGAACAATATAACAACAATTAAAACACTAGCTCTGGCTGGAGTTGCTCAGTTGGTTGGAGCATCATCTCATTACCAAAAGGTTCCAGGTTTGATTCCTGGTCAGGGCACATACCTGGGTTGCAGATTTGATCCCTGTCAGGGTACATATGATATTCAGTCTAGGAATATATGGGAAGCAGCCAATCAATGTTTCTCTCTCACATCAGTGTTTCTCTCTCTTCCTCTCTCCCCGTCTCTCTCTCTAAAAGCAATGAAAAAATGTCCTCGGCTGAGGATTAAAAAATAAAAGATTTATAACTGCATATAATTATATGTGATATATGTGCTAGACACTACCCTGAGATATATTTATTTTGTCTTACATTTTATCTTACATTTTATTTTTCACAACAACTCTGTGAGTCAGGTACTGTTATTACCTTTACAGATAAGAAAACCAAGACTCAGAGAGATGGGTAACTTGCCCAAGGTCACACAGCTAGGATGTGAGAGTTAAAATTCAAATCCAAGAATGTTTAACACTAAAACCCATTATCTTAATTACTCTGACAGAATGCTGTATGAGGTTTTCTTCTCTATAATTTTCATGTAGGTAAATAGGACTCTACAGAAAATAGGTCTCAGCAGTAAAAAATTAAACCAAGAAAGCGTAAAAAATGAAAGATTAGCACATCTAAGCTCTCTCCTCAAAACTACCCCTGACTCCCATAGTTCACTCATAAATGCAGACTCATTTGTCACCCAACAAAATCAGAATGTGATTGTTCACTCTTTTGTTCTGATCACAACTCTGCATTGAAGATTTTCCAGTGCAGATTGAAAAAAAATGCCACTCCCGAACAAGAAGAGCCTGTCCCTGTGGTCTGCCTGTACATCAGAGGTATATATTCAGAGTCCCAGGGACAAAAGACAGATCTGAGGACAATGTGAACTCATGCCAGCCATGCTACGTGAAACCAGAGAGATCTCTCCCTCCACCTAACTTACTGTGATTCTGAAGTTAAATCAGACCCACAGGCTGAAAGTTAATGATGACTTTCACTTAAATGTAACAAAACAAAGGTTTTGACTTATTTCAAAACAAATATACATCTGGTTTGCTAATTCTTTAATCAACAGGAATTAAATCCAAATATGTTCAAAACATGTTAAAACTTTGAAAAAACTTGTCTAACTATGTCTTCACATAGATAGCAGAAAAGCATGAACTTTATTGTTAGATCCCGTTTGAGTCCCAGAAAAGCTGCTTTCCAATTTGTGACATGCTGGACAGGTTACTTAATCTTGCTCAGCCTGTCTGTCAGTCCTCACATACCAATAAGAAGATTAACAATATTTATCAGCAAAAGTGAAATAGAGGAAGTTGACACATTATGAAAGTATCTAGAACAAAGTGCTTAGAACATATGTGCCCATTTTTCTCAACTAAGCCAAACCTGATATAAAATTGAACACTAGTTTGACTGGAGTCCATGCATTCAGCATCAACCTAAAAGGTGCTCATCAGCAAGCAATCCTGAAACCTAAAAGCTGGACTCACTGCTCTAACCTGATGCTGCTCAATTCTACCCCTACATACTTATTCACAGTGTGGCAAGATGTCGTGGTGTCATGTGCTTGACTAAATCTCCCTATAACTACATTACAATTCAAGAAATTGGTATTTAGTAAGTACTGATATTAGCCAAACTGCTATCAAGACTGAATCACTAGAAACCTTTGCTTTCCACACTTTGGAGTGTGGATGGAAATAGTCAACCATAAAGATACTCAGTACACAGGGCTTTAGCCAAGAAGAAATTTTTTCGCCTGAAAATTGAGAGCAAACTATTTGGCTGTTTTAAAAGCTAAAAATAAATATAGCATACTGAATCTAAGCACTGTTTATAGTAGTGCAACTCCAAGACAATTTCATTTTGGAAATAAGTTACATTTAGCAAGTAATTAGGACACAAAAGTACCTAATTTGTTTTTCTATATTAAATAACAAAATATAAGACAGATAAAGTATTTTGATGAAAAAGTTAACAGCCATCTAGTAAATTTTCATAAGAATATCAATAACCTAAGTGGGCCTAAGGCATAATCTTTTCGGCCACAGAAATTACCCAACCAACCACAGTATTTTAGCAAACATTTCAGATCAACATGTTGCACTTACTCAAATGAGTGTTCAAAGCAGGATAAAATTAGGTTGAGGTTCTCACAGGAAACTCTATTTAGTGCTACACAGAATGAATTGAACAAATGGCTTCTGTCTTCTAGAAGTTCACCAATAAAGAAGAGATTTAGAACATGAATTAACAAATATAAATTAAATAGTTAAGCAATGAAGTAATTTAAGTGTGTGTTGACAATGCACCATTTAAGCTGTAACATAACCTTGCTTATGCTCAGAGTTACCTAAGATTCATTCAGCCTTCACTGGCTTCCGGCACCCAAGTACACTAAATCATCCAGTGAGCTGTCAGCCACCCATTCCCTTACTCTCCACTACTTCCTCTACTGTGGAACCCAGAGCTGCCCCTCTAGTAACTCCTGACTGTGCCCACATTCTCAGTCAGACCTGGTTCTCACTCTCATGACACACCTTCTCAACAGCACTCCACCTTTCTCCCAGCTATGCACAATGGGCTCCTGATTAGTGACCTATGCTAGCCTTGCAGAAAGAGACCTGCACCACACTCCCCACAGTCTTCCACATGCCCTTCCAAGTGGAGCAACAGTCCACCCACACTTCCTGTCTCACATGACCATCTCTCCATGAGGCGGGTCTTGCTCTGAGCATGTCACCCCAGTTACCTGGGTATCTTCTTTTTTTTTTAACAGACTTTATTTTATTTTTAAAAGATTTTATATATCAGAGGGGAAGGAAGAGAGAAAGAGAAGGGAACATCAATGCATGGTACCTCTCAAGCACCCCATACTGGAGACCTGGCTCAGAACTTAGGCATGTGCCCTGACTGGGAATCCAAACAGAGTCCCTCTGGTTTACAGGCTGGCATTCAATCCACTGAAACACACTAGCCATGGCAATGGGCATTTTATTATCGAGCAGCCTTGTGCTTATGGTACACCTAACACTGTACTGTATCTAGTGATCCAACAAGTGTTGCCAAAGTATTGTGTTAGGGCCACAAAAGACCAACATAACCAAGTCTGAGGTGACAGAGGCTTGGGCACCAATAGACGTATTTCCAGTAATAAATCCAGGTACCTGAGCCATGAGGCCTTAGTGCTCAGTAAACTAACACCACAGACATACACACACTGTATCACATCCAATGTTACACATGCATACCATACACACAATGACACATATTATATCACACATGTACACACATGCATGCACATACACATATACCCCAAGACTTTCCTCATCTCTTATCCTATCCACACAACAAACTTCTCAAGTATACCTCAAAGTTCTTGAGGGTGAGATCCTTCATACATAATCACTGAAATTGCTTCCTAGACTTGAAGAGTAGAGGAGACAGCCACAAAATAAGCAGTGTCTTTTTAGTAATATCTTAGTAAAAGTAAAGAATCAAATTCAGTTTCTCTTAATGAGAAAGCAAATGCATGAAGATTGGGAAAAGTGAACATGTTTCCTGACTGATATGTTTATTGACACATTTTTTGAAAATAAGTAACACACATGGAAATTAAAAATGTAGCCCTGGCTGGTGTAGCTCAGTGGATTGAGCATGGGACTGCAGACCAGAGTATCGCGGTTCGATCCCAGTCAGGGCACATGCCTGGGTTGCAGGCCAGTTCCCAGCAGGGGACGCATGAGAGGCAACCATACATTGATATTTCTCTCCCTCTCTCCTTTCCTTCCCCTCTAAAAATAAATAAATAAAATCTTTTAAAAATGTAGATTGGGATATAATATTGCAAGTTGAATGACTATCAATATTAGATGAATTTCATAGTTTATATAAACTACAGTTAATAAAACACTTTCACACATATTGCCTTACTTAGTTTCACAACAGTTCCATATTCAACACAGAGCAAGTATTATGATTTCCATTTATCAGATTCACAAGTGGAAGCTCAGAGTGGAGTTGGGAGAGGAACCCAGGCATAGCCAACCCACAATTCCCACTATGTATCTTTAAGTCCTTGATGTTCCTTAAGATAAAAATGTAGTTTATGTGAAAGCTACAAGATTTTAAAAAATATATAAATCCAAAATAATTCCAGAAGCTGATGTCCATATTTATCCAATTCATGATAAAAGTGGATTTCTCCCCCATTTCAAAAAATTATGGCTTAAATGAAAGTATGTAAGCTTAATTGCACCACTATCAAGAGCATGATATGAAAACTGTTGCCAGTATGAATAAAGGCAGATCAATTGACCCTGTAAGTCATTGTAAGTACTGAGACTGTGTTTATTTCCCATCAGCAACCTAAAACCACTTTCAGGACTTGGCAGGGAGTAGAGAAGGAGATATAGCAACTCAGGATATTGTGTAATTACTCTAGGAGAACAAATTCTGGCTATGGTTCCATTAAGGATTGCATGTTTGTGTACCCTTCCAAAATTTATGTTAAATTTCAAAGTTCCAATATGATGGTATGAGTAGATGGGGCCTTTGGGCATAATTAGGTTATATGGGTGAACTCTTCATGAATGGGATTCATGCTTTTATAAGAACAGAGATAAGAGAGCTTGTTGTGTGTGCATCTCCCAATGTCCACAAGAGTGTTGTGTGAGGATATCTGCAAACTAGTAGGAGGGCTCTTACGAAAACCTGATGATACTGCCACCTTTATCTTGGACTTTCAGCCTCCAGAATTGTGAAAAATAGATTTCTATTGTTAAAAAAAACCCAGTTGATGGTGTTCCGTTATAGCAGACTGAACCAAGACAGGCTATGTCACTCCAGCTATCTTTGTATCATTTTCACACACTCACCTGTGATTGCTGTCCTTCCACCTTCCGCAGGTTTTCTGTAAAGTTAGTTGTGTATTTTGGGTGAGAGCAGAAAGCACACTTGTGCCCCAGAGCTGTTTAGTGGCTTCAGACTAATCTGAGGAAAATAGTGAGTCAAGCCCTATAGCTCTCACATTCAGTCACTTTACTCAATCAGCATCTACAGCCGGAGATTACAAAGTGCTCTGAGGGGACACAGAGAAAACATAGGCAGGAGGAAGAAAGCTGGACCACGGGGAAGATCTTCTCAAAGATCCCTGGGGAAAGTTGCAACAGAAAGTCAGTTGCTAGTTGAGGCCAGAACATCAAATAATTGTTCTAATTTAAGTGCAATGAGGCACTCATGAATGCACTGGAATTGGAACAGAATGTCAGGAAGAGATCCCCTCTCCTAGATCAACTTCCAGGACAGAAGACCTGTTAGGCCAGCCGCCCCACCACACAGTAATGGGATGAAGGCTAGGTTAAAGAGCTGAAAAGAGCAAAACAATGTGTCAAGTAAAACCTTGGGCAAAAATACAGACAGCCCAGGATTTAGCTGTGAGAAGAAAAAAGAATTCTACCAACATGTTCACATTCATAAGTGTTTCTAAATGGAAGGGTACTATGAAACACCAAGATAAACATACTGAATTGTTTTTTAACCAGTCAAAAAAGTCTCCTTACCTTATGAGTTTAGGAACAAATTTAACTGCGATTTTATGTCATCATATCCAATGTCTTTTTTCTTCTCAAAATTATTTCCTTAAGCAGTGCAATTATTTCATTTAGATGAGCAAAAATTAAAACGTGTCTCCCATAAAACAGCAACTGCATTACAGATATAACATGACACCTAAGGAATCTCAGGGCTTTCTACAGCACTAGCTTAGCCATTACTTTTTCTCATTTCTTCTTTTGATTTTTGTTTTCATTTGTCACACTTAATTGTTCAGGGCTAATTTTCTTCGCTCTAGAGATGGGACTTAGAAATTAAGCATCTTTGGAAATCAATGGAATAAACAATAAGTACAATATATTTTTCTGTATAGTGATATTTTTCACTTTATTCCCATTTTGCACAATCTTCCTAGTACCCTCCTTTGCATAGCAACCACATTGAGGCCCAAGAGAGAAAGAGCTATGTAAGCAACACCTGGGAGCTAGGACAATAATCATGGAGGCAAAATGTGAGTATTAACCTAAAGAGAGCTAGAGCTGACCTGTGTTTGATACTATGAGTAAGAAAATAGAAATAAATATAAACTAGAATATGGAGGTCAAATTTCCATAAGAAGAACATGTTTTTGCTGTTGTTCAAGTACAGTTGTCTCCATTTTCCTGCCACCACATTCCCTGACCTCACCCATCCCAACCTCCCAATCTCAGTCATTCCCCCCTTTGGCTTTGTACATGGGTCCTTTATAATAAGTACATGGGTACTTATTCCTTGATAACCCTTCCCCTTCTTTCCCTCATTTTCTTCCTCCCTGCTCCCCTCTGATTACTGTCATTCTGTTATTTATTTCAATGCTCTGGTTATATTTTGCTTATTTTTTGTTTTGTTGATTAGGTTCTACTTATAGGTGAGAAGAACATTTAAAATGAAAAGGAAACACTGAACATATAGATTAATAGCCTTCACATATAAAGCCTCACATAAATTGATCAGAAAAATCCTCAGAACTCAAATTTTTAAGTGGTCAAAGGACAGCATCAGATAATTTACAGAAGATTAATGAAAATATTAATAACATTTGGGAAATGTTCAATGTCACTGACTAATAAGGATATTATATTTTACCTATCAAACTTGCAAAAAAATACCATTAACTCTAATTCCAATGCTAATGCCCTCTGGAGATCAAGAAATAAAAGCTATCAGGAGAAATTGCATGGAAGTTGTGCCATGAAATGGGCATCGGGATGAATTTTGGAGAATGCAACTGGCCAAGACTGACCAAAAGCCTTTAAAATATTTGAGTCCATCACCCTAGCAATTCCATTTCCAGGAATCTAATCTAAAGCAATAGCCTGAAATGTAGGAATGGGTCCCTGAGTTTTTTAAGTGTAATGAACACATATAGTTTTTATTATGTGTCAGGCTAAATGCTCTAAAATATTAATTTATCTAATTAATTTTATCATTAGACCATGACTATTACCATTCCCATTATGTAACTGAAGGAACTGAAACACAAAGAAGTTAAAAAATTTGCCCAACACCCCACAGTAATAGCAGGATTTGAACCCAGGTCACCTAAGTGTGGAGTATGTGTTGCTAAGCACTAAGCCTCTAGCCATCCAGACTCTGTCCCAGGGAAATGCTAACAGTTAGGAATCTGAGAGAACTGGACAACTATTGGAAACTGGTGACATGAACATGAAACTCCTGCAGAGCAAGTGGGAGGAGCATCATTAAAATAATTGGCTAAACATTTTAAGATCTTTTTTTCTTAAACATTTAAATAACATTACTAAAAATGTAAGATATTACAAAATGTATAAATATAATCTCAATGTTCTTGTCAAGAAGGCAGAGTAGATAAACACTGTGCTAACCAATTCCCATGACCACATCAAAATTGCACCTAAATTATAGACAAATCAACTGAAGACTATATGAATAGAAGTCCTATGACTAAGAATACAAAAAAGCTTATTGAGACTGGTAGGAGGGGTGAAGATGTGAAATGGGCTAGCCCCACATCTACCTTTGGTGACTGAGAATTAGGAGGGATAGCTCAGCTTCAGGAGTCCCTCCTGAAGAGCAAGTGCTCCCAGCCCAACACCAGGCTTCCCATCCCAGAGCATCAGTATCAACAAGAGGAACCCCAACATCTCATGGTAAAAATCAGTGGTGATTCTGTCTGTCTGAGTGAGAGAGAAGGCTTCTAGAAACCCAAGCGTCCTCTTAAAGCACCAATGCACCGATCCACTCACTTGTGAACATTCACCCTGGGTTCTGACAGGGGCTCAGCAGCTCTGGAGGCACAGGTACATTCAGGGAGTTGTGAGTTGTGTGGTTTCAGAGCAAGGGTTTGAGGGATGGCTGTCATTGTCCCAGTTTTGAGCCCTCCACACACACAGCCAATTCTGAATGTGCATTAATCTTTTGAACACAACTCACCCCACCCTAGTGACTCCCTGAAACTCCACCTCACCCAAATCACATACCTCCTGAGGCTCTTTCAGCAGCTGAGCCTTGTAAGCAGCCAGCAGTTAGCAGCAGACCTTAGGGTACCCTGTGCCTCTTGCTGCCCCAGGCCTGATTTTGGTGGCAGCTGAACTTGGTTTACAGTGTGGCCTCTCCCACACACTTTCAGGTCCATTTCAGGCAGCTACCAACCGCAGATTACACTGTAGCTCCTACCAGGTAGCCCTAAACAAGTAACAGGGAGTGTCCAACCTTGGCCAGCACCAGAGCCCTCCCAAGGGGCTCCAAAAGCAACACATTTCAGTATCCAGTTTTGGATTATAGAAGAGCACCACCTGATTTGCTACACAGGTGGCACAGCCAAAGGGTAGTCTCAGCAGACCCCAGGGCCCACTGGATTGAATTTCATTCCATCAAGTCAGCCTCCCACATAGCAGTTTATACTCCGTGGTCATGGCCAATCCTCACAGCCAGTTAGCCTGAGGGTCAATCTACCCACAGATGTGCCAACAGCAATCAAGGCTCAACTACAACAGGAGGGCACACACAACACACAAAAGGGGCACTCTTGAAATACCCAGCTCAGAAGACCAAAGGGACTGTACCACTGGGTATCAAAGAACACTACTACATAAAGTTTTGCCAATATTGAGAGAATTAGCAGATATACCTAATATGTAAAAACAAACACAGAGAGACAGCCAAAATGAGGAGACAAAGAAACACATCCCAAATAAAAGAACAGGAGAAAACTTCATCAAAAGAAGTAAACAAAATGGAATCAAGCAATCTATCAGGTACAGAGTTCAAAACACAGTTTATAAGGATGCTCAAGGAACTTGGAACTTCAACGAAGAGATCATAAAAAAAGGACATTGAAACCATAAGAAAGAACCAGTCAGAAAAAAATAATATAATAACTAAAACAAATAATACATTAGAAGAACTCAACATCAGAGTAGATGCAGAGGATCAAAGCAGTGATTTTGAAGACAAGGTTAAAAAAACAATGGGAACATAAACAGAAGGAGGAATTTAACAAAAATTGAAGATAGTTTAAGGGACCTCTGGGAAAACATCATGTATAACTACATCATAGGGACACCAGAAAAGGAAGAGAAAGAACAAGGGCCTGAAAATCTTTTCGAATAAACAATGACTGAAAAATTTCCTAACCTCACAGAAGAAATAGAAGTACAAGTCAAGGAGGCATAGAGTCGCAAATAAAATGAAACAATGAGGCCCACACCAAGACAAAACATAATTTAAATAGCAAAGGTTAAAAACAAAGAATCTTAAGAGCAGCAGATGAAAGACAGCTATAAAACTATTAGCTGATTTGCCAACAAAACGTCTGCAGGGCAGAAGAAATTGACATGAAATATTCAAACTGATGAGAGGGAAGGACCTACAACCAAGACTACTCTACCCATCAAGGCTACCATTTACATTGAAGAAAAGATAAAATCTACCCAAATAATAAAATTTAAAAGTGATTGTCATCACCAAACTAATATGACAAGAAAGTTAGGGGGACTTCTTTAGGAAAAAGAAGAATTTAGCATAGATATATAAGGTCTGTCTGAAGAAAGTCCAGAAAAAGTCCAGCAACTATTAACATAACAAGAATGGTTTATGCGACCCTGATATAATCTGGCAGCCAAGGACAGTAGGACTGGAATGTGCGTGTATGAACAATGACAACTTCACTGTACTAGTCAGTGGAGGCAATAGATGCTGCTGAGTGAGCATGTTCTGTGGCTCTTCCATTCAATATGACTAAGCAAGTAGAACAATGAATATGAATTCGATTTTGTGTTAAGCTCAATTCCTCTGTGGAATCTATTTGAATAATTCAGAAGGCTTTTGAGAATGATGCAATGAGTGCAGTGTAAATAAAAGTGTGGCACAAACACTTCAAAGATGGTCAGAAATCTGTTAAAAGTGACCCACATTCTGGAAGACCTACAACAAGCAGAACACCTGAGAATGTTGAACGTCTATGGGCTGTAATAAACAAAGATTGGTGACTGACATTGCAAGAACTAGAAACTTAATGGGTGGTTCCAAAAACTACNTCTTCCATTCAATATGACTAAGCGAGCAGAACAATGAATATGCATTCGATTTTGTGTTAAGCTCAATTCCTCTGTGGAATCTATTTGAATAATTCAGAAGGCTTTTGAGGATGATGCAATGAGTACAGTGTAAATAAAAGTGTGGCACAAACACTTCAAAGATGGTCAGAAATCTGTTAAAAGTGACCCACATTCTGGAAGACCTACAACAAGCAGAACACCTGAGAATGTTGAACGTCTATGGGCTGTAATAAACAAAGATTGGTGACTGACATTGCAAGAACTAGAAACTTAATGGGTGGTTCCAAAAACTACTGGCTTTTCCTGAAACTAAAGTCACCTTTGAAAAAAAAGATTTCAGGCCATTGATAAGATTAAGGAAAATACAACAGGGCAGCTGATGGCAATTTCAACAAAGGATTTTGCAGAGTGTTTTGAACAGTTGAAGGATGCTTGGAAAACTGGGTGAGGTCTCAAGGTGCCTACTTGGTTGTTGTTAATCACAGTCTTATTTTATTTAAAATTTATTTAAAACCAACTCTTAATTTTAGTGATTTTTCCTATTGTTTGGTAGTCTCAATTTTGTTCATTTTTGCTCTAACTTTTATCTTCTCTATTTTGCTAATTTTAAGCATAGTTTACTCTTCTCTTTTTCACAGGTGGCAGCTGAAGTTCCAGAGGGATATTTCAGTGGCTGCAGGGTTCCTCTGAGAAATGTAGGATCTAAACGCCAAGGTGGGCTCCCTAGCTTATAGCACCAGAGCCAAAATGAACCCCAGATAACATTCAGCTGTGAAAAGCAGCAGAGTTTCTGACTCCCAGGTGGAGGGCCAACATACAAAACTTTGTTTACAGCCACTAACCCTGGACTCCAGCAGAGGGAGGGCAGAGTGGACCAGAGACACTTGAGAAGAGTCGGGTTGGTGCATCTGGGGAGAGAACTGAAGGAATAAACACCAGCATCCCTGTGCTGAGTCATTCCCTGTAATGCAGAAACCATCTTTCTCAGACAAAGCACTCCTCTTCAAGTGGCATCAGCCTGAAGGGAAGCAAGAGCCCCACCCACAGGAATTTCTGTGCCTCACTCTGTGGAGCCTAAGCCAGGCTGTGATTACAGCTTGATTAGTCTAACAACTGATGGGTTTAACAGTGAATTAGTTTAACAACTATGGCAGAAACACAAAGCAGAAGCCAAAGCAGAAAGACAAAGAAAGACTCCAAAAGAAACCACAAGACATTATCCAGAAGAAGAACTAGATGAAAGAAGGAAAGGAATTTATCAGATAGTGAGTTTAGAATAATGATTATAAGGTTACTCAACAGCATTAAAAAAGATATTGAAACCATAAAAAAGGACTAGTCCCAAATAGGGTAATATCTGAAATAAGTAATACACTGGAAGGAATAAACAGTAGATTAGATGAAGCAGAGGATCAAAAAAGTGATTTGGAAGACAGGATAGAGGAAAAAAACACCCAGACAGAGCAGCAAAAAGAAAATAATTTTAAAAAATGAGGAGAGTTTAAGAACCATTTTGGACAATAGGAAGCAAAACAACATTCATATCATTAGAATCCCAGAAGGTGAAGACAGCAAGCAAGGGATCAAGAACCTATTTGATGACACAATGACTGAAAACTTTCCTAAACTGATGAAGGAAAAGGACACACAATTTCCTGAGCTCAGAGGCCCAAAACAAGTCGGACCCAAGAGGCCTACACCTAGACACATCATATTTAAAATGACAAGGCTTAAAGACAAGGAGAGAATCCTAAAAGCCACAAGAGAAAAGCAGGTAGTTACCTACAAGAGAGCACCAATTAGACTGTCATCTCTCCTGACATCTCTTCAGAAGAGTGGCATGAAATATTCACGTTCGTGACAAGCAAGGACCTACACCCAAGGTTACTTTACCCAGCAAGACTGCCACTTAAAATTGAAGGACAGATAAGGAGCTTCCCAGACCAAAAAAAAAAACCCAGCTAAGGGAGTTTCTTAACGCCAAATCAGTACTGCAACAAATGTTAAAAGGGCTTACTTGAAGAAGAAGAGAAAGAAGGAAGAGGAGACAAGAGGAAAACAGTCTAACAATAAAATGGCACTATATATGTATCAATAATTACCTTAATGTAAAACCACCTAATATAACCACTTTAATGTGATTTAATGGTTTAAATCACAGTTGGCAAACACAAGGCCCAGGAGGTGAATCTAGCCCTCTGCCTTGTTTTATCTGGCCTGGCACCTTGTTTCTACCCAGAAGCAGGGCTGAGCTCTTGCTTAACTCTTAAGGGGAAGTTACATTTATTTAGTCCTAAAATTACATTTGGCCCTTTGAAGGCAACTACAAGGCTGATGTGTACCCTGATTAAAATGAGTTTGATACCACTGGCTTAAATGATCCAACCAAAAGACACAGGGTAGCTGAATGGATGAGAAAACAAGACCTATATATATTCTGCCTTTAAGACACTCATCTCAGATCAAAAGATACACAGAGACTAAAAGTAAGGGATGGGAAAACTCATGAAAAAAGGAAAAGAAAAAAGGTGGTGTAGCACTAACTTTATCTAACAAAACATACTTTAAAATTAAGGCTATGGCCCTGGTTGGTTTAGCTCAGTGGATTGAGCACAGGCCTGTGAACCAATGGGTCGCTGGCTCAGTTCCCAGTAAGGGCCCATGCCTGAGTTGTGGGCCATGTTCCTAGTAGGGTGCACAAGAGAGACAACCACAAATTGATCTTTTTTTCTCCCTCTCTTTCTCCTTCCCTTCCCTTCTCTCCAAAAATAAATAAATAAGTAAATAAAAATTAAAAAAATAAAACTAAGGCTATAGTAAGAGACAAAGAAGGACACTAATAATGATAAAGGAAATATTCAACAAGAGGATATAACCCTAGTAAATATTTACACATAAAAAAAAAAGGAGCACCTAAATATGTAAAGCAAATCTTGATGGACATAAAGGGAGAGATTGACAGAAATACAGTCATAGTCAGGGGTATTAACACCCTATTGATTTCAATAGATAGACCTTCCAGGCAGAGTATCAACAAGGAGACAGCAGCCTTAAATGACTCACTAGATTTAATGGATTTAATTGATATCTTCATAGCATTTCACCCCAAAGCAGCATAATATACATACTTTTCAAGTGCACGTGAATGTTTTCTAGGATAGACCATATGTTAGAACACAAAACAAGTCTCAATAAATTTCAGAAGATTGAAATCACATCAAGCATCTTTTCAGACTATAATGCTATGAAACTAGAAATCAATCCCAAGAAGAACACTGAAAAACAAGGAAAAACATAGAAGCTAAATAACATATTATTAAACAATGAATGGGTCAAAACTAGATCAAGGAATAAATAAAACAATACCTTGAAACAAATAAAAATAAAGACATAATAATCCAAAATCTATGGAATACTTGGAAAGCAGTCCTAAGAGGGAAAGAAATTCATAGCATTTAGAGTATCTCAAGTAACAAGAAAAAGCTCAAATAGACAATCTAACTTTACCCTTAAAGGAACTTTAAAGAAACAGAAACAAAACCCAAATGAGTAGAAGGAAGAAAATAATTAAGAGCAGATCAGAAATAAATGAAATACTGTCTTAAAAAATGAAACAAAAGATCAATGAATCCAAGAGCTGGTTCTCTGAAAAGATAAACAAGATTAACAAACCTTTTTTTTTTTAAGAAAAAAAGAGAAAGAACCCAGGTAAATAAAATCAGAAATGAAAAAGGAGAAATAACAACTGACACCAAAGAAATACAAAGGATTGTAAGAAAATATTATGAACATGCAGTTCCAGCCAAGGTGGAGGTGTAAGTAGACATACTTCACCTTCTCATACAACCAAAAACAGAAAACAACCAATTTAAAAAGAAAAAAACAACCAAAATTGTTAGAAAATTGAACTGTATAGAAGTCAAACAACCAATGAGTTAAAGAAGAAACATTCACTTAGACTAGTAGGAGGGGCAGAGACAGGCAGCTGAGGCAGACAGAACATGTGGCAAGGCAATGGTTGGAAGACCTGGTGTGAGGTAGTGCCTGTGGTGGCTAGAGGACTGATTGGTGTCATATTTGTGTGTGGATAAACCAGGAGGAACAACTGGGATGTGAGACAGAATGCACAACCCAGGGTTCCAGTGCCGGCAAGATAAAGCCTCAGTCTCCAGCTGTAAAAACGTGTGGGTGTCATGGTGTCAAGAGAAACTGCCAGACTCTTGCAAGCAAGTCAAGAGCCAAGAAACCCACATTGTTCCCTCTCTGTCCCCACCCCTCAATACAGTACTACAATGTGGAGAAGTAGGTTGTCCCACCCTGGAAAATACCTACAACTCTGCCCCTTACAATGTAACAGGTGTGCTAAGATGAAGAAATATGGGCCAAATGAAAAAATAGATAAAAATTCCAGTAAAAGAACTCAGTGATGATGAGATAGTCAACCTATCAGATACAGCATTCAATCACTAGTAATCAGAATGCTCACAAAAATGACTGAGTATGGCCACAAAATAAAAGAAGAGGTAAAGGCTATACAACATTAAATAAAGCAAATATACAGGGAACCATCATTGTAGGCAGGGAAGGAAACTAGGGCTCAAATCAATTATTTGGAACAAAAGGAAGAAATAAACATTCAACTAGAACAGAACAAAGAAACAAGAATTCAAAAAAAATGAGGAGAGGTTTAGAAACCTCACAGACAACTTTAAACATTCCAACATCCAATTCATAGGGGTGCCAGAAGGAGAAGAGGAAGGGCAAGAAATTGAAAACCTATATGCAAAAATAATGAAGGAAAACTTCCTGGTGAAGAAAATAGACATACATGCCCAGGAAGCTCAGAGAGTTCCAAATAAGTTAGATTCAAACAGGAGCACACCAAGACACATCATAATTAAATTATCCAAAATTAAAGAGAAGGAGAGGATCTTAAAAGCAGTACGAGAAAAGAAGATAGTTTCTTACAAAACACCATTAGACTATCAGCTGATTTCTCAAAAGGAACCTTGTAGGCAAGAAGAGGCTTGTCTTAAAGAAAGTAGTATTCAAAATCATGATAGGTAAAGACCTACATCCAAGATTACTCTATCCAGCAAAGCTATCATTGAAAATCGAAGGGCAGATAAAGTGCTTCCCAGATAATGCCAAGTTAAAGGAGTTCATCATCACAAAGGCCTTATTATATGAAATGTTAAAGGAATTTATCTAAGAAAAAATAGAAGATTAAAACTATGAACAGTAAATAACATCAAACAACTATCAACAAATGAACCAAAACCAAAAACTAAAAGAAAAATAAATTAAGAGAACAACTAGAACATAAGACAGGAAGATGGCAGCAGATAGGACAAAAGATTTCTCCTCCTTCCACAGCCGGAGAAAAACCGGGCTAATCTGCGGAGGAGCGCAGCGGATAGCCAACAGGGACCCAGCATATAGGAAGGCAGGACTCCAGAAAGTGTAGCAGACACTGAATGACCAGAGGTTGAGGAGAGGAGAAGACTGCAGATCAACAAGGTAGGAGGGAGCAGCACAGAGGCTGCAGGCCCTCCACCAGGCCGCACCAGGGCCCTGGCCAGGACACCTTGGTCACTGAGAGCGGAGGGCAGGCAACAACAACCCTGGGAGAGAACTAGTCACCAGCACCCTCCCTATTCGGCAGTGCGCAGATTGGAAAACACCAGGAGAGATTGGTTTGCCTGTACTGGCAGAGAGAGGAGTGGGCATTGGGAAGCAAACCAGAGAGCTCTGATAACCCGTGGAGTCAGGCAGCAGTTGTCAGTTTGGGAGAACTGAGAGTTGCCCGTGCGTTCCCTGTAGCTCAGGGTCAGAGCAGGGTCTCCCACAGTCTCAGGGAGCCTTGGGCTGCTAGCAAGGCCCCTGAAAGAAAGCCAGCCATCAGCTCCCTCCCTACCCAGCCGGGTGCAGACTGAGAAGTGCTGGGAGTCAGGCTGTGCCTGTGGGCTTGGGGGAACTGAGAGTCACCCATGCATTCCTTGTAGCATGGGACCTGAGCTGGCTCTCCCACAGTCTCAGGGAGCCTTGGGCTACTAGCAAGGCCCCTGGAAGAGAGCCACTCATCAGCTCCCTCCCTGCCCAGCCGGGCACAGTCTGAAAAATGCCGGGAGTCAGGCCATGGTTGCCGACTTGGGAGAATTGTGAGTTGCCCTGTGTGTTCTGCCACAGCACTGGGAAAGGTCCACGCCCAAGCCTGTGAGACAAGGAAAGCCTGGCTGGAAGTGCACGCCCTCACGCCACGCCAGGGCTGGGAAGCCTGGGGAAAAATCTGCTCTCAGTGGGGTGCAGAAGAATGGTGCCAGTCTTGATCTTGGGAGGGCACTGGCAAGACCAGTTGAGTTCACTGAGAATTGAGAAAGGCCACACTAATAGCCTCTCAGGCTGCTGTAGCTAGGAGACCAGAAGAAAAGGTTTGACCAGCTAGAAACCAACAAGAGGAGTAGGTGGAAGTGGAGAACACCAAGATACCTGCAGGAGACTGCACCACTGAATTTCACAGGTATCCTACCACAGAAGTTCACACCATAAACCAAGGGAACCAGAACAGATCAATTTAAGAAGCTGAGGTCAACAAGAAGAGCAACACAAACAGTGGGAAGACAAAGAAACAATCCCCAAATGAAAGAAAAGGCGGAAGCCTCAGAAAGAATGTTAGATGAAATAGAGGCAAGTCAACTATCAGATATGGAATTCAAAGCAGTGGTTATCAGGAAATTCAAAGAGCTTACAACGAGCTATCAGAAACTACAGGGGAGCTACAATGAACTCTCCGCAAACTATACCAACATGAAAAAGGAAATAGAAACCATCAGCGAAGGCCAAGAGGAAATGAAGAAATACAATTTCTGAACTGAAGAACACAGTAGAAGGTATGAAGAGTAGGATCGATGTGGCTGAAGACTGCATAAGCGAGCTAGAGGACAGGGTATAAAGAATTTCCCAGACAGACCAAGTAATGGAAAAGACAATCAGAAAGAATGAGGAGAGTTTTAGAGAAATGCAAGACAATATAAGACATAATAATACGAATAATAGGAATACCAGAAGGAGAAGAAGAAGAACAAGGGATGGAAAACCTACTTGAAAGAGTAATAACTGAAAATTTCCCTAAGTTGAGGAGACATAAAGTCACATAAATCCAGGAATCCCAGAGAGTCCCAGGCAGGTGGAACCCAAAGAGGCCTACTGCAAGACACATCATCATTAAAATGGCAAAACTCCAAGACAAAGAGAGAATCCTAAAGGCAGCAAGGGAGAAAAAAGAAGTAACATACAAGGGGAGTTCCAATAACTTTGGCTGCTGACTTCTCAATGGAAACATTCGGCAAGAAATATTCCAAGTAATGAGAAACAGAGGCCTACAACCAAGGCTATTGTACCCAGCAAAGCTCTCAATCAAGATAGAAGGCCAAATAAAGAGCTTCCAAGACAAAAGAAGTCTAAAAGAATACACCTCCACCAAACCACACTACAAGAATTACTAAAAGGGCTGCTTTAAGGAAAAGAAGGGAAAGAGAGATGGAGAGGAACACAGGTACATAAATAGCAATGAATAAGTACCTATCAATAATAACCTTAAACGTAAATGGATTAAATGCACCAATTAAAAGACATAGAATAGCTGAATGGATAAGAAAGCATGACCCACACATATGCTGCCTACAAGAGACCCACCTCAGGTTAAAAAACCACCACAGACTAAAACTAAAAGGATGGAAAAAAACTTTCCAATCAAATGGACAAAAAAAAAAAAAGCCAAGGTAGGAATTCTCATATCAGTCAAAATTGACTTCAAAAAAAAAAGGGCCATCAAGAGAGACCCAGAAGGTCACTTCATAATACTCAAGGGAAGAATCCACCAAGAAGACATTAACATAGTAAATATATATGCACCCAACATAGGAACCACTAAATATATAAGAAAAATTCTAGAAGACTTCAAGAAAGATATTGACAGCAACACAATTACAGTAGGGGATTTTAACACCCCACTGTCAAAAATAGACAGATCTTCCAAACAAAATATCAACAAAGATATAGCCTCACTAAACAACACCCTAGATGGAATGGACTTGACTGATATATAGAGAGCCCTTCATCCCAAAGAAGCTAAATACACATTCTTTTCAAATGCACATGGAACATTTTCAAAGATAGACCACATGATAGGCCACAAAACGAGCCTCAAGAAATTCACGAAAATTGAAATGATACCAAGCATTTTCTCTGATCACAAGGTACTGAAATTAGAAACCAACCCCACAGGAAAAAACCCAAAATGCCCCAAATCATGGAGACTGAATGGTATGCTATTAAACAACAAATGGGTCAAGATTGAAATTAGGGAAGAAATCAAAAAGTTTCTGGAAACAAATTAAAATGAACTCACAACAATCCAAAACTTATGAGACACAGTGAAGGCAGTCCTGAGAGGGAAGGTCATAGCAATACAGGCTTACCTAAAGAAAATACAAAAATTTCAAACAAACAACCTAACCCAACGCCTGCAAGAACTTGAGGAACAACAGCAAAGAGAGCCCAGAGCAAGTAGAAGGAAGGAAATAACCAAGATCAGAGCATAATTAAATGACATAGAGACTAAAAGCATAATTCTAAGCACCAATAAATCCAGGAGTTGCTTTTTTGAAAATATAAAATAGACAAACCTTTAAGTAGGCTCATCAAGAAAAGAAGAGAGATGACCCAAATAAACACAATCAGAAATGAAAGAGGAGAGATTACAACTGATACAAAAGAAATAGAAGGGATTGTAAGAAATTACTATGCAGAAGTGTATGCCAAGAAATTTGAAAACCTAGGTGAAATGGACAAATTTACAGAAAAATATAATCTTCCAAAACTCAATGAAAAAGAAGCAGAAAACCTGAACAGGCCAATAACAGCAAATGAAATTGAAGCAGTAATAAAAAAACTCCCATCACACAAAAGCCCTGGACCAGATGGTTTCACAGGAGAATTCTACAAAGCGTTTAAGGAATCGCTAACCCCTATTCTTCACAGACTATTCCAAAAAATCCAAAATGATGGGAAACTCCCAAACTCTTTTTATGAAGCCAGGATCATCCTAATTCCAGATAGAGACACAACAAAGAAAGAAAACTACAGGCCAATATCCCTGATAAACATAGATGCTAAAATCCTCAATAAAATATTGGCAAATGGCATCCAACAATACATCAAAAAGATCATACACCATGACCAAGTGGGATTCATCCCAGGGATACAAGGATGGTTCAATATCTGCAATTCAGTAAATATAATACATCACATAAACAAAAGCAAAGACAAAAACCACATGATCATATCAATAGACACAGAAAAAGCTTTTGATAAGGCACAACACCCATTTATAATAAAGGTACTCAGAAAATGGGAATAGAGGGAGCATTCTTCAATATAATAAAGGCCATATATGAAAGACCTACAGCCAACATCATACTCAATGGGCAAAAACTAAAAGCTTTTCCACTAAGATCAGGAACAAGAAAAGGTTGTTCACTTTCAACACTTCTATTCAATATACTATTGGAAGTTCTAGCCACAGTGATCAGACAAGAAAAAGAAATAAAAGGCATCCAAATTGGAAAAGAGGAAACAAAACTGGCATTGCTTTCAGATGACATGATTATGTACATGGAAAATCCTATAGCCTCTACCAAAAAACAGCTCGGACTAATGAATACATTTGACAAAACAGCGGGATACAAAGTCAATATCCAGAAATCAAAGGCATTTTTGTATACCAACAATGAAACAGCAAAAACAGAAATCAAGAAAAAATCCCATTCGATATAGCAAAAACAAAAATAANCAACATCATACTCAATGGGCAAAAACTAAAAGCTTTTCCACTAAGATCAGGAACAAGAAAAGGTTGTTCACTTTCAACACTGCTATTCAATATAGTATTGGAAGTTCTAGCCACAGTGATCAGACAAGAAAAAGAAATAAAAGGCACCCAAATTGGAAAAGAGGAAACAAAACTGGCATTGCTTTCAGATGACATGATTACGTACATGGAAAATCCTATAGCCTCTACCAAAAAACAGCTCGGACTAATAAATACATTTGACAAAACAGCGGGATACAAAGTCAATATCCAGAAATCAAAGGCATTTTTGTATACCAACAATGAAACAGCAAAAACAGAAATCAAGAAAAAATCCCATTCGATATAGCAAAAACAAAAATAAAATATCTGCGAATAAACCTAACCAAGGAGATTAAAGACATTTATGCAGAAAACTACACAACACTGAAGAAAGAAATCAAGGAAGACACAAACAAATGGAAACATATACCACGTTCATGGATTGGAAGAATTAACATCATCAAAATGTCCATACTACCAAAAGCAATTTACAGATTCAATGCAATACCTATTAAAATACCAATGGCATACTGCACAGACATGGAACAAAGACTTCAAAAATTTATATGGAACTATAAAAGACCCCGAATAGCAGCTGCAATTTTGAGAAAGAACAAAGTTGATATCAAACTGTATTACAAGGCCACTATAATCAAAACAGCCTGGTATTGGCATAAAAACAAGCACATAGACTAATGGAATAGAACAGAGAGCCCAGAAATAAACCTAAATCTCTACAGTCAATTAATATTTGACAAAGGGGGCAATAACATAAAATGGAGTAAAGGTAGCCTTTTCAACAAATGGTGTTGGGAGAACTGGACAGCTACATGTAAAAAAAAAGAAAGAAACTCGCGCACCAACTTATACCATACACCAAAATAAATTTAAGGTGGGTAAAAGACTTAAATATAAGTTGTGAAACCATTAAAGCCCTAGAGGAGAGCAATGGCAGGAAAATCTCAGATATTCCACACAGCAGTATTTTAACTGATACATCCCCTAGAGCCAGGGACATAAAGGAAAGAATAAACAAATGGGATCCCATCAAAATTAATAGCTTCTGCCTGCCTAGGGAAAACAGTATCAAGATAAAAAGGGAAGCAACAGTTTGGGAAACATATTTGCCAATGATACCTCAGACAAAGGTTTAATCTCCAAAATATACAAAGAACTCACTCAACTCCGCTCTAAGAAGACGAGCAATCCAATTAAAAAATGGGCAAAGGACTTTCACATACACTTCTCCAAGGAGGACATACAGAGGATCCAGAGACACATGAAAAGATGCTTAATATCGCTAGCTATCAGAGAGATGCAAATTAAAACCACAATGAGATACCACTTAACACCAGTCAGAATGGCTACTATAAACAAAGAAACAAACAACAAGTGCTGGAGAGGTTGTGGGAAAAAGGGGACCCTAGTTCACTGTTGGTGGGATTGCAGACTAGTACAACCACTATGGAAAACAGTATGGAATTTTCTAAGAAAACTAAAAATGAACATGCCTTTTGACTCAGCAATTCCACTGTTAGGATTATATCCTAAAAACCCTGAAGTACCAGTCCAAAAGAACCTATGCACCCCAATGTTCATAGCAGCACAATTTACAATAGCCAAGAGTTGGAAGCAACCTAGATGCCCATCAGTAAATGGCTGGATCAAAAAGCTATGGTACATTTACACAATGGAATTCTATGCTGCAGAAAGGAAGAAGGAGCTCCTACCCTTTGCAACATCATGGATGGAACTGGAAAGCATTATCCTGAGTGAAATAAGCCAGGCGGTGAAAGACAAATACCATATGATATCACTGTTAACAGGAATCTAAACAACAAAACAAACAAGCAAGCAAAATATGACCAAAGACACTCAAATCCAGAACAGGCTGTCAGGGACCAGAGGGGAGAGGGGAGAGAATCACAGGGGTAAAGGGGATGGACTCACATGAACAAGTAAGTATAAAGGACACATGGACAATAATTAAGGTGTGGGATGGAAATGGGAGAGAGGTGGGGAGCACTGGGGGGGGGGCAGGGCTGGAAATGTAAGACAGAAAACTATACTTGAACAAGAATTAAATTAAAAAAAAGAAAATTACTAGAACAGTAAAAGAACCACAGATATGGAGTATACATGGAGGGTTATCAGCAGGAAATGGGCAGGGAGAATGGGGTAAAAGGTACAAAGAATAAGTAGCATAAATGGTAGGTAGAAAATAGACAGGGAGAGGGTAAGAACAGTATAGAAAATGGAGAAGTGAAAGGATTTATACGCATGACCCACGGACATGAACTAAGGAGGGGAATGCCAGGCAGAGGAGTGAAAGGGGAGAAAAAAGAATGGGGCTAATCCATATAGCCCAATCAATCAAATATACTTTAAAAATAATATAAGGTAAAAAATCTAAATAAGTAAATAAATAAAATTTATGGGGGAAAATAAAATATTATGAACTATATGCCAATAAACAGCAGAACTTGGAAGAAATTGATACATTCCTAGAAACACAATTCTCCAAAACTAAACCAGGAAGAGCCAGAGAATATGTATAGACATATCACACCTAGTGAACTTAAAGTAGCAACAACAACAACAAAAAACCCCTCCCAACAAACAAAAGCTATGGACTGGATGGCTTCACAGGTGAATTTTATAAATTATTCTGAGAACTAACATCTCTCCTCAAACTATTTCAAAAATTCAAGAGGATGGAAGGCTCCCAAAGGCCAGCATTATCCTAATTCTAAAACCAGATACAGACACTAAAATTAAGAATATTATCTGGCCAATACCCCTGATGAACATAGATTCTAAAATTCTGAACAAAATATTAGCAAGTGAATACAGCAATGCATCAAAAAACCATCATTGAGATTTATTTCATGAATGCAAGATAGGTACAACATTCACAAATCAATAAATGTGATTCACCACTTAAACAAAATGATATCGATAGATGCAGAAAAAAACATTTTGTAAAATTCAGCACTCATTTGTGATAAAAAAAACTCTCAGCAAAGCGGAAATAGAGGGAACATACTTAAACATAGTATGTCCATATATGACAAACCCACTGTCAGTATCATACTCAATGGGAAAAAACTAGTAGTCCCCTTAAGATCAGGAACAAGACAGGGATGTCTACTTTCACTTCTCTTATTAGACATAGTGCTGGAAGTCCCAGTCACAGAAATCAGAAAACAAGAATAAATAAAAGGCATCCAAATTGGAAAGGAAGTAATAAAATTGTCTTTATTTGTGATGATCTGATACTATATAGAGAGAACCCCAAAGATTCCATCAAGAGGGGGGAAAAAGAAAAAAAACGATTCCATCAAGAAACTACTAGAACTGACACACAAATTCAGCAAAAAAGCAGGATGCAATATTAATATCCAGAAATCAATTGCATATTTCTATGCATATTTATTCAATAACAAACTAACAGAAAGAAAAATTAAGAAAACAGTCCCATTCAAAATTGCTTCAAAAAAGAATAAAATACCTAGGAAAAGACCTGACCAAGGATGTAAAAGACATGTATTCAGAAAATTATAAGCCACTGAAGGAAGAAATTGAATAAGACACGAATAAGTGGAAGCACAACCATGTTCATAGCTAGGAAAAATTAGCATCATTATAATGTCCATACTACCCAAACAAATCTATAGACCATGAAATCCTATCAGGATTCCAATGACATATTTCACAGAACTAGAATAAATATTTCAACAATATGTATTGAACCACAAAAGATCCAGCACAGCAATAGCATTCCTGAAAAAGAAGGACAAATTTGGAGGAATCATGCTACCTAATATCAAACTATACTATAAGGCCATAGTAATCAAAACAGCATGAAACTTGCATAAAAACAGACACTGAAATCAATTTAACAGAACAGAGAGCCAGAAATAAACCCACACCTTTACAATCAATGAATATTTGGCAGAGGAAGTAAGCACACACAATGAGCTAAAAGTAGTTCATTCAATAGTGTGTGGAGAATTGGACAGGTGCATACACAAAGATGAATCTAGACCACCTTACACCACACAGACAAATAAATTCAAAATGAATGAAAGACTTACATGTTATACCTCAAACCATGAAAATCCTAGAAGAAAACACAGGCAGCAAAATCTTAGACATTGTTTGTAGCATTTTTTTTTTTCAGATATATATCCCCATGCAAGGGAAACCAAAGAAAAAGTAAACCAATGGAACTCCATCAAAGTAAAAAGGTTTTGCACAGCAAAGGAAATCATCAACAAAATGAAAAGACAACCCTCAGAATGGGAGAACATATTTGCAGATATACCTGATAAAGGGTTAATATTAAAAATGTATAAAGTACTTACAAAACTCAATACCAAAAAAACAAACAACCTAATGAAAAGTTGGGCAAAGGACTTGAATAGACACTTCTCCAAAGAGGACATACAGGTGGCTAAAAGACATATGAGGAGATGCTCAACATCACTAATCATCAAAGAAATGTAAATAAAACCACAAAGAGACATCATCTCACATCTGTCAGAATGGCTATTATCAATAAATCAATAAACAAGTACAGGCAAGGATGTGGAGAAAGGGCAACCCTTTTGCACTGCTGGTGGGAATGCAGATTGGTGCAGCTACCATGGAAAACAGTGTGGATACACTTCAAAAAGTTAAAAAATCAATTTGCTTTTTTGACCCAGCTAAACCACTTCTGGGAGTATATCTGAAAACACCCTAAACACTAATTTGAAAGAATATGAGCACCTCTGTGTTCATTGCAATGTTATTTACAATTGCCAAGATATGGAATCAGCCCAAATGTCCACCAATAGATAAATAGATAAAACAGCTATCAGATATTTACACAATAGAACACGATTTGGCTGTGAAAAAGAAAATTTTATCCTTTGTGATAATATGGATGGACCTGGAGAACATTATGCTAAGTAAAATAAGACAATCAGAGAAACATAAGTACCATATGATTTCACTCATATATAGAACCTAGTGAACAAGAAAAATGGGGACAGACATAGATGAAGAGCAGGATGACAGCTAGTGGTGAGGGGTGAGGGAAGTTAGGTGGTGGAAGGATTGAGCAAAAAGGAAAAAGGACCCCTGGACAGGGAAAAAAGTGTGGTGATTGATGATGATGGGTATAAGGGGAAATAAATGGTAATAGAAAAAAACAATATTTTTTTAAGAATCTGCCCATCACAAATACATAAACACTAATTAATACCCTCTCTGGTCATATTTTGGTTGCTTGTTTGGGACACTGAGATAAAGAACAAACTAACAGTAACTAGAGGGAAGGAAGGAGAAGGGTAATGGTGGGAAATAAGGGAGGGGTCATCAAGGAATGTATACGGAGGACACAGGAACAAAGACAAGAGGGGTGGGATCAGGGAATGGAAGGTGGTAGGTATGGGGCAGGGGGTAGTGGTGGAGGGAAAAAGGAGACAACTGTACTTGAACAACAATAAAATATAAAAACATTTTTAAGACACATCTTCTTTTAAGATTCAATCCACATTCCTCACAATGGCTCAGGCCTCATTCCCTCCTGGGCTCTCTATCCTAATCTCTCATCATTTGCTCAGGGGCCCAACAGACCATGGTACCCAGTTCTTCCTGGTACCCACATTGTTCTCTCAACTCCACCTCCACACTCTTCCATCTCCTTCTGCCCAAGCCCAAACCCTAGTCCTCACACTTCCTTTACCAACTCCTCCTCAGCTTTCTAGACTCAGTGCAGGGCTAATGGTTCCTGATAAGCCCAAACACACACATGGAGGTTACTTGGCACTCTACATTGCTAACATCAGTTAAAAAATTTATCAAATACAAATGACTTATTTCCTAACCTACCTTCCCCAGGAAACAATAAACAAGTTCTGTGCAGGGACAGTGGTTTTCATCCTTTATTTCTAGCACCAAGCTGAAGGGACTTGCACAGAGCATTCCTCATAAAAGAGTTCTACAAGGACAGTGCCCAAATGGCATCAGAACCAGGGCAGGCAGGCAGGCCTACCACTTGTAGCCTGCAGAAGTTCAAGTACAAAATCTCTCATTTTCACATTAAAACTTTTTTATGTTAAGAGACAACCATGACTAACTTTTAACAAACATTTGTCTTTATTCTTTCATGAAGATTTACCCAAAAGATTTGGATTACAGGGTGATGGAATGAAAAAAAATGACCTCAGAAGGTCAGGAAAAACAGGCCTATTTTCAGTTCTGCCAATTAAATACTGTGTGTTCTTGGGTAAATTACCTTACTTTTCTGGGCTTTGGTGTATTTACTTTTCAAATAAAATTTTATATTAGATGATGATAATAATATATGTACTTACTAAAACCACTTGCTATATCTAGGCACTTTTGAATAAATGATCTCATTTTCTCGCAACACTATTTTACAAACAACTAAACTGAGACTTGGAGGCTAAATATTTGTATTCTCTGGTACTGGCAAAACAGTGATTATCAGGAAGGCCGCCCCATGATGCTCTACCTCATTCCTCTTTTCTGAACATCAATAAAATTCCATTTCAAAACTGTAACTTATTAATGGCCCCCTGCCAAGATTTTTGCAGACGCTAACAGAACAGGTGTCTTCAGTTGGCACACACTGTTTGAACAGCCCTGGACCATCCTGGTCAGTTTGACTCAGTTACTTCTGCTCCTTCCACTCTGCAACTCTGTCTAAGAGTTCCTTGCAGCTCTGAAATTCTATGGTTCTTATACAACCTCTGAATAATTCTTACCAGCCCTTTGCCACACTCTTTTTCCTTCTATTTCAAACTCCAGGATGGAAAGGTGTGTTATGGTATGGCAATCTCCAACTCCCTGGAAACAGTATATCCAAAAATAGCTCAAGCCAAGTGTGCATCCAGCTTTCCCAGGTGCCACCCAACAGAAGCAATGGCTCACCCTGGGGGAGAACAAAAGTTAGTGAGAGCCAAATCTGCTAAAGCAAACTTTAAAATGTGGAATCAAATTACAATCAGCAAATTAAAGTGGTGATGCTGAGTGAGGCAGGAGGCTTTTCCCTAGGCAAGGACAAGTGTTTGAACAAATCTCTCCATCCCTTGCAGACAGTGGTGGTGTTCCCATGCTGACCCCACTGCAAAAAAAAAAAAAAAAACAGAAGCCACAGCCAGGGCAATGGAGCATCTTGGCAGCTCCCACCACTGGTTTCTCAGAATTGCCCATGTCTTCTTCCAAAAGAACCTCAGGAGAACCACAATTTTAAAACTTACTTCATCTGGGAGAGTCAGAATTATTTTGGCAAGTCTCTGAAAGTAGGGGAAAGAGAACTAATCCCTTCCTAACTCCCTCCCCATGACAAAAAAAGAAAAGTTACAACGTAAGGCATATTGGAGCCAGTTACAGAAATACATTTGAAGGTCTGCAATATTGCAAAATGTACAGATTTGGAGAAGTAATTTTGAGTGTAAGTAAATGTCTGGAGACTTTATTTAAATGTCCCTTTGTCTTTGCCTGGGCAAACTGGCACTCCACGATTACAGAAAAGGCCTTTGTTTCTCCGTGACATTAGGGAACTCTGGGTGAAAAAACCAGCCTTCAGGGAATCTGAGGGCAGAAAAGTTGTTCCTATTTTAAGAGCCTGAGGATGCGCCTCTGCTTCCTGCAGGGTTAGAGCATCATTAAGCGGTTTGCTTTAGTTAAACTTATACACTTAATATAATTAATTTACAAGTTACTTCTTTGACAAGTCTTTCCACAATTTACCCAATGCAAAATCTCAAACTTGTGCATAACTTGTGTATAACATGTGCATCTCTAACACCAAATAATTTCATATTACTTACTGCACATTAAAAAACAAAACTACAACTATCCCAAGGAGGTCAATTAAAGTGTTAGGAGGGACTTTCATGTGAGAATAATTTGGAAAAATGATGACATGACAGAGCACAAATGATCAAAATATGTAATAATCCAAAGGGTACTGGAGCCAAATGTAAACATATTCACCAAGTCCCAGAATTTCTGGGAAGAACGGCAGGTTTTGAACATCGAGGGGGTGATTTAGCATAAGTAAAAGGACTAGTGGATTATAAATACATAACATAAAGTTTGGAACTCTCATGTAGAGACTGCTGTTTCTATTCACTCACTTATCTATCCAATCCATATATTCAGTCAGCATATATTTAGATTGAGCACAGTCCCTGCCTCAAGAAGTTCATGATCTTGGAAGAAACAGGGTTCAAGTCAATTACGCAAACATTTTAGAGGCACCTACTAATTGCACGGAGTTGTGCCAGGGTACACCCAAAGATTAGCTGCTGAGATGCAGGAAAGCACAAGGCATCCAGAAATCGCATAAAAAATGGACACACAGCTAGACAGAAGTACATAGGAAGGATCCAGAAAGGCATCTCAGGGAAGCAATGCTTGAGTGAAATTTTAAAGGGTGATTAGAAAACAATGAAGTAAAGGGGGAGAGGAGGTGGAAACTTCAATGAATGGAACATTCTTCCTGACTGCTGGGCCGTGACTGCTAGACCCAGAGGCAACAGCCATCCAGACCTCAACAGCTCCCAGCTGTGGCCTGTGGTTAGTGACTTTTCTCTAATCTTCCAAGACACTCCAGACCTTCACTTCCCAGCTTCTCTCCCAAAGTCCAAGGCTCTCCTTATAATGAATCTTTTATTCCACATCATGGATAGTGGTGCTTTCTTGATCAAACCCTGACTGATACAAATTGTATAACCTCTCACCTCCCACTTTTTCCCAGTGCTCTGCAATAAAAATTGTTTCCATCTCTCCATGGAAAAGGTTTTTAAGGTTACCTGTAACCTCCAACTTTATGGCTTATTATTGTTTTTGTAGAACTTGGTGTTTCTGCATCATTTGAAACCATAGGTGTCTGTCTCCTTTTTCAAAGACTGTTCTCTCATGCTTCCTGGCCTCTTCTTTTCTGTGTATTTGGAGGTGATCTCTTCCTCTTCCTAATCTCTAATATTTTTAGTGTCCCTATCTGTCCAACCAACCTCACCCAGAGCTAGGGCTATAAATGCTGCCACTGTTGGGATCACTCAATTGAATGCCTGAACAAATCTGGAACCATCTTCCTTATTCCTTTTGGCTGACATCTAATAGACATTTTGAACCAATCAATTAAAAAGTGAGCTACCCCAATGCCCCTAAAAACCTGCCCTTGGCCAGTTCCCCTCATCTAGATGATCTCCACCACCCAGGTATGCAAGCCAGAAATCTGGAGGGTTTTTTTTTGGTTCTTTCCTTTCCTCACCCAGTTCCCCCAGATCAACAAGTCCTGCATCCTCCACCTCAAAAATAGCCTAAGTAGAACTCCTTCCCACATATGGGAGACTGTTCTGCATGGTGTGGACCCAGACAGAACCCACATATAGGTTCTCCCATGGAGAATCAAGCCTGAATTGTACCTAGGTCACTTTGAGACTTGTTTTTGCTAAAACCCCTTACCCTGAATTGAGGCAGAAAGTGCTTACTGTAACTTCCTAAAGTCTGTGCTGAACCTTCCAAGGATGAGTGTAATCAGTTCAACCACTTTTCCCTTTGCATTTGCAAATATCCTTCTTCTGTGATGGGATTAGTGGCATCCTCTCCTTTGTTTTCTGCAAAAGATAACCACCTAAAGTGAACCTCTGCATAGTGAATGAGGATCATCATGTAATGTGCCCAGAAAAACAATAAAAGGTTGTCAAGGCAAGGGCTGAGGCTTTTCTCCTCTTGAGAGAGAAGCTGTGCCATGCCTTTTCCTCCACAGGACTCGGTAGTCCATGTGAATTTGTCTCCTCTCATCCATAATGTTGTAGACCCTAAGAGCCAGGGTCCACATCACCCACATCTGTTGCTTTCATATTAATCCCCATCTTCCTCTCTCTAGAGTACTGCACCAGCTTCCTGTGCTTAATCTAAAAGGTCTGTATGCCCATTCTCAATTCTAGCCACCCTCCATACAGCAGTGAGAGTGCTGAACTATCTGTTCAAATTTTCAAATAATTCCATCAGCAATTACAAGATACTTATGGGAACTGTGTCTCGTCTACCACCCTAACCTCAGTTCCTACCCTGAGTATTGTGGTGTTAGCCAAACATCTAGCTCACCCAGGTGCTGGTGTGTGCCAATTTCCTTTCCTCTGGGTGTGGGGGTGACTTTCTTCACAAGTCCCCCTGTGTGCCACAGATGAGAGTGAATATGGCCAAGACATGATGTGATCTGCTTAGGGAGGAGAAGTGACCATTTTCACAGAGGGAAAAGGGCAGTGGCCAGTTTCTCAGAGGAGAAAAAAGCCTCGAGCCCCTTCCTCCAGGGCCTTTTATTGGGTTGTAATACACAGGAATATAGGGCAGCAATGATCAAGCAGTAGATGACATTTCAAAGAAATCTGAAGGATTACTATGAGTCAGTCTGTCAGGAATAGAGTTTTAGGGTTTCTCGCTCGGTGACATTTCAAAGAAATCTGAGGGATTACTATGAGTCAGTTTGTCAGGAATAGAGTTTTAGGGTTTCTCGCTCGAACCCTTAACATATGAATGAAAGCACTCTTAGCAGAGCATATTTCACAGGTTTATCAGGAAGTCTTTGTGATGGCAGATTTTTCCCAAGGACACGCTCTAGCAAGACAAGGAGCTGCACCTCTCCCCATCAGGTATTCAGGCTTAAGGGGATTAGAGCCAGGAAGCACTTCTCCCAGAGAACATGGGGACTCAGGCTCTCTCAAAGTGTGTTGGGGGGTGAGAGTCCATTGCTCTTTCTTTGTTGCAGCCCCCCCCCAAGTCCTTCCACAAAGGCCTCCCAAGTGATCAAATCTGGCTTAGGTTGCCCCCCTGCTGTAAGGGGTCTTACCCATCATTGACTTCCAACCAAGTTTTGGGGGCAGAGAGAGGAAACTGAGGCAGCATTTGCTACCAGAGACAAGCTTTGTCTCCTGCAGCTCATATTCCAGAGGTTGTCCCTCACCCTTAGCCACAAGGGGTAGAGATACAATTCCTAAAAACAGGCGGAGCAGTCTGCAACATCTGGGCTCAGCAAGAAGCATGTAAACAATAATATAAATAGAACCACTTTGAAATGGAGCTGGGGCCAGCAGAGGAACTGCCTTGCATGCCTTATGTTTCAAACCTGTGCAATGATAAAACAGGGAAAAATAACCTGTAGACTGGGCTTAAGCAACTTTGTTTCCCAAAGATAACAAGAAAGCAATTATTATGACAACTGGGCTGATGACTACTGGATTAAAAATTAAAAACATTGTTTAAAATTAACATTGCTATGTTATGTTATTTGCACTAATAGAAATGCCTTTCTTCTGTTGATAAAATTGTTCCCTTCCACTTCTCATAAATACCCATTGCCTTTGTGTCCTAGTGGGAACACTACTTGGGCTTCTGCCTGAGTCAGTGCATCCCAAATAGCTGTTATTGATCTCAAATAAATGCTTGTTGCCACTCACTTTGAAAGGCCTTTTATTTTAAGGTTAGTAAGAATGCAGTATGGTACAGTGCCAGTCTTTTAGGACTACTATAACAAAATACCACAGGCTAGGTGCCTTATAAACAGAGGAGATTTGTTTCTCACAGTTTTTGTGGCTGGAAGTCTAAGATAGAGTTGTCAGCATGGTCAGGTGAGGAGTGGCTGCAAGGTCAGGTGAGGAGTGGCTGCAAGGTCAGGTGAGGAGTGGCCGCAAGGTCACAGACTTCCATTTTATGCTCAGATAACATAGTGAGTGAAAGATCGTTGTGGGGTTATAAGAGCACTTACTGATTCATGAGGACTGAGCATCCCAAAGGGCCCACCTCCCAAGAGCAGCATCACACTGGGCATTAGGATTTCAGCATAGGAATCTGGGGAACAAAAACATGTAGACCTCTAGCAAGTGAGACTTGTGGGGAAGTCTACTACGGCTTTGAGAAAGATTTTCAGAGGAGAGGTGCCTCAAAAAGAGAAGTTTTCTCCTTTACTTCTGGATATTGTTGTGTCTGAATTTGACCCTTGGATGTGGCATTTACCTTGTTTCTTGTGTCATAATACAGTAATCACCAAAGACATCAAATCAACACAGAAAGAAAGATAGAAAGGTCCTGGATCCTTGATAACGTGGTTGTCAATCGCATAACTGTAGAGCCCACCCATCTCAAGACTTCCTAAAGTAGTAAATCATAAATTGCCTTATGGTGGGGGTCAATCTGAGATTGGGTTTCTGACACAAGCACCCAAAAGCATTGTGAAGTTATACCTTCCTTCACCACACTCAACACTGCTTCCTTCTTTCCATCTCTAGAACATGCCAGTTTATTCCTGCCATAGGGCCTCTGTGCTGCTCCCTCCTACTTGGAGTTCCATTCCATTCCATAATTTTGCATACCATGGGCTAAATTCAAGTGTCACCAAGTCAATGGAATTTCCATGACCTCCTAGCTAAAGTGGGATCCTTCTTCTTACTCCAAACTTTTTCTGTTTTATTGCACTCTTTTGTTCTTCATGGCATTTGTCATTATATAATAGTATCCTATTTATCAGTCAAGAAATGTGACCCCAATCAAGGCAATGGTTTTAATAACTCAGAATAGACTGAGTTCATGAGACATTAGTAATGAAGAATTGGCTGGACTTCATCTCCCACTGGGTATAGAACTCAAATAAAAGAGAAGGGTAAGGACAACTTTCAGGTTTCTCAATGGACAGAAGGTGTTGCCAATAACATTGACAGGGACTATAGGAAGTAAACCTGATCTGGATTTGAAGGAAATGAATTTAATTTTGAATATGTTAAACTTGAGGGGAATATGACATACCCATATGGAAATGGCCAGTTATGGTTAGGGGTACAAGTTTGGGACTCAGAAGAACAGTTTGGGTTAGAAATATGGCATGCAGATTGTATTTAAGCTGCCAGAGTGAAAGGGATTATATAGAAAAACCATAGAGAACATAGAATTAAGAAGTCTGAAGGCAAATTCTAAAGAAGAATAATGTCTAAGGAGCAGGAAGAGAGAGAATGACAGCAAAGAGACAGAAAAAGTAGCAGAAATTTTCTTTTAAAAAGGTAGAAGTACGTCATTTCATGGAAGTTTAAGAGAATGTTTTGAAAAGGAGACCATGTGAGACAATGATATTGCTTCAAAGGTCTGATCACATAAGGACTAAAAAGTGCTCATTGACCCCAGTAGCCAGGAACTTACTGGTAATCTAAGCAAAATAACTACATAGAATGCTGGGAACAAGACCCGAACTACAGGGTTTTGATGAGGTGAAGATGTGGAGACAATCTCCTTTCTGAAATTCAGCCGGAACCAGCATTCTTAATCCCAAACGTTTTATCTTTGAGGTTTATTTTCTAACTAGCAGTATGGGAAGTAACATTTGCTAAGAAACTGTTGGTACCATTACACTAAAAAGCCATCAACAAGACAACTTCATATTGCCACATCTAAATAATCACCTTCATAAAAAGATGTCAGTGTAATCACTTCCTTTTGGAGAGGCATGGCTTCTTTAAGGCTATAAAAACATAAAAATGCAAACAATAGAGTTTAGCCTGCAGTCTGATGTATGCCACCCTTCACTTCCCTATGTGTAACTGCTATGAACTTTGCTGCATATCTTCCCAGAATTTTTTCTATGAATTTCTATAGATTTCTTTCAACAAATAATTAAGTGTAATGTGCTATGTACTACATTCTTTGTATGTATAGGTTTTTCTTGTTGCCTTTGAGATAAGAATTTTATTGAGTGAATATTACAAATTTGCTTCTGTCTGTATCTATATAACACATTTTGCAATGCCCCATAATATTTAATAAACTATATTTATGTAACAAAAAGTATTTGGTATCCAATTTTCTCTGTGACCTAATGCAAGGTCAATTTACTTTTATTTATATTGTGTCCATATGCAAGTATTCATGTAAGCTGTATTCTACAAATGGAATTGCTGAGTCAAATAAATGCATTTTTGATTTTTCTTGATCCTCTCAAATTTTATGATCATTATCAAAATGTTATTAAAACAGCTTCACTGATTGGGAAGATAGCAATGTAGGATGTAGGAGTAGGATGGAGCAAATTTCACCTTCCTCTACACACGGGAGAAAAACCTGGCCAATCTACAGAGGAACAGAGCAAACAGACAACAGTATCCCAGCATATATGAAAATAAGAGACCAGAAAATGTAGTGGGCACTGAAAAACCACATGGTAAGGGGATGGCTGCAGGACAATAAGGTCCCAGGGACCCCCATGGGGCCTTGGCTGTAGTCCCAGGCCCAGTGCCCAGCTCTGAGTCTGCCACAGACTCTCTGGGAGCAGCAGGCCTGCCACAGAGGCCTTGGGAGAGAGCCAGGTCAACTGCTCCTTCCCTCCCCAGCCAAGCAGGGTTTGAGCAGCACTAGGAGAGACCTGGCTGCTTGAAGTTGCAGAGAGGGGAATAAGGACAAAGAGGCTAATACACAAGGGCTGTGATTACCCACAGAGTCTGTGGTCGCCAGCTTGGGAGAGTTGAGTCACTGTGTTGGGCTCTGACCGTGATAGTCACTAGTCTTGCTGGAGGAATGGGCTGAACTGAGCAGCAGGCTTGAATAGGAGAAATTTCTCAAAAAGTAAAACTGTTTGGAGGACTCTCCTGTGACAGCCTCTCAGCTTGGCCTACTCCCCACACAGCCAGGCAAAAGGCTGTGTTCCTCCATAGCACTAGAAAGGGTTCACGCCAAAACCCATGGACTGAGGCAGCCTGGCCAGGCACACAGCCCTGCAACCCAGCCCACGGCCATGACCCCTGGGGAGAGAGTGCTCTAAAGAAGACCTGGATTCCTTGCATGGGGTGCTGGGGAGAGGCAACAGACTAGCTCTTGGGAAAATGCTCACAACACAGGCTAAGTACACATGGGAAAGAGAGAAAGGCCACACCAATTGTTCCTCAGCCTGCTGCAGCCAGTGAGACCAGAAAAACTGGTTTGGCCATTTTAAAATCAACAACAGGCATGTGTGTGTGTGTGTGTGTGTGTGTGTGTGTGTAACCTTTAAAAAATATTATTTTTCTTTTATCTTTCAATACCTTGTTCCTCCCTTTCTTCTTTCTTGTTTTATTCCTTCTTCCTTTCTTTCCAAACTTATCTCTTCTTCCTCCCTTCTCCTGCCTCTTTTTATTACCTACAAGTAAGAAAAAAAACTTGAAACTGTGAAAGGACCAGAGTTGGACCGAAAGAGGGGGCATTCCAACAGCTGAAACAGTGAGACGAATCTCACTTTGCTATTGCAGAGAAACTACAAGTTACTGCATATTTGTATTATTATTTTTTCCTTATTCTTACATCTTTTATTTTAATAGTATTTTTGTATTCCTCTTCATTCTGTATAGTCTTCTTTGCTTGACTGGTTCTACTGTATCATTTGACAGCTTTCCCCTGTTCTCTCTTCCACAGTGTATTGCTAATTTACTACCCTTCACATCACTTGTATTCCTTTAGCACACTCAAAGTTCTATACCCGTATACACGTCATCCAGATCACATAGATTCTGTCATCTGATTGTTGCTCTAATATTATTGGAAATAATAGCTGTTCCATACAATTATAAATACTTCACAACACCCTTCCCAGATCTTAGCCCACTTCACACTTTCCTGAACTCTATTACTATAGTGGTTAACTCTATTCTCTCACACACTATACCTATTTACTATCCTGTACTCTCACCTTACCTCAGAATCTGACCTTCCACAACCTCACTGCTTTCTAGATCCAACTCAAAATCCTTCCCTCGCCAACAAGGGTCTTATCTTCTTTCCATCCTTTCTTAAAAGTGGTTAGTTCAGTTGAAGATCACAGTTAACACTATACATAGGCAAAAGATCCCCTAACTTTTCTCTACCAGCTACTACTGTAAATACCATAGAATATCCTCCTGCTGGCATAAACCATTTTGCCTTTCCCTCCAACTGATCACAAAAAAAGAGTAAGTGGAAGCAGTGAACACCAGGATACCCACTGGAAGAGGAAACCCAACAACAAAGGAACCACCAACAGACAATAACAGAAGAAGGAGAAGGAAAACACACAAACTTCAATCCAAGACCTATCTGGAAATACAACTAAATAGTGGAGAAACTTCCCAGTACAAACAACTGAAGAAGGGCAAAAGACAATCCTCAAAACCTTGCACACATAGAGAACTAGCTTCAACACAACCTGCCCTCACTAGCACAACAAATTACAAGAGGTGGTGGACAGAGTGACCATCAGTTAACCAACTGGTGGGAAGGACCCACAAGAGAAAGACCCCAAAATAACCAAAACCCAAAGACAAACAGAGAGCCAACTTAAAGGACAGCCCAAGACCAGTGAGCTGGGGAGATCAAGGAGACTATACCACTGAATCTCACAGGTGTTCTACCACAGAAGTTCACACCATAAACCCAGGGAGCCAGAATATATCAATTTAAGAAGCTGAAGCTAACACGAAGACTCTTGCAAACAATGGGAAGACAAAGAACCAATGCCCAAATGGAAGGAAAGGAGGAAGCCTCAGAAAGAATGCTAGATGAAATAGAGGCAAGTCAGCTATCAGATGTTGAATTCAAAGCACTGGTTATCAGGAAGTTTAGTGAGCTCACAATGAGCTACCAGAAACTACAGGGGAACTACAATGAACTCACTGCAAACTATATCCACATGAAAAAGAAAATATAACCATCAGCAAGGGCCAAGAGAAAATGAAGAATATAATATCTGAACTGAAGAACACAGTGGAAGAAATCAAAAGCAGGTTAAATGAAGCAGAAGATAGGGGCAGTGAGTTGGAGGACAAAGTAGAAAAAAAAACACCTAGAAAGAACAAGAAAAGAAAAAGAGGCTCAGAAAGAATGAAGAAGAATTAAGAGAAATGCAAGACAATATGAAATGTAATAAAATCCATATAACAAGGATACCAGAAGGAGAAGAAGAAGAGCAAGGGGTAGAAAAACTATTTGAAAAAGTAATGATGGAAAACTTTCCTAACTGGATGAGAAAAATATTCACACAAATCCAGGAAACACAGAGTGTCCCAAATAAGAGGAACCCAAAGAGGCCCCTTCAAGGCACATCATAATTAAAATGGCAAAATTCCAAGACAAAGAGAGAAGCTTAAAAGCAGCAAGGGAAAGATAGGAAGTAACATACAATGGATTCCCAATAATGTTAGCTGCTTACTTCTCAACGGAAACACTTCAAGCAAGAAGAGACTGGCAAGAAATATTTCAAGTAATGAGAACCAGAGGCCTGCAACCAAGGCCATTTTACCCAGCAAGGCTCTCAATCAAGATAGAAAGCCAAATAAAGAGCTTCCAAGACAAAAGAAGTCTGAAAGAATACACCTCCACCAACCCAACTCTGCAAGAGATGCTAAAGGGGCTGCTCTAAGGAAAGGAAGGAAAAGAGACAGAAAGGAACACAGGTACAAAACTGGCAATGAATAAGTACCTATTAATAATAACCTTAAATGTAAATGGATTAAATGCTCCAATCAAAAGACATAGAATAGCTGAATGGATAAGAAATCTTGACCCACACATATGCTTCCTACAAAAGACCCACCTCAGGACAAAAGACCTACACAGACTAAAAGTCAAAGGCTGGAAACAAATTTTCCAAGCAAATGGACAGAAAAAGAAAGCCAGGGTAGCAATACTCATATGAGACAAAACAGACTTCCAAAAAAGGCCATAAATAGAGACTCAAATGTCACTTCATAATACTCAAGGGAAGACTCCACCAAGAAGACATAAAAATTGTAAATATATATGCACCCAACATAGGAGCACCCAAATACATAAAGAAAATCTCAGAGGACTTCAAGAAAGATATTGACCGCAACACAAATATAGCAGGGAATTTTAATACCCCACTGTCAAAAATGGACAGATTTTCCAAACAAATTATCAACAAAGATATTGTAGCATTGAAGAACGCCCTAGATGAAATGGACTTAACTAAAATATATGGAGCCCTTCATCCCAAAGAGGCTAAATACACATTCTTTTCAAGTGCACATGGAACACTTTCAAAGATAGACCACATGGTAGGACACAACACAAGCCCCAAGAGATCCAAGAAAATTAAAATCATATCAAGCATTTTCTCTAACTACAAGAAACTGAAACTGGAAACCAACACCAAAGGAAAAAACCCAAAACACTCAAAATCATGGAGACTGAATAGCACGCTATTAAACAATGAATGGGTCAAGAATGACATTAGGGAAGAAATCAAAAAGTTTCTGGAAACAAATAAAAATGAACTCATGACAACCCAAACCTCATGGGACACAGCTAAGGCAGTCCTGAGAGGGAAGTTCATAGCAATACATGCCCACTACCTAAAGCGATTTACAGATTCAATGCAATACCTATTAAAGTACTCATGACATATTTCACAGATATAGAATAAACATTTCATAAATTTATATGGAACCATAAACAACCCAAAATAGCAGCTTCAATTTTTAGAAAGAAGAGCAAAGTAGGAGGGATCACAATACCTGATACCAAACTGTATTACAAGGCCACTGTAATCAAAACAGCCTGGTACTGGCATTAAAACAGGCACACAGAACAATGGAACAGAACAGAGAGCCCAGAAATAAACTCAAGTCTCTACAGTCAGCTAATAGTTGTCAAAGGGGGCAGTAATATAAAATGGGGTAAAGATTGCCTATCAAACAAATGGTGTTTGAAGAAGTAGACAGCTACGTGCAAAAAAATGATACTTGAGCACCAACTTATACCATACACCAAAGTAAATTCAAGGTAGATAAAACACTTAAATATAAGCTGTGATACCATTAAAGTCCTAGAGGAGAACATTGGCAGGAAAACCTCAGATATTTCACATAGCAACATTTTTACTCATATGTCCCCTAGAGCAAGAGACATAAAAGAAAGAACAAACAAATGAGATCTCATCAAAATTAAAAGCTTCTGCACAGCTAAAGAAAACAGTATTAAAATAAAAAGAGAACTAACTGTATGGGGAAACATATTTGCTAATGGTACTTCAGACGAGGGTTTAATCTCCAAAATACACAAAGAACTTACTCGACTCCACTCTAAGAAGACAAGCAACCCAATGAAAAAGTGGGCAAAGGACTTGCACAGACACTTCTCCAAGGAGGACACACAGAGGATCCAGAGACACATGAAAAGATGCTGAATATCACTAGCTATCAGAGAGATGAAAATTAAAACCACAGTGAGATACCGCTTTACACTGGTCAGAACCGCCATCATAAACAAAGCAAAAAAACAAGTGTTGAAGAGGTTGTGGAGAAAAGGGAATCCTAGTTCACTGTTGGTGGGATTGCAGACTAACAACCACTATGGAAAACAGTATGGAATTTTCTAAGAAAACTAAAAATAGATTTGCCTTTTGACCCAGTAATTCCACTGCTAGGATTATATCCTAAGAACCCTGAAACACCAATCCAAAAGATTCTATGCACTTCAATGCTCATAGCAGCACAATTTACAATAGCCAAGAGTTGGAAGCAACCTAGGTTCCCATTGGTAAATGAATGGATCCAAAAACTATGGTACATATACACAATGGAATTCTATGCAGAAGAAAGAAAGAAGGAGCTCCTACCCTTTGCAACAGCATGGATGGAACTGAAAAACATTATGCTGACTGAAATAAGCCAGGTGGTGAAAGACAAGTAACATATGATCACACCTTTAACAGGAACCTAAACAACCAAACAAACAAGCAAGCAAAATATAACCAAATACACTGAAATACAGAACAGACTGACAGGGACCAGAGAGGAGAGGAGAGAGAATTTCAAGGAAAAAGGGGAAGGGTCTACAGGAACAAGTATAAAGGACACATGGATAAAAACTAAAGGGGGAGGAAATAGGAGGGAAGTGGGGAGCACTAGGGGGGTGGGATGGGATGGGAATAAAAGGCAGAAAACTGTACTTGAACAACAATTAAAATAAATAATTTTTTTAAATTAAAAATCTATATTTCATCTAACATAAAAAAATAAAACATAATATAGCTGCAATAATACTCACCACAGGATATGAGTATGTGTTTCCCTGTGTCACCAGCTCCAGATATGATCTGTTTTAACTTTTGCCAATCAAACCAGTGGAATATGGAATATGATTTCACTTACATTCCCCTAATTGATTGTTCACTATTTATTGGTCATAAGTTTTTTTCTGGGACTTGATTTTGCCTCTTCTTCTATTAGTTACCTTTTTCTCATTGATTGATGTGGATCCTTTAAATATTATGACTATAACATTTTTTCTGGTTTAGGTATGGCAAATGTTTTTCCCTGATCTTGGGCTTGAGTGTTAGCTTTGTTTATGGTGTCTTTTGTTAAACACAAGTGGTTTGAGTTTTATTTTGTTTTTGTTGCTCAGATCTGTCAATCATTTTCTCAATGGTTTGGGGGTTTTGTGTCTTGCTTAATGAACTCTTCATGACCCCACAGTTATGGAAATACCCTCCTATAGGTTCTTTTAGCACCTGTTAAAGTTTGGGGTTTTCTATTCTAGAAATTATTTTATCTAGAATTTACTTTTGTATTTGGCAAAAGGGAGGACTCTAACTTTTTTCTCTACTGTGGATCTGGTTGCTCCAAGTGCAGTTATTGATTGGATGGTTCATCCTTTCCTGATTACTCATTATTTACTCTCCTCCTAAATCCCATCTGTTACTAGGAATCAATTTTTCTACATCCAATCCCTACATGTGACATGGTAACCTTTGAGCCACATCATTTTGAAAAAGATTTGGTCAACAGAAAAGCTTCCAAGTCTTACTAGAAGTCCCCCAGTGGTTTCCAGTCTCTGTCAATTTTCCTTTAGCCTCAAATCACTTTCCCTTCCACTAGTAAAACCCAGCTGAAGAAAGTGGCACAACTTCCATGTAAACCAGACAAGGCTGCTGCCATCCACAGTGGAGTGGTGAGGCGATGACTGGCTCAGCAATAGCTCCAAGGATAGCCCTAAGGAAAGCCCTGCAAAATGACCATGTCTCCATCAATTTTCCTTGAAGGGAGCTTCTCTGTAACCCCCTTTTTTTTCACTGATGTTTGCAAGCTATCAGGATTAATGCAAGAAAGAGAGTATGCCAAGAGGAAAAGCTTTTCTTCCCAGTAATAGTCAAGAAAGTCAGGAGAGATTAGCCAAACCATAGTAATCAAGAGGTGATATGACTTTCATTATTTTTTTCAAAAGAAAAGAAAATACTTTATTACTGCAAACTGATTTAGGTAGATCAAACCGATGTGTTGTGGTTCATTTCTGTTTTGTAATTGCCCTTAATGCATGACTGCTATCTGGCAAAATGTCCATCTCACAGGAAACAGATCAAATTATCTTTAACTGTGTATTTAAACTACTTTGTTTCAAATCTCATTGATATAGTTATACCTCTATTTTTATTATAATTTTTTTAATTTCTCAAGTACATGGTCCATCCCATCCAAGGACTCCATGTGTATATAAGCAATTTTTTTCAATTAAACCATTACTGAGCACACTAGGCCCATTCACTTAGGGCTTTGGTGTATGACACAACAATTAATGCTGGTAGAAACAGGTCTTTATTTACAACATTCCAACCTTGGGAGAGCTTAGAACCTCTCAGCCTGGAGCCCTCCTGTCCCACAAGACCCAGCACGTCTCATGTTCCCTGCCACACTACAAGCTAAATGCTTCCCCCAAAGTTCCCCATGTCCTTATCTGTGCAGGATCTGAAGTACATTGTCATCAACCTCTGTGTAATAGTCCAGAAAAGCATGTGCTGTTTTACTCTTGATCCTGGTGAATCTCAAAAAAGGCACAGGTCTTAAAAGTCCAGGTACAATCCAGGTGCAGCACGTCAGGATCTTGCAAGGAAGTTCTTTGTAGCTCCTGAGTCAGCTAGAGCAGGCATCATCACAGCAGCAGCATCTGCTTTTTTATTAGTCCAGGTTGCTTGGCCTCCTGTATAATATACATAGTTGCTTGCTTACTTCTCCCTTCTAACCGCTCTCTTTCAAACTGCATGGTCAACTCCCCAGTGGCTGCCTGCACTTTCTGTTTAAATTCTGACTCTGAGCTTCTGGCCTCTCCACAGGCACCATGAGCTCCTCATTTCTGACTCTCCCCACAATGAGCTACATCATGAATCAAAGTCACACTCATCTGCCTTGCTCCAGGCCAAGCACAGTTCTTTAACATAACTAGTAAGTTAGTCCAGTTGTCATTGTAATGCAAAGTACTCTCAATGACAGGCCTCTGCTTTCCTCAGCCCCCAAACCACCAGAGGTTAGTGGGGAATATCCTCTGAACCCCATTATAGTAACATCAAACAGTCCTCACACAAGAATTGAATAAGTGATTCAAAACAAGCAACTAAATTTCACATTTGACACAGAACAGATTGCCAAAATAAGCCACATGCATGAGTAAATTAAGCCTCTACCGAGCCAAAAAAGTTACAAATGCTAAATCCCAGGTTCTGACATATGCACCTGCCCCTGTAGAACATGCTTTTCTAAATAATCTGGCTAATACTGATGGTGATCCCTAACTCTGTTGTGACCAAGCATGAAACAATCGGCTGAAATAAGGATTTAGACTCTTCCTATATGGAGCAAAGTTTGTCTGTCTGTGCCAAGGTGACTAATCCATCTTTACATTAATAAAAGAACTTTCCCTAATCAACCTCTAAGTTGATTAGGTTAACATCTAAGTTCCTGCATTTGCCCTTACTTTCTGTATGTAGATTTGCTTGTCACCAGATTAGTCTAGCACACATGACAAAATGACGAATTTTCTGCAAGTCACTGAAGCCAGAAAATGTGTATCAAATCCTCCTCAAGCTTCAAATCTCTCTGACTTCTTCTGCCACTAGCCAGAGAAAACTTCCTACTTTTAAGGGCACACTGAGTACATTGGACCCACCAAAATAATTTGGTTAATTTCCTTATCTTAAGGTCGACTGTACCATTAATCTCAGATAAATTAACTGAGAAATATTTCATCACATTCACAGGTTCTGCAAAAAAGGGTGGGACATCTTGAAGATGGTGGTGGTGTTACAGAACAGTGCCAAGGGGGGGGTGTATGATACACTGTTACTGAAAAGACCCCCCACTAGGTTCATTGTGCCCACCGCCAGAGGAAAGCCATCTCTCAATGCCAGAGATTTGTGGAAAGGAAATAATTATTTAAACCTATACAGACTTAAAGTAGTGACTTAATGTCTTCATTAAAATATTAAAGTCTTTTGGGATACCCACAGATGCACACAGTCCTTCCTTCTCCCTCTGCCCTAATCTGGGGTACCATATCTCAGGAAAAGAAGTAGAAATCTGTGATTCGGGCTCCTGGCACTATCAGCTGTGTCACCGCTATGATCTCCAGCTAATCCAAAGCCATGTGGCACCTTCTCATGGCCCACCAGCAAGAGTCCTTTCACCCCTTTTCTTCCAGGCAAAGTTTTTCTTGCTTCCTAAGCTACATGGCAAAAGAGAGCACCACAAGCCACGTGGTCCTCATTCTCGTCAAAGCTGCAGGGGTTCCCACTCTTCCAATGTTGCGTGGTTCTCTCTTACATGGCTGTGGAGTCAGGGTTTAAATCCCTGAGCCAACCTTCCTCTGTATCCCCATTTCAGAGGGGTACATCCTCCTATGATGCAGACACTGGCCTTCAGTGTCCACGCCATTATGAATGAAATGAGACATTTGCATGGACTACCGCGTCCTGTGGAGGAAAAGGGACAGCATGGCTTTCTCTCAAGGGGAGCAAAAGCTGCAGCCTTTGCCATGACAGGCCTTTATTGGGTTTCTCTGAACATTACATGATGGTCCTCATTTACTATGCACAGGTTGCTTTAGGTGGTTACCTTTTATGGAAAACAAAGGAGAGGATGCCAGTAATCACATCACAGAGGAGGGATATTTGCCAATGAAAAGGGAAAAGTGGCTGAATCAGTTATACTGGTCCTTAGAAGCTTTAGCATGGATTTTAGGAAGTTACTCTGCAGTAAATGTTTGCCACTGGGGGCTGGGCCCATGCCACACAGAATGGTCTCCTACACTCCTACAATCAATTACACCTGCCAGCATTCCTGTATTCTTCCAGGTTTGCTGGGCTGCCAGTCTGGGCAGGGGTGACCCCATGGCATGAAGCCAATTTTCTTCAAGCTCTCATGCAGGCACTGTAACCAGGGGGAGCTTCCCCCCAGTTACATCTTGGATGGAAGTCGCTTCTATCCCCCTGGCTCAAAGCATGGCCACATCTATTCAACATATCTATGAAACCGGTTAAAAGTTATAGATAAATTAAATGACCATGCCAGAGGTTAGCTGCAAAGCCAATGCTGTAGAAAATAGTTCTGCATGTTCCTGCTCCATGTGTCCCTTCTCTCAACTCACACCTGTGGGAGGGCGGGGGAGCACATCCTTTATATCTTTCTAATATTTCCTGGACGCCTTGAGTTCTGGACCCCATTCCAAATCCCTATTTGGGGCCCCCCTCTTGGCTCCACCCTGTTACTGTGGCATTTCAGAAATTCTGCTTATCATAGCTATAAACATTGCTCACATGTTGATGTTCTAGGTGGCCTTGTTATGTGTCATTAAGGTGCCAAATTAGCACTTTCCTTCCCTAAAAATTTGGGATAATGATCCATTTTCACTCAAGACACCATGAAAATAAACAAAAATTTAGAACAAACATTTACTTGAAAATATTTCTCATTGCTGTAACAAATATCCTGAACAAATATATTATTTTGACCTTAATACACAAAGACTATGCTATTGATCCCCTGCCCTTTACATTGAAAGCAACTATGTTCTAAATGTTCTTCCTGAGATTGAAGGTGACTTTGCCTGCTCATACTCACTTACCTTACAACAATGTCCATTGTACCACTTGGGGTTTGGGAATAACTAAGGAGAGCATGACGAAGAGACAAAATTGAGGGAAAAGATAGGATTTGATCACACACATAACAACAATTGCAGGCTATCACTTCTGAGTCTGGAGAGCAACAGGAGGGAATTATTACCAAATCACTGAGGTCTTCAAGTAAAGGAACACAGACATTTTCCATCTACATCCTAGAAAAGAAGAAGCCAGAGGATAAAACCCTGAGCTTTCTCTTCTCTCCTCCAATATCCTACTGATACATTTCATCAGTTGAACCTAACCAGAAGCTAGATGGAAAAAAAGCCTGTTGAATACAATCATTAATGATCAGCCTCCCAGAGCACATGTCATATTGGTAACGTTGTAAATACAGTGATTTTGATATCAAGGAAAAAGGACGTATTAGTCATAACACACCACGTTTGCTGCAGCAACAAATAACCCCAAATCCCAGTGGCTGTCAACAATGGTCACATATCCATTCAGGGCCCACTTCAGCTCTGCTTCATATCATTTTCCCTCCAGAACTGAGGCCAATGGAGCAGCATCATCTGAAGTGTGTCTAGTCTTGTGGCAAAGAATTGAGGAGGCAATCCTCATGCCAGCTGCAAAAGCATCTGTCTGGAAATGACATACATCAATTCTGTGCTTTTTCATTGGCTAAAGCACATCACATGGCCACTCTTAACTTTAAAAATGTGGTGATATATAACTTCCCATTGTACAAGGCATCACAGTGAGGAAAACCAGAATATCTAACAAACAGGAATACAATGTAACATGAAGGTGATGAGTGGATATGGGTAAGCAAAGAGCAGCCTACCACAATCTAGCTTTGGCTATACAATATCCACACCTGCCCTCATTAAAATACAGTTGGATACCACTACTGAATACTTTCGGCTCTCCCCCATAAATTATCAACCTTGAGAACTCACCCTGCTACTACTTCCAGCTAGAAGTAGGAACTGCTGGGTGATGTCCTCACCATCAGGATCAGTTGTGGTTTCTCAAGGCCCAGTGATCTATGAACATACGACCTGAAAAGTCATGCCCTCCCTTAACACATCCAGTATGCATAACGGCAACAAAAACTCCCTCCCATTAGGAAAGTGAGAGAATAGAAAATATACAACAGCCATGGACCCATAGTGATTATCCAATTCTGCTATGGAAAATTTTGTGTACATATGTGCATTTTTCTAAGGAAGTACTCCATAACTAATTTAAATACCTCAAAAAAGTTCTAATTTGAAAGAAGTTAAGAACCAGTGAAATAAAATTATATTATTGCAAACAAATTTTTCCTCTGTAATAGAACATTCTTAGAAAAAAAGCACAGTCATAACTCACATTTCTAGACTGCAGAAGTTGAATATAAAAGGGAAATACCCTTAACTTCACTGAACTAAGAGGAAAACTACTTTACACTCAGTAGAGAAAACTAAGGGGTATCATGCAAATGTGACCCTTTAATTTCTCAGCACTTAAATTATTTTATGTTTCCATAGTGGTTTGGAAATGTAGGTAGATTTTTTTCCTCAGGAGTTGGAAATTTGAAGTGAGAAGAAATAAATAATCAGAAAATAATCACTTTATCTCAATTTAGATTTACCCCACTTAGTCTGCAGAGAAAAGTGCTTACAATCAGTTACTTCCAAAAAGAAAGTAATTATTTCATGGGAGAACAGAAAAAATAATTTATTATGGTAAATTCATTGTAATGAACAGAGTTCTCCCACACTCTACTTCCCTTCCCCAGGACACTCCAGGCTTGGGTTTTTCTATAGGTTTGGTGAGGGGTGGGGGCCACAAAAGGGAACCAGGACAATGAATATATTGGATACCCCCAAAAGAAATTGTTAGAACCAATTCTTATTTTGTATGAATCCTAGTGTATGCTGATGTCAGAGAATATTTGTCTGTTGAAATTCCTTTCCCTTTATCTTTCTCACTTGGATTATTTTTTTCCAGTGGAATTGGTAGGGAAAACTGACATGGTCTTCCATTTTCCCCAGATTTTCAAGCAATATTACAAATGTGCCATTTGGGGAAACTGCAAGAATAGTATGTCACTGAAAATCTACATTGAGAGTTACAAACAAATTATTTAAGTTCCATTATCTGAAATATTCTATATATTGGTCTCTAGAAAAATTGTGAGAAAATTATCTTTTCAAGAACAATTCATAAATATATGTGACTGAATTTTTAAATTCTAGAGCAGAGGTGGCAAATTCAAAACACACATAGCACCAGTACAGCAACTGCCAGTCAACCATATAAACCCCAAATCAGCAGATGCCTCTGTTCTAGTGAACTCAAAGCCGTGCTATTTTGTTTTAAAAGTAATGATGTTACAGAACAGAGCTGGGGTGGGCGTGGTGAGGGATATACTATTACCAAATGGACACCCTGCCTTGTGCTCCAGGGGTCCCTCTTTCCCGTGCTAGGTTCACCTTGCCGACCGTCAAAAAAATAAAAAGACACCTCTCAATGTCAGAGATCAGTGAAAAGGAAAGGACTCATTTATTCAGAGTTATACAGAGTAATGACTTAATGTCTTCATTACAATACTAAAGCCCGTTAGAACACCCACAAACACACACAGTTCTTCCTTCTCCCTCTGCCCAGTCCAGGGTACTGTATCTCAGGAAAAGAAGTAGAAGTCCATGGCTCAGGAAGCAACTCGATTCTGGCACCAAAAATTGTGTCACTGCTGCTATCTCCACTTAATCCAAAACCATGTGGTACCTTCTCATGGCCCACCAGCAAGAGTCCATTCACCCCTTTCCTTCCCAGCAAGGTCTCTCCTACTTCCTAAGCCATGTGGCAAAAAGGAGCATCCCAAAGCTGCAGGATCTCAACTTTTGCCAAAGCCAGTTGGTATCATGTGGCTTTGGTGAGAGTCAGGACCATGTGGCACAACTGGGGGTGCCGGAACTGAGGGGCTGCCTTAGCCATGGACTTCTACTTCTTTTCCTGAGATACAGTACCCCGGACTGGGCAGAGGGAGAAGGAAAGACCGTGTGTGTTTGTGGGTGTTCTAAAGGGCTTCAGTATTTTAATGAAGACGTTAAGTCATTACCCTGCATAACTCTTTGAGTAAATAATTCCTTTCCTTTTCACCAGTCTCTGTCATTGAGAGATGTCTTTCACTGGTGACAGCAAGGCGAATGTAGTATGGGGCAGTGGTGGTGGCCTAGGAGCAGAAAGGGGGCATCCATTTGGTAACAGTATATTGTTCACTCCCACTCCGGGTCTGTTCTGTAACAGTATGTGGTGAAATCTTAGAAATTTATAGCATCGAATCTGCTTCTACAGTAAACAAAATCCTTGATAGTCCTTTAGCATTAAAGAAATTGAAGTCTTGGCTGATGTAGCTCAGTAGATTGAGCTCAGGCCTGTGAACCAAAGGGTCACCAGTTCCATTCCCAATCAGGGCACTTGCCTGTGCTGCAGGCCAGGTCCCCAGTAGGGGGCGCATGAGAGGCAACCACACATTGATGTTTCTACCCTCTTTCTCTCTTTGCTTCTCTCTAAAAATAAATAAATAAAATGTTAAAAAAACTGAAAAGATAATTTGAATATCAATGCAATGGACTATAACAACCAATAAAAAAGGATAGTATATAATCATTTTTTAAATGCAGGTAAAGCTTTGGATAAAACAGTATCTATTCATGATTTTAAAACAAAATAAAATCTTTAACATGTTGGTAACTTCCTTAATCTAATAAAAGATCTGTTCAAAAAAANGTCTCTGGCATTGAGAGATGTCTTTCACTGGTGACAGCAAGGCGAATGTAGTATGGGCAGTGGTGGTGGCCTAGGAGCAGAAAGGGGGCATCCGTTTGGTAACAGTATATTGTTCACTCCCACTCCGGGTCTGTTCTGTAACAGTATGTGGTGAAATCTTAGAAATTTATAGCATCAAATTTGCTTCTATAGTAAACAAAATCCTTGATAGTCCTTTAGCATCATTAAAGAAATTGAAGTTTTGGCTGATGTAGCTCAGTAGATTGAGCTCAGGCCTGTGAACCAAAGGGTCACCAGTTCCATTCCCAATCAGGGCACTTGCCTGTGCTGCAGGCCAGGTCCCCAGTAGGGGGCGCATGAGAGGCAACCACACATTGATGTTTCTACCCTCTTTCTCTCTTTGCTTCTCTCTAAAAATAAATAAATAAAATGTTAAAAAAACTGAAAAGATAATTTGAATATCAATGCAATGGACTATAACAACCAATAAAAAAGGATAGTATATAATCATTTTTTAAATGCAGGTAAAGCTTTGGATAAAACAGTATCTATTCATGATTTTAAAACAAAATAAAATCTTTAACATGTTGGTAACTTCCTTAATCTAATAAAAGATCTGTTCAAAAAAACAGACATCGTTACAAGATAGTTGATACTTAATTGAAGATCAGAAATAAGATCTGCCTGCTATCTGCCACAGTATCCTAGAAATCTTAGCACAACATATTTCAAAAAAGTAAAGGGTAAAAGAAACATAAATAACCAAACAAGTATTACTCATATATACAGACAGTAGAGTTGTCTACATAGAAAATTCAAAAAAATCTACAGGTAAATCATTAAAATTAATGGCAGAAAATAGCAAGACTTTGGGGTACCAATTCAATTTTTAAAAACTTACCTTAGCCCTGGCCAGTGTGGCTCAGTTGGTTGGAGCAACATCCTCTACAGAGAAAGGTTGTGGGTTCAATTCATAGTCAGGGCACCTCCCTAGCTTGCTGGTTCTATTCCCTGTTGGGGCGCCTATAGGAGGCAATCAATCAATGTTTCTCTCCCTTTCTCTCTCCCCATTCCTCTCTTTCTAAAAGTGGTGAAAAACATCCTCTTATGGGGATTAGAAAAACACTTATTCCAAAAACTTTCTCTTTCAGGAAGATGGAGTAAACATACTTTTTCCTATCCTATCACAATGTACAGCTAAAAATTCTTAATGTTGTATTTAAAGGAAACAAAAGAAGACTCTGAAAAGTGTAGAGAAGGAAACAGACCAACTAGGAACACCTGGATCAAAAGAATAACATGACAGTAAATTTCTTAGATTTTTTTATTTTTGCCTCATATACCCCAGACTGGGTGCTGAAGAAGTCAGCAGCAGGGAAATGCCACTGGGTACAGAAAAAAAGAAAAACACCAAGAAAAGCTTTCTGTCTCCAGTCACATTTCCAGGAGCTGTGCAGCCTAACAAAACAGAAAAATTTTAAATGACAACTGTAGCCAAACCTGATGGAAAAAGCTGCAGTTCCATACTACTGCCAGCAAAGGCTGAGTGCAAAGTCTAGACTTGGTGAGTTTATACTTTCAATAAGCTGTATTGAATGGATGTAGTCAGAGAAGACCAAGAGGGATAAACTCAAATGAAAGAATAGAGAGTTTCAGAAGAAAGATTCAAGGTATAAAGTAGAAACAAATAGAGATTTTTCAAACTGAAAAATACGACAAAAATTCTATAACTCAGTGGGCACATAACAAGTACTAGTGAGGATGGAGGACAACAGAAACTTTCATTCACTACTGGTAAAATGCAGATTTTGAAAGAAATTTTGGCAGTTTCTAATAAAGCTAAACATATATAATCCAACAGTTACAGTCATAGGTGCTTATTCAATAGATTTAAGTACAGGTCCACACAAAACTTACACGCTAATACTTACAGCAAATTTACTTGCAAAACCGCAGAAGCAGCCAAGATGTCATTCAATAGGAAAATAGGAAAATGAACTATGAAACATCCATGCAATCAAATACCATTATTTTTGAAAGACAGGAATAAATTGTGAAGCTATACAAAGATATGGTGAATCTTATATGCATATTACTAAATGAGAAAAAAAAGCCAGTTTAAATAGACCACATACTCTGTGACTCCATTTATATGACATTCTGGAAGTGTATAGAGATTTTAAACATAGCAGTTGCCAAAGATTCATGGGTAGTTGTGTTAGATTGAAGAAGTGTGGGAGATAATTTAAAGCAATGAAATTATTCCATATAATACTGCAATAGTGAATTTATGAAACTCTATAGAAGAAACTTAACCTTAATGTATGTAATTTTTTTTTAATTTTTAGCATATGAGAGGAATCCTGAAATGGAAAGCGGACTATGAAAAAAAAGAATTCAACTGCATTACAAATACAATTGAAATAACCCCACCGAAGTGAGGGCCTGTAGGAGTGGTGAGCATATATGAGCAGAGTCTGTAAAACTAAAGGTAAAAGGAACTACAAATAAGCACTGCATTCTAATTGATAAAGTTGTTTCCCATAGAGGTACAGGTTAAGAATTCAGAAGCCACATCATGTGACATGTATAGAAAAATTAAACAGTTAGGTAAATGGATTACAGATGGAGGGGGGCAGGTTTCTTACTATTGGAGTAGAAGTTTACAGAGAAGCAAAAGGTGGAGGCTAGAATGACCCATGTGGCATGGATTAGAGTTTGAAATTTCAGTATAAGATAGCATAATATAGATACATACAGATACATGGATAAATTTATATAGATATGTGCATGTAGCTTAATAAGCATACATATATTTCCTTGTTCTGTCAGTTTAGAAGGACTAGAAGCAATTAAACCATAGTGGCATTAAGCATAGCTAACCCCAAATCTTGGTTTCCAATACTCTTCTCCAATGAAAAAAAAACAAGACTCCACAGTTACATGGCTGGTTCTAGGACAGGAACAAAAAACATATAGGAAAAGCCAGGGGCTTCGTACTGTAGACGTAGAAGTAAGGAAGTATAAAGAATACACACAATTATTGGGGTGTGTCAAAGAGACATGAAGTCAATTGAAAGAGCTCCTAAGCTCCTTTAATTTGTGCAAAAAAAAAAAAAAAAACTTGTGCAAAAAACCACCCATAATATTGGATTAGAATCCAATATATAAAATAAATATCCATTAGTCAATACTAATGTAAGTAAATAAATAGATAAGGATAGACCAATCTCTTATGGAAAATTTCCAACAATTTAAATAAATAATCTGTGTTTAAGAAAATGTAGCATAAGTCTCCACTCATTAAGTGTGGCTGCATATAGTGACTTTCTACTTGTTGGGGAGGGAAGGATTTTGAGTTGGATCTAGAAAGCAGTGAGGTTGTGGGAGGTCAGATTCTGAGGTAAGGTGAGAGTACAGGATAGTAAATAGGTGTAGTGTATGAGAGAATAGAGTTAACCACTACAGTAATAGAGTTCAGGAAAGTGTGAAGTGGGCTAAGATCTGGGAAGGGTGTTGTGAAGTATTTATAACTGTATGGAACAGCTATTATTTCCAATAATATTAGAACAACAATCATATGACAGAATTTATGTGATCTGGATGTGATCTGAATTTATGTGCTCTGTAACATGAATGGGGGTATAGAACTTTGAGTAGTGTGCTAAAGGAACACAAGTGACATGAAGGAGAGTAAACTAGCAATACACTGCGGAAGAGAGAACAGGGGAAAGCTGTCAAGTGATACAATATAACCAGCCAAACAAAGAAAACTATACAGAAAGAAGAGGAATACAAAAATACTATTAAAATAAAAGATGTAGAATAATGACAAAAATAATAATACAAATATGCAGTAACTTGTAGTTTCTCTGCAAAAGCAAATTGAGATTTGCCTCTCTGTCTCTACTGTTGGGATGCCCCCTCTTTGGGTCCAACTCTAGTCACTCCAAGTTTTTTGTCTCACGTGTGGGTTAAAAAAAAGGCAGGAGAAGGGAGGAAGAAGAGATAAGTTTGGAAAGAAAGGAAGAAGGAATAAAACAAGAAAGAAGGAACAAAAGGTAAAAGGTATTGAAAGATAAAAGAAAAATATTTAAAAATAAAAGATTACTTTAAAAAAAAACAAAGACAAAAACAAAACATCTGTTGTGGGTTTCAAACTGGCCAAACCAATTTTTCTGGTCTCACTGCCTACAGCAGGCTGAGGGGTGATTGGTGTGGCCTTTCTCCCTTCCCAATGTGTACTCAGCCAGTCTCACAAGCAGTCTCCCAAGAGCTAGTCTGCCACCTCTCCCCAGCACCCCATGCAGAAGATCCAGATCTTCTTCAGAACACTCTTTCCCTGGGGGTCATTGCCGTGGGCTGAGGTGCAGCAGCATGTGCCTGGCCAGGCTGCCTCGGTCTGTGGATTTCAGCATGAACCCTTCCCAGTGCTATGGGGGAACGAAGGGCCTTCTACCTGGCTGTGTGGGGAGTAGGCCTAGCTGAGCAGCTGTCACAGAAGAATCCCCCAAACAGTTTTACTTTTTGAGAAATTCCTCCTATTCAAGCCTGCCACTCAGTACAGCCCAATTCTCCAGCCAGACTGGTGACTATTGGGGTCAGAGCCCAACACTGTGACTCTCAAGTCTCCCAACCCAGCAACCAAAGATTCTGCGGGTGACAATGGCCCTGGTGTATTTGCCTCTTGTCCTTATTCCCCTCTTTGCAACTTCAAGCAACCAGGTCTCTCCTGGTACTGCTCAAACCCTGCTTGGCCAGGGAGGGAAGGAGCAGTTGACCTGGGTCTCTCCCAGGGACTCTGTGGCAGGCTCACCCCTCCCAGAGAGTCAGCAGTAGACCCAGCACTGAGTGCCGGGCCTGGGGCTACAGCTACAGTCCCATGTGGGTCCCTGGGACCTTATTGTCCTGCATCAGTCCCCTTATTTTCTTGTTTTTCAGTGTCCACTACAATTTTTGGTCTCTTATTTTCATATATGCTGGGGTACTATTGGCTGTTTTCTCTGTTCCTCCCTAGATCGACCAGGTTTTTCCTCCACGTGTAGGGAGAAGTGGAATCTGCTCCCTCCTACTCAGTCGCTGTCTTCCAAGTCCTCCTGTTTTCTTATGCATCCATTTGCTTCACCCAATCTAGACTTCCTTCTCTGGATGCAGCACTGAACCCAGTGTGCAACTCTGACTTCTACTGAATTATATAGTGACAGATAATTGCAATGAAAGACATACACATATATTTACATCTATGAAGTTCCTGATACTAACAACTCTATTCTTTACAAAATTTCAGCTTTTAAGTAGCTAAACCAAAAGTAAAACTAATACCAAGGCACATCATAATTACATTATCCAAGATTAAAATGAAGGAGATAATCCTAGAAGCAGCAAGAGATAAGGGAACAGTCACCTACAAAGGAGTTCCCATCAGACTGTCAGCAGATTTCTCAAAAGAGACCTTACAGGCAAGAAGGAGCTGGAAGGAAGTATTCCAAGTCATAAAATCCAAAGACCTACATCCAAGATTGCTCTATCCAGCAAAGCTTTAATTTAGAATGGAAGGACAGATAAAGTGCTTCTCAGATAAGATCAAATTCAAGGAGTTCATCATCACCAAGCCCTTATTATATGAAATGTTAAAGGGACTTATCTAAGAAAAAGAAGATAAAAATATTAACAGTGAAAGGACAGCAAACTCACAGTTATTAACAACCACACCTAAAACAAAAGCAAACCTAGAGGACAGCTAGATCAGGAGTGGAACCATAGAAATGAAGATCACATGGAGGGTTAGCAACAGGGGAGTGGGAGGAGGAGAAGGGGGGAGAAGGTACAGAAAATAGCATAGACAGTAAGTAGAAAATAGATCGGGGGAGGGCAAGAATAGTAGGGGAATATAGAATCTAAAGAACTTGAGACACGTGGTCATAAACTAAAGGAGTGGGGAATGTTGGGGTAGGGGTGTGCAGGGTAGAGGGGAATGAAGGGGGGGAATAGAACAACTGTAATGGTATAATCAATAAAATATATTTTAAAAAAGAAAAAGTAAAACTAATAAACAAACATCTGATTTCTCTTAAGAAAGCGCCTACTAGCAAAACTCTTAAACAAACAATTTTTTGCTCTTAGAGGATCCAAGATAACACATGTGTCTGAAAGTAACAGAGAAAGCTTTCCTGGAAAGTAATACATGAAAATGGGATATGTCAAGCTCCTTTCTCTCTGTGAGTCTTGCATCAGCCCTGCCAAATTTCCCCAAATGGCTGTCCTGCTGAGCCTGCTTATTTTCAAGTCAAACTGGTCATTTTCTACTATTATATTCACCAACAGAAAAAAAAAATCAGAGAGGATTTAAAAAAATAATCCTTTATCCTGATCACTGCCAAACCACACCATATCTCATTCTGGTTAACACAATTTTCTTGGAACTGCCCAAGCCATTAACCAAAATGATGAAATATATTCAGACTTTCTATCTTATTCAGATTGACTTTATTTAGCTTAACTTTTAGCTTCTTCTGCCACTTCACAATTCCAGAACCCAAACAGATCAAGTTTTACCAATAATCTCATATTCTTTCTCTGCATCCTATCAACCAGGAAGCTCATTTTTACCTGTGGTTTCTGACCTGGGCCAGTCAGTAATAAAATTGAGGAGAGTGTGCAGGACTTCTGACACCCTGTTTATTGCCTCAGATTATGCAAATTTGACTGGCTCACTGCACAGAAATTGACAGGATAGCCAAGGACAAAGATCTGCTCCACTAATTCACCCCATTCATTTAAAGATTAAAATACACAGAAGTGATATCAGCAGCATGGCAATGAAACTCAACATCTGTCCCCTTGAAGTTACAACTTTGGATAGCTATAATTTAGCAAAGGATTTCCTGCTCAATGCACAAACATGTCTAAGATATCATGCACTGAAACATCTTAAGGTGGGCATACATGAGCAAATGGTGGAGAAACTACACGGAGGGAGAAGGGCAGAAATAGAAGCTAAGGACACCAAAAAGTTTTTATGGCCTCTGCAAACACAATAGCACTGAAAAGCTGGGATACAGCATCCAGTGGACAGTCCAGACCAGAGAGGCAGAGACAGCAATAGAGTTTGAGTGGCTGACACGCATTGAGACTGGACCCAGGATCAGGAGCAGAAAAAGGGTCCAAAAAAACTATAGCACTCCAAAGCCCAACAGCGCCAGGCAAATAATTCTGCAGATGCAGGAATATTCCTACCCTACCACCTGTGGTCTGCTGGGCAGTAAAATCATCCTCAGTCAGCAGATCATAAAAGGGCAAAAAAAAAAAAAAATCTTCCAAGCTAAGTGGTCTGTACTCAATGTGGCAAAACCTATGAGAAAGAGTAAAACTGTGTACTCATGAACCACCTTCCCCCTCTACCCATCCCCCAGTCATCATGCCACAGCCTGGAAGAGGCAGCTGAGACAACTCTCCACAAGCTTCTGGCTACAGAAAGGCAGCACCAGGAACAGAGTATATCCATAAACTACTACTTTCAATTTACAGAAGTGATGCCTCAAGACCAAGGTGATCTGGTGATTAAAAAAAAAACCACCTCCTTTGGAAATATGAACATTTTCAATGGCCAAGGTAACACCACCTCACAGAGATCCTGGAAGCCCCAGCAACACAGGTAAAAGAAAATAAAAAACATACTTTAGTGCCTCCTACTGGAAAGCAAAAGAAAGAATTCTATTTGTCAGTCTGCTAAACTGAAGTGTCAAATTCTAAAAGAAAGGAAGGGAGGAGCTTTTATTCCCATAAAAGTTTAGAGAAATAATCCATCAAGCACAATAAAATAACCAAGATAATAAAAAATTAGAGGGAAATTTTTAAATCTCCAGAAAATAAACATAAATACCTGAAAATGTGATTTATTTATTTTTATTGAATTTATGGAGGTGACATTGGTTAATAAAATTGTACAGGTTTCAAGTGTACAATTCTATATAATGTTGTACATCGTCTGTATATTGCATATTCACCATCCAATGTCAAGTCTCTTTCCATCACCATTTATCTCCCTTTTATCTCACTTTCCCTCTTGTAATTACCATACTATTGCCTGTCACTATGAGTTTTTTTGCTTAATCCCTTTACCCTTTTCATCTAGCCTTCAAGACTTCCCTCCACTCTGACAGCTGTCAGTCCATTCTCTGTATCTATCAGTCAGTCTGTTTCTATTTTGCTTGTTAGTTTATTTTGTTCATTAAATTCCACATACAAGTGAAATTATATAATATTTCTCTTTCTCTTTCTGGTTTATTTCACTTAGCATAATACTCTCCAGTTCCATCCACGCTTTCTTATAAGGTAAGGTTTTTTTAATGGTTGGGTAGTATTTCATTGTGTAAATGTACCATAGCTACTTAATCTATTCATCTACTGATGGATACTTGGGCTGCTTCCAAATCTTAGCCACTGTAAATAATGCTGCAGTGATTATGGAGGTGCATATAATTTTTTAATTCATGTTTTGGGTTCCTTCAGATACATACCCAGAAGTGAAATTGATGGGTCATAAGGCAGTTCCATTTTTAATTTTTTGAGAAACCTCCACACTGTTTTCCACAGTGGCTACACCAGTTTGCACTCTCACCAACAGTGTACAAGAGTTCGTTTTTCTACACATCCTTGTTATCACTTGTTGTTTGTTGATTAAAATGACAGAGAATTCAAGATTGAAGTTCTGAAAAAAATTAATGTGATACAAGAAAACTCAGAAAGGCAATTGAACAAAGTCAGATATAAAATCAACAAACAAAAGAAGTACTTCAAAAAGATTTAAACTATTATAGAAAAGAAAAAATTCTGGAGCTCAGTAACTCAACAGAAGTGATGAATAATAAGCTAACAAGCTTAGGAATTAAAGCAAACTGTGTGAGGAAAGAATTCATGATAGAAAAGATAGAAACACAAAAGTAGCCCTGGCTGGTGTGGCTCAGTGGATTGAGTGCTGGCCTGTGAATCCAAGGGTCACTGGTTCAATTCCCAGTGTAGGGCACATGCCTGGGTTGTGGGCCAGGTCCCCAGTAGAGGGCATGCAAGAAGCAACCACACATTGATTTCCCTCTCTTCTTTCTCCCTTGTCCTCTCTAAAAACAAATACATAAAATCTTTAAAATAAAGAAAGAAATATATAGATAATTCAGGTGAAGAGGAGAATTGAGAATAAAGAAAATTGGAAGAAGTCTATGAGAACTATTTGACTCAATTTCAAAGAGAAATTTAAGGATAACTGATATGCCAGAAGGGGAAGACAGGGTAAAGGGAATAAAGAACTTATTAAAATAAATAATTGATAAGAATTTCCCAAGCCTATGGAAAAAACCAGATCCTTGAATTCATAAAGCTAATAGAAAACTTAATTAAGACACATTATATTAAAACTCTCAACAGTTAATAATAAAGAGGGAATTCTCAAGGCTATTAGGGAAAAGAAGATGGTAATTTATAAAGGAAATTCCATTAGATTATCACCAAATGTCTAAGCAAAAATTCTACAAGCTAGTAGAGAGTAGACTCAAATATTCAAACTATGGAAAGAGAAATTATCAGCCAAAAATAATATATCCAGCAAAGTTATCCTTTAGCTATGAAAGAAAAATAGACTTTTCCAGACATGCAAAAGCTTAGGAAATTTACAACCACAATACCTGCATTACTGAAAATACTGAAGGGTGTTCTTTACCTTCAGTATTTTCCAAAACACTGAAGCAAAAAGACAAAAGGATACAAAACTATGAGCAAGATGCATAACAGACAAAAGAAGGAAATAGCAACTCTTGGTCAGAATAGAGTAATAAACATTTAAATATAACATAAAGGTTAAAGAAGGTAAAAACATTTAAAGGGAAGAATACAATAGTTACTGCAATTCAGAAATGAACTCAGAAAAATGAGGATAATTTCTGACAACAAAAATATAAGAGGGGAGGCAGTAAAGGTCTGAATTTGCAAAGGGGAATGGAAATAACATGCATACAGAAGAAAAAGGATTTATATATATATAAAACATACTTTTGTATACACCTAATGGTAACCATACACACACACACAAAATCAAAACTGAGACACATAATTTCAAAAAAGAGGAAACAGAAAGTATTAAAGATGGCAGTCGAGTAGGTGAAAGCTGAATCCACTTGCTCTTGCCCTCAACTCGGATTTTCCACTGATCTTCTGGCAATTAAGCCCAACAATCAACAAAATCTTAGCTGATAGGAAGTTCTGAAGCCAAGGAGTACAGAAGACCAGAAGGAGATGTTATATGTTGAAATGGAAATGCCCTGTGTGTGGTGGCTGCAGCAGTGGAGAGACCAGACAGAACCAGCAGTCTCCAAGCTCTCTCCTGTCTCAGAGCAGGGGCTCTAGTCCTGCACAGGGATCCCTAGCCTTAACCGGGACAGACTTGAGAGGATATATGGAGTCTGGGAGACCCAGGCTACACACACACAATGAGCAGCATGTCCAAAATGGCAGCGCCAACCTGGAGAATTCCAAATAGGGACCCAGTCTCACAAAACAATCAGATTGCCATACCTGGGTCTGTCAGAGGCACAGGCAGGCTGCAAACAGCCATGACCATAAGAGACATTTTGCTTTTGGGGAAGGCGGTATGCACAGAGAACCAGACAGAGACTCAGTACGGTGGTGTGAGTACCACATAGAGTCTTTTTAAAAAGGAGGTGAAAGGTGGTTGGGCAAAGCCCCCACAACCGTGCTCTTCCAGCAAAGAGACCAGGTTGAAAGAGCTGTTCCTTCACACTGAATCCAGCTTGGCGGGGAGTTCAGAAAGTTGTGTAACAATGAGTTTGCTGGGCCAGGCCCAGCATAGCTAGGAGACTGGGGACTTTGCAGAACACAAAATTTGGGACTACATATCCTGCAAAGTCAGTAGCCTGGGAGTTAGAAAAGCAAGAATCAAGCACCAGAGATTCTTTGCATCCAGTATCAGACATCATCTCCATGTAGCTGTAGGCAGCCTGTTTGAGGATATATACAATCTACAGTCTGTGGCTGTGTCTTCAGGATTGGTTGCTTCTGGGATAGTCCTCACTGATCTGCCCTGCTGGCTTTTCATCAGCACAAGGCCCAGGTGTGAGTCACCTGGTGAGAGCACCACCCCATGCACAGTAAAAACATCTAGGAAGGGAAAGACTTGTCCATTCCTCTCCTGCAAAACAGACCAGCCGGTCTCAAAAGCTGCTGGGTGCATTGCCTCAGAGTAAAGAAAGGGAGACACCAAGAAGGGCCTTCCTAAACTTTTCTAAGCCACTATAAGAAATGCTGGTTCCTCAGGCTCTATTCCACTGGAACCAGCTGAGTAGAGAGTGCAGAAATTGGTGCAACAAGGGATATAAAATCACCCCCATCAGTCTTTCCCAGCCTCCACTCTTAAACAGAACTTTTATCAGCATCAGGCAGGAAAGAGCTGACCCTTTTATACAGATTGGCCCCTCACATGAAACAGATAGCTAGATAACTTATCAGAAACTATACATTATTGGAAATAATCTGGAACAGACCAAGACTTGAGGTACAGAGGCAGGGAAACACTCACCATCTTCCCTGAAGTATGAACAGCACCTCCATGGGAATATTCAAGGGCCACATCTTCCCAATCACAGCAGAAGTCCTCTCAAAAACAGATGAGTCAGTGGCAAGGCTGAGACTCATGTCAGGATTGCAGATAGAGGCAGGCAGAAGCAGCACCTGTGCTGCTTTCAGACCCTAGGTGACTCACACCTGGGCCTTGTGCTGATGAAAAGCCAGCAGGGCAGATCAGTGAGGACTATCCCAGAAGCAACCAATCCTGAAGACACAGCCACAGACTGTAGATTGTATATATCCTCAAACAGGCTGCCTACAGCTACATGGAGATGATGTCTGATACTGTCAGAGTCAGATTCAGAAGGAGAGGTCTGCAGCCAAGCACCAGACTCTACTGAGACAAATTCTTCTTCATTCTTTTTCACTCTTTGCCTTGTTTTTAATTTTGCATAGCTTTTTAACATTTTTTCTTTTTCTTCAGTTTTTTATTAGTCCACTATCTTTTTTATCTCAAATCTCATATTTTGCTCTTCCCTTTTGTTACTCCATTTTCCCTTCTTCCTTCCCCTCTCATATGTTCCTATTTTCATTTAAATTTTTCCTTTCTTTGCCTCATTCCTATTCCTTACTCTTATTAGTTGCCCTCCCTTTATCTTCTCAAAATCATTTTTCTTTCCTTTAGTCATCTCATATTCTTTTTATTTCTTATAATAATCATATTCTCTTTCCTCCTTTATTAATATTTGCTCATTTGTCATTAATATTGCTATTGTACTTAGTTATTCTTTAATTTTGTTCCCATATATCCAATATTTTTATATCAAATCTCATATTTTACTCCTCTCTTATCTTACTCCACTTTGCCTTCTTACTTCCCTTTCTTACTTTTCCTTTATTTTTATTTTTTCCCTTTCTTCACCTTGTTTCTATTCCAGTCTTTTGTGGTTTCTCTTCCCTTTAACCTCTCCAAATCATTTTTCTTTCCTTTGGTCATCTCATATATTTTTTTTGTTTTATAGTATTCTTATTATCCTTCCACCATTATTGATCTTTGATTATTTGTCATTGATACTGCTGTGGCTGTTGTTTTTCCTCAATTTGCTCCTATTTTTAAATTTTTATATTCTTCTATTAGTATTTCAAACTTCATATTTTACTTTCTTTTTTTGCTCAATTTTACCCTCTTCCTTCCCTTTGTTTTACATTTTATTTTTCCCTTTCTTCACCTTGTTTCTATTTCCCATTCTTATTATTTCTCTTTCCTCTACCCTCTCAAAATAATTTTTCTTTCCTTTATTCATCTCATATTCCTTTTTACCTTTCTTATAATACTCTTATTCACTTGCCACCTTTATTAATCTCTGCTCATTGTTGTTATTGCTGTTGTTTCAGAGGGCATGGATGCTGTGTGGATTTGGTTTTCTGCATTGTTTTGTTTTGTTCTGTCAGCAGCTGTATAACAGCATAGAAGATTAGGTAGACTAAATGTCTGAGTCCAATAGGACTCCTACCACACAAGGCCACCCCACAAAGATATGGAGTCAATGCAGATCAATCTAATACATAGAAATAAATACAACAAAACACCTAAAAAGGGGAAATAAAGAAACAACCCCTAATATAAAGGAAAGGAGGATCCCCAAAAAGAGCTAAATAAAATTAAAGTAAGCAACTTATCAGACATAGAGTTCAAAGTAATGTTTATAAGGATGCTAAAGGAAGTTAGTGGGAACTGCATCAGCATGAGAAAGGATATAGAAACTATGAACAAGAACCAGGTGGAAATAAAGACTACAATATCTGAAATGCAGAATGCACAAGAAGAAATTAAAAGCACAGGATCAAATCAAAGAGTTGGAAGACAAGGTAAAAAAAAAGCGCCCAGTCTGAAAAACATAATGAAAAAAAAACTTAAAAAAGAATGACAATATTAAAGGGAGTTTTGGGAACATGAAACACAATTATATTTGAATCACAGGCATACCAGAAGGAGAAGAAAAGGAGCAAGGGATAGAAAACCTATTTGAAAAAATTATGACAAAAAACTTTCCTAACTTGGTGAGGGAAAAAGTCACATAAGTTCAGGAAGTACAGAGGGTTCCAATCAAGATGAACCCAAAGAGGCTTGAAAGAATTAACATCATCAACTAGTCCACACTACCCAAAGCAATTTATAGATTGTACACAATCTCTATTAAAATACCAATGACCTATTTCACAGTTATAGAACAAACATTTCAAAAATGTATATGGAATCATAAATGATGGAATTTACTGTTTTTCAACAGTATGAAATTTCCTCAAAAATTTAAAAATTGAAACTGTCTTTTGACCCTGCAATTCTACTCCTGGGAATATACCCTAAGAAGCCTGAAACACCAATTCGAAAGAACTTATGCAGTCCCATGTTCATAGCAGCATTCTTTACCATAGCCAAGTATTGGAAACAGCCCAAGTGCCCATCAGTAGATGAATGGATTTAAAAACTGTAATACATTCACACAATGAAATACTACAAAACAGAAAGAAAGAAAAAAGAATTCCTACCTTTTGTGACACCATGGATGGTACTGAAGGCTATTATGCTAAGTGAAAGAAGGCAGTTAGTGAAAAACAAATACCATACTATCTTGCTTATAAGAGGAATCTAACGAGCTGAATAAACTCAAGAGCAAAACAGAACCAGAGACTTGGAAACAGGAGGCGAACAGCTACCAGAGGAAAAGGGGAGTGGGGAGAATGGTGGAAACAAGGGGAAGTGATTAAACAAAACATGTATGAATGACCCATGGACATGGACAATAGAATGGACTATGGGAACAGAGGTGGGCTGGATGGAGAGGACAAAGGGGAAAATTGAAAAAAGTATAATACAATGAACAAGAATAATAATAAAAATATAAAGGAACAAATAAAAATACTAATATGATATCAACATTTGGGTGATAGAGAAAAAATAGTAATAACAGAGAAATTTATATCATTAGAGGCTTACCACAAAAACCAAGCAAAAAAAAATCTTGTATATATAACCTAAAAGTTCACCTTAGGAAAAGAAAAAACAAAGCTCAAAGTCAGTGGAAGGAAGAAAATAATAAAAATTAGAGTGGAATTAATGAAATAGAAGACAAAAAGGCAATTGAAAAAGCTGATGAAACAAAGTTAGTTCTATGAAAAGATTAATAACCTCTTGCTAGACTCACTAAGAAAAAGAGAAAAGACTGAAATAAACAAAACCAGAAATGAAACAGGAGAAATTACAATAGACACCACAGAAATACAAAGGCCTACATAAGAATACTATGAAAGGTTTTACACTACCAAATTCTAGAACCTAGAAGAAATAGATAAGTTCTTAGAAATACATTAACCTTCCTACACTGAATCATGAAGAACTAAAAAATCTAAAGACATCAATCAACAGTAAGGAAATTGAAACAATCATTGAGAACCTCTCAAAAGAAAAAGTCCAGGACCTGACGGCTTTACTACTGAATTTTACTAAATATTAAAAAAAATTAATACCTATCTTTTTCAAAGTCTTCCAAAGAATTGAAGATTTTGAATACACAGCTTAATTCATTTTACATGGTCATCATTATCCTGATAACAAAACCTGACATGGACAACAAACACAAAAAAGAAAATAACAAACCCCTATCTCTGATAAATATTGCACCAAAAATCCTAAACAAAATACTAGTAAATCAAATACAGTAATAATACATCATGATCAACTGGTGTTATTTCCAGGGTTACAAGGTAGCTCAACATATCCAAATCAATTGATCTGATATAACATATCAACAAAATAATAGATAAAAGGTATATGATAATGTTAATAAATGTTTAAAAAGCATTTAAAAGATACACCTTTTATTAAACATTTATTAAACACTCAAAATGGCATAGAAGAAAAGTATGCCAACATAATAAAGGCCATATATTACAAACACTCTGAAAATATACTCAATCATGAGAAAATAAAATATCTTCTTCTAATATCGGAAACAAGAATGCTCACTCTCACCTCTGTTATTCAACTTAGTACTGGAAATCCTAGCCAGAGTTAGGAAAAAGACAAATAAAGGCCATATAAACTGGGAATGAAGTAAAATGATCACTTTTTGAAATGACATGATTTTTTGTATAGAAAACATCAAAGTCTCTACCAAAAAGCTATTAGGAACAAAAAGCAATAAAGTGAAGCTTCAGGATTCAAAATCAATGTACAATAATTCACTGCACTTTAGTGAATTAGCCTTTCAGACTGCCTTCTTTCTCCTAGCAACATGCATTTAAGGTTTTTAATGTCTTTTTGTGGATTGATAGTATATTTCATTTTAGTATGGAATAATGTTCCACTCAAAGGTTTTTATTTTCCTCTTCCTCCTCTTCCTTTTCTTCCTTGTCTTCCTCCTCTTACTCTATCATCAGCACTATCATCACTATATGCCAGGCACTATTCCAAGTGCCTTATACATATTAATTTATTTAATGCTTACAACATATTTATAAGGAAGACACTGGTAATATACCTATTGTACGGATAAAATAGAGAAAATATTTTATTGAGTAAGTAAGCTTGCCCTGGCTGGTGTGGCTCAGTGAACTGAGTGCTGGCTTGTTAACCAATAGGTCACTGATTTGATTCCCAATCAAGGCACCTGCCTGGGCTGTGGGCCAGGTCCCCAGTGGGGGCCACATGAGTGGCAACCACACGTTGATGTTTTTCTCCCTCTCTTCCCCTCTCTCTGAAGATAAACTTAAAAAAAAAGAAAGAAAGAGGCTTAAGTAGTTTGCCCAAGTTTACAAAGCTAATAAATGGTAGAAGTACATTTGATCTCGGGTAGTCTGGCTTTAGAGTTCATGCCTTTAACCACTACACTATACTGCTTCGTGTACAAATGTCTAAAATAATTGTCAGTACTTAATCCTGTAATTAATTCACAGTGCTATACTCAATATATAATTATACACACACACACACACACATATATATATAATTGAATCAGATATGCTGTTTATTATTTCTCAGGAATAGTAGCTCATCTGTCTATATATTTTCCTTCACTTCAGTAAATATTTAATGAGAGTATCTTTCCCCAATTCAGTAATGTGCATCTGCATAAGTGTAATTGATAACATCTATAACTGGGCTCATCATTTAATCCTCAATTCATGTTTAATTCTTCTTATTATATGGTATTTCCATAAAACCTCAAATATTTTAGTCAAACTTACTTTTTAGCATTACTGTAAAAATTAAGATGTTAATTTTAAAAGATTATAAGTATTTCAGACTCATAACACTGGACCTGCTCACACTCTTGCTGTTGTGAAAGGTCCTCGGACAGCTAATGCTTCACTCTCAACACTGCTTCTTCTGGGCAAAGCCATTATCCGCTAAGCCACTCCAGCTGGAAAACCACTCTTGCAATACTGTTTATAGATTTCACTGACAGTATTGAAGTATAGCATTCATTTACTATTCATTTGGAATAGTATTCATAGTATAGTATAGTATAGTATAGTATAGTATAGTATAGTATTCATATAGTATTCATTTATGTCAGCCAGAAAAAGTTGTTTGTATCACATTAGTGAAGTCACAGCATACTGCTTTTACATGTATGTAAAAACTTACTTAGCTTCTTCCACCAACCCTCCTGGAATAAGTGCCATTTGAAGGGTTCATACCTAGCTATCCTAAAATGAAGGTAGCTTAGCAGACTAGCTGAGCATGACTGTAGGAACCAATGACCCCAGGGGTTTTCACAGTGCTAACCACCTTTGTAATCAAGGACAACATGGCTAATAATTTTCTCTTGTGGGCCTCTCTGAAAGAACAAGCCCATACACCTGCAATGTCTTCTCCATAACCCCCACCCCAGCCCTAAGGCATCAAGCTCTAATATTAATATGTAAATTTATCATTAGGTTTCAATAACTACTTAGATCATGGAAAATGACACTAGGTCATGTCACTAAGAGCTTAATGTTTAAGTTCTATATTTTGATATTAATGTACATTTAATAGGGACAAGAATGAAAGCAGGAGAATATTGTATCCATGAATGACTAGTCCTTTACTCTATTACCCCAGAAAAATATGGTAATTTTTCTGTGCCTTTAATTCTCAATGAATTTGGGATCCTGTGGAGTGAGACCATAGAAAGAATTGGTGAATAAAGACAAATACAATTAGCCCTGGCTGGTGTGGCTCAGTGGATTGAGTGGCAGCTTGTGAACCAAAGGGTCGCTGGTTCAATTCTCACTCAAGGCACATGCCTGGGTAGCAGGTCAGGTCCTCAGTAGAGGGCACACATGAGGCAACCACACATTGATGTTTTTCTCCCTCTTTCTCCTTCCCTTCCCTTCTCTAAAAAAATAATAACAATAAATAAATAATTTTTAAAAGAAGACAAATACAATTATAAAATAAATCCTGGTCCTCAGACAAATTACTACTAGTGAAGAAATAGGTACTCTCACTCTGAATTGCTAGAACAATTTGATATCTACAATTTGTTATTTTCTCAAAGTACCTAAAGAGTTAGTATATATTCCTCAGAAGTATAATGAGGAATTAAAGAAACAAAATCACTTACACCAAGTGATTATTATTATGTAATCACTTACCCCAAGTGATTTCATAATAATAGAGCAATTATTATGGATAATAATTGGATAATAGAGCAATTCAAGAATATACTCTCTATGATTAGGTAAGAATGAACATAACTGTCAATATTATGTCCAATTCATAATAAATGTTATTGGTGAAAATAATTGATATAAACTTGACCATGGCTATAAACTGCTCATGGTAGAATTTAAATCTGTATTTAAAAAAAAACTCTTTTAATTTAACAAAGGAGAAAAAAACTGATCCAGGAAAATTGGACTTAGGAAATATAACTGCAGGTAGGTAAACAGTTTGCCTCCTTACTCAACTACAGCAAAAATTATGAGTCTACAAAACAAATATCACTCAGAATGATCCTGAAATCAAACTGTATGGAAATCTGACAACCAAGGAATTAAATAAGACACATTCATCCACACGGGTAGGAGGGGCAGAGACACATGGAAAGGCATGGAGATGCATAATGGGTAATGCAGCACCCACAGGTGGTGAATGAAAATCAGGAGGGATACCTCAGGAGCAAGGAATCCCAGGCCTACACCAAACCACCCAGCCCAGGGTTCCAGTACCAGGAAGATAAGTCTGCATAACTTCTGGTTATGAAAACCAGTGAGGGGTGGAGCAGCAAAAGACACTGTGGGATTCTCAGGAATCTCTTCTTTTTTAAAAAATATATTTTACTGAATATGCTATTACAGTTGTCTCATTTGCCCCCCTTTGTTCCCCTCCACCCTACACACACCCTCCCACCAACATTCCCCAACATTCAGTTCATGTCCACTGGTCATACATATAAGTTCTTTGATTTCTACATTTCCTATACTATTCTTAACCTCCCCCTGTCTATTTTATACCTACCATTTATGCTACTTATTCTCTGTATTGTTTCCCCCTCTTTCCCCTCCCACTCTCCTGTTGATAACCCTTCGTGTGATCTCCATTTCTGTGGTGCTACTGGTGTTCTAGTTGTTTACTTAGTTTGTTTTTGGTTTTTTGCTTTAAGCATGGTTATTAATAACTGTGAGTGTGCTGTCATTTTATTGTTCATATTTTTATTTTTTCTTATATAAATCCCTTTAACATTTCATATAAGGGCTGGGTGGTGATGAGCTCTTTTAACTTGACCTTATCTGAGAAGCACTTTATCTGCCCTTCCATTCTAATTGAAAGCTTTGCTGGATAAAGCAATCTTGGCTGTAGGTCCTTGCTTTTCATGACTTCAAATACTTCTTTCCAGCCCCTTCTTGCCTATAAGGTTTTTTTTTTCTTTTTGGAAATCAGCTGACAGTCTTATGGGAACTCCTTTGTAGGTAACTGTCTCCTTTTCTCTTGCTGCTTTTAAGATTCTTTCCTTATCTTTAATCTTGGCTAATGTACTTATGATGTGCCTTAGTATGTTCCTCCTTGGGTCCAACTTCTTTGGGACTCTCTGAGCTTCCTGAACTTCCTGGAAGTCTATTTTCCTTGCCAGATTGGGGAAGTTCTCCTTTATTATTTTTTCAAATAAGTTTTCAATTTCTTGCTCTTCCTTCTGGTACCCCTATGATTCAGATGTTGGAACATTTAAAGATGTCCTGGAGGTTTCTAAGTCTCTCCTCTTTTTTTGAATTCTTGTTTCTTCATTCTGTTCTGATTGAATGTTTATTTCTTCCTTCTGGTCCACACTGTTGATTTGAGGCTCAGTTTCCTTCCTGTCACTATTGGTTCCCTGTACATTTTCCTTTATTTCACTTAGCATAGCCTTTATTTCTTCATCTAATTTGAGAACATACTCAACCAATTCTGTGAGCTTCCTGATTACCAGTGTTTTTAACTGTGCATCTGAAAGGTTGGCTATCTCTTTGCTGCTTAGTTGTATTTTTTCTGGAGCTTTGACTTGTTTGTTTGTTTGCTTATTTATTGTCTCAGCGTACTTGTTATGTAGTAAGGGGTGGAGCCTGAGGTATTCACCAGAGTGGGGCAACCCACATCACTGTGTTGTGCTGCCATATGTGGAGAAGGAGTCTGAGAGGGAACACTGGCAGCGGCTTAGCTCTCTGCTGGTTTTCAGTCACTTCCCCTGCTACCCACAATCAGATTGGGCCCTTCTGGTGCTGATTCCTGTGTGGGTGGGTTTGTGTACATTCTAGGACCTTTTGGGTCTCTCTAACAAACTTTCCTGTGAGGCTTGGAGTTTCTCCCACTGCCACTCAGCCCCCACTGGTGTTTTCAATCAGAGGTTTGAGGCTTTATTTACCCACACTGGAACCCTGGGTTGCTCAGTCTGTCTTGTTCCCAAGTTGTTCCTTCTGGTTTATCTGCACACGAATGTGGGACTGTCTGCTCCACCAGTCACCACCTTGCTGGGTCTGCCAGCTGCCACCTTGCAGGGAGTCCTCCCTGCCTGGCTCCCTTGCTCCACCCCTCCTACTGGTCTGGGTGAATGTTTCTTCTTTAACTTCTTGGTTGTCAGACTTCCATACAATTTAATTTTCTGTCAGTTCTTTTTTTTAAAATTGTTGTTGTCCTTCATTTGGTTGTGCAAGGAGGAACAGTGTGTCTTCCTACGCCTCCATCTTGGCCAGAAGTCCAGGAGTCTCTTTTTTAAATGGCCCACAACTGACTGAAGCACTTTTGCAGATTCACTCCCTCTGGACTTCAGTACCAGGGCAGCAGCTGAAAGGGCGCCAGTGCCATATGGGGAGAAATTTAAGTGTCTGGTATTAGAGTGAGTGCTGGGGACAGCTTCCTCCTGGACAAAACTCCAAAGGTCAGGCAGTGGCATTGTCCTCTTTCTGAGCCCTCCCCTACACAGAGCAAAGAACAGGGACACCATGTCAGAGACTTCATCAACCTGGTTCACACAGGGTGCTCTGTCCTGTGAATTACTGAAGGCTCTGCCCCATCCAACTTGTGGGTTCACTTTTCTACATTAGGCCATGTTACTAAGTCAAGGAGTCAAAGCAGTTTTATCTAATACACAGAAACAAATATAGGGAGGCTTCCAAATTGAAGAGACAAAGAAATATGGTCCAAATGAAAGAATAGAACAAAACTTCACAAAAGAACCAAACAAAATGGAGGTAGGAAATCTATCACATGCGGAGTTCAAAACACTGGTTATTAGGATGCTCAAGGAATTTGTTGGGTACTTCAACAGCTTAAAAAAGACCCAGGCAGAAACAAAGGTTACACTAAGTAAAATAATGAAAAATGTATGGGGAACCAAGAGTGGAATGGATGAAGCCAAGAATCAAATAAGTGATTCTAAACATAAGGAAGAAAAAAAGCATTCAACCAAAACAGCAAGAAGAAAAAAGAATTCCCAAAACAAGAATAGTCCAAGGAGCCTCTGGGACAACTTTAAACATACCAAAATGCAAATCATAGGGTTTCCAAAAGAAGAATAAAATGATCAAGAAATTGAAAACTTACTTGAAAAGATAATGAAAGGAAACTTCCCCAATTTGGTGAAGGTAATAGACCAACAAGTACAGGAAGCACAGAGAGTCCCAAACAAGATGGACACAAAGAGGCCCACACCAAACCAATTAAAATGCCAAAGGTTAAATATAAAGGGAGAAAGCAGCTTAAAAGCGGCAAGAGAAAAGCCAATACTTACCTGCAAAGGGGTTTCCATAAGACTGTCAGCTGAAATAAGCTGATTTCTCAAAAGAAACATTGCAGACTAAAAGAGACTGGCAAGAAGTATTCAAAGTGATGAAAAGCAAGAACCTACAACCAAGATTGCTCTATCCAGCAAGGCTATAATTTGGAATGGAAGGGCAGAAAAAGTACTTCCCAAACAAGGTAAAGCTAAAGTTCATCATCACCAAGACATCATTATATCAAATGTTAAAGAGTCTTATTTAAGAAAAAGAAGATCAAAACTATAAACATACAAATGTCAATAAATTCACAACTATCAACAATTGAATCTCAAAAACAAACTAAGCAAATAAGCAGAACAGAAACAGAATCATAGCTATGGAAATCATTTGGATGGTTATCAGTTAGGAAAGGGAAGGGTAAAAATGGGAGGGAAAGTACAGGAATTAAGAAGCAAAATTGGTAGGTATAGAATAGACAAGGAAATGTTAAGAACAGTATAGGAAATGGAGTAGCCAAAGAACCTATAGGCATGACCCAGGACATGAACTAAGGGTCGGGGGCAGGAGGTGGGAATTGTTAGAGGAAATGGAAGGTACCAGATGGAGGGTGCAAAGGGGAAATTGGGATAATTGTAATAGCATAATCAAAAATATATTAAAATAGATACATATATCTGCAAAAATAATGGGAGTATCATGGTGGAGTGAGAAAGCCCTTTTGTATCTCCCCTTAAAGTTACAAGTTGAACAACTAGAGTTCCACAAAGGATCCTCTGCTCGACATGCAAACATGAGATCCATCCATACAACAGTACATCTGAAAATGAGTATATTGGAGTAGGGGAGGTATGGCATGGAATGACAAAGATGGAGGCCACAGATGCAATTCAGTTCAACACCCACCATGATCCCAGCTGACATGACAGCAGTGGAGGAGTCATCCTGTAGGCCTTACACTATGGCCCAGAGGGTAGGAGGAGAAGAAGCTACATCCCTGCTTAAGAAGTAGGTTCCCATTGTAGCAAAACACAGTGGCAGTAGTAAAGATACAGCACAGTGGTGCGGCAGCCACTATCTCAAGGTGACCATTACCATAAAACAGGCAAATCCTCACACTCTTGGTGAACATCACTGATAAAAAGACAAAGCTTTGGACTCATGGCAGCCATTACTGACAAAGAAGAAAACCCACAGATTCACAAACCTGCTTCTCATTATCCACCACAGCAATGGAACTTAGAAGAGGCACCAAGATACCTCAGCTAGCACAGCATGGATAGCATTTATTGGTAACAAAGAGGCAATACCAGGGACTCACATGTCCAGAGTGTCATTTCCCACCACATTTTACATGGGGGGGGGGTATTCCAAAGCAGAGGTGACCCAGACACAGAGTGGAGACTCACCATCCCAGGAAAGACATTTTCCAGTGACACCAATTTCCCAGAGGGTCAAGTATTACAAAGAAAACACTTGTTAAAACTTATGCTATATCACCATCTACTGGAAAACAAAGAAAGAGCAAGTGGGTACCTAAAGTATTAGGCAGAGAAACAATACATCAAATACCATAAGTAACCAAGGTAATATGATAGCATAATAAGAAGTTAAAGTCTTCAGACACCAACCTCAAAGACATAAAGACTTTGATTTAAACGACAAGAAATTCAGAATTGCAGTTATGAAAAACTTCAATGAAATAAAAGAAAACTCAGAAAGTCATTTACATGAGCTCAGGAATAAAATTACCAAAGAAAAGGAATACTCTATCAAAGAGATTACAACTAAACAAAAACAAAAAGCAATGGAAATTCTGGAGCTGAAGAACTCAACAAATGAAAGGAAGAGTGCATTAGAGGCCATTAAATGTACAGCATACCAAATGAAAGAATTAGCAAGTTTGAAGATAGTAACCTAAAATCACTAGGTAGACTAAGAGAAAGAACCAAAAGTCTAAAAAATAACATAACTTCAGGGAACTATCTAACTCCATTAAAAAAGCAACATAAAGATAATGAGTATACCAGAAGAAGAGACTAGAAAGCCTACTCAAAGAAATAATTGATGAATACTTCCCAAACCTATAGGAAGAATTGCACATTCAAATGTGCAGCGGGAGACTTCAGCCTGTAAAAGAAATCCCATTAGATTATGGCCAGATTGGTTCAGTAGAAACCTTAAAAGCTGGCAGAGAATGGAATAAAATATACAAAATATTGAGAGAAACCAGCAGTGAAGAATAGTACACCCAGGAAAGTCACTTTTTACATATGAAGGAGAAATAAAGGCTTCCTGAGACACATGCTGAGGAATTTATTGCCACAGGAACTACACGTAAGAAATGTTGAAAAAAAACTCTTCTAACTGAAACAAAATGACAAAAATATACAAACTTCAAATAAGATGGCAGAGCTAAAATGAACTCTACTTCATAATATGGTATTAAGCATTTAATTATAATATAAAAATTAAGGGAATAAAGCATTAAAAATAACTATAACTTCATATGGTATGAATGCACAGCCTATGATATGAATGCACAGCATAAAAGAGTTAATTCAGGAAAACAAGAACATAAAAGGAGAGGAGGAAAAGGACTAAACTACAGGTGGATGAAAATAAAATGCAATAGCCCTGGCTGGTATAGCTCAGTGGATTGAGCATGGGCCTGTGAAGCAAAGCGTCGCTGGTTCAATTCCCAGTCAGAGCACATGCCTGGGTTGCAGGCCAGGTCCCCAGTAGGGGACACATGAGAGGCAACCACACATTGATGTTTCTTTCCCACTCTCTCTCCTTCCCTTACCCTCTCCCTAAAAAATAAAGAGAGAAAATATTTTAAAAACTTAAAAAAAGAAAATAAGATGCAATAAAAAGAAAATGGACTATTGTAGGTATGAGACATTTTACACTAACCTAAAGGTAACCACAAAACAAAATATCAAAGAGCAGACACAACACACGAAAAAAGAGGAAACCAAAAAAAAAAAAATCACAGACAACAACCAAACTAAAATAGTATACAGAAACACAAGGGACAATAAACAATGGATATACAAAGTTACCGAAACACAAAAAGATAAAATGACAATAGTAAGTCCTAATATATCAATTATCAGCCTAGATGTAAATGGACCAAACTCACCAATCAAAAGTCACAGAGTAGCAAGATAAATTAAAAAACAAGATTCAACTATATGTTACCTTCAAGAGAGGCATCTCAGCTCCAAAGACAAACAGAGGCTCCAAGTGAAGAGATGGAAGATGCTACTCTAAGCAAATGGCATCAGGAGAGAAGTGGGTGTGGGCCCATACTTATATTGGATAAAATGATTCCAAGACAACAAAAAGGTACCAAGATACAAAGATGGACATTTTATAATGACAAAGTGAACAGTTCATCAAGAACACATAATACCTAATACATAGGTACCAAACCTGGAAGCACAAAGGTATATAAAACAATTACTTAAAGAAAGAAAAAGACAAAAATGCAATTATAGTCAAACACGAATATCTCCTTATGACATGAACAGATTATCTACACAAAGTGAATAAAGCAATATCGGCCTTAAGTGATAAATTAGACCAAATGGACTTCATCAACATTTATAGAAATTTCCATAATGACAGGATGCACATTTTTGAAGAGCATACATGGAGCATTCTCGGAAATAGACCATAATTTAGGACACAAAACTACTCTCAATAAATTTAAGAGTGAAATCATACCAAGCATATTTTTCTTCCTACCACAATGGTATAAAGATGGAAATCAACTACAATAAGAAAGCTAAAGCCCTGGCTGGCGTAGCTCAGTGGATTGAGCGTGGGCCTGCGAACCACACGATCGCGGTTCGATTCCCAGTCAGGGTACATGCCTGGGTTGCAGGCCAGTTCCCTGCAGGCTAACTACCAGCAGGGATGCACAAAAGGCAACCATACATTGATGTTACTCTCCCTCTCTCCTTCCCCTCTAAAGATAAATAAATAAAATCTTTAAAAAAAAGAAAGCTAAAAAAACACAAGTATGTGGAGATAAAACAACATGCTACTAAACAACAACTGGATCAAAGAAGACATTTTTAAAAGATCAAAAGATACATAGAGACAAATAAAAATACAACATACAAAAATTGGGGGGATAACATAAAAAATAATACGAACAGCAAAGGTTATAGTATTAGAGGCTTCCCTTGGGAAACAAGAGAATGCCGAGGGATTACAACATAGCGACAAAGTAGGTGGAAGCTACATTCACCACCTCCCAAAACAAAACTGAAATTACAACTAAATTTTAGAGCAATCCACCTGAATGACCAACTGAAAACCAGCTGGAAAGAAGTCTCACGGCCAAGGATTTACAGAAGACACCATATATAGACAGGTAGGAAGTACAGACACTCAAAAAGGGCTAAACCCACTCCCATGGTCAGCAGCTGAGATTGTGGAGTGTGGTCTCAGCTGCAAGGGGTGCCCCCTGAGGATTGTGGGGCTTCATCCCCACACTAGGCTCCCCAGCCCAGAGCACCAAAGCACGAAATAGGCACCCATGTAACATCTGGCTATGAGAAGTAGTGGGGATTCTGTCCACCAGGGAGAGACAAGAGTTTGATAGGGACACCAATGTCCTGTTAAAGGAAAAATGCACAAAATCTAATTTGCAGCCTGTCACCCTAGGCTCCAGTGGAGGGAGGGTGGTTTGGACTACAGTCATAGGAGGAGAGTCTGGAGTTGTTGGGCCTGGGGAGACCGCTGAGGGAAGATTGCAAGGATCCCTGTGATGAGTCAGTCTTCACCACAGATACCACCTTTCTCAGGTGTAGCTCACCCCTCCTTACAGGCATCAGCCTGGGGGGAAGCAGGCTGATGGGGGAAAGCAGGTTGTCTCTGTCTGGATACCCTGTCTCCCCAACCCTGTGGAGCTCAAGGTCTGCTGAGGGGTCACCTGCCTGGACAGGAGTGTAGATGTCTGGGCAGACTCAGGGTGTCAGTGGGGTGTCAATTAAATCAGAGGGTGACTTAATTTCATGGTTTGGGGGTAGGGGTTGTTTCCTCCACTTCCTCTGAGATCCGTCTGCTGGCAGACTTTAGGACGACAGATTGAAGTACGTGATTCTAGGATGGGAGAAACTTTTTCCTCTCCAGGGAGCCTACAGGGGAGAAAGAACTTGCAGGTACAAGATCAACATACAAACACCAGTTCCATCCATGAATCACCTGGAAATAAAATCAATAAAACAATTCCATTTAAAACAACTTCAAAAAGAATAACATACATTGGTATAAATTTTAAAAAGAAGTGCAAGACATATACACTGCAAACCACAGAGTAATGTTGAAAGAAATTAAAGAAGATGTAGATAAGTAGAAAGTCATCCTAGCTCCCACCCCACTGTCTGCCAGTGGGCCCCTCCCCCACCACAGCCGTGAACAGATGCTATCATTTCCACTGTGATGCCCGTTATATCCTTTTGTAATCAGAAAAAAAGACAGAATTCCATGAAGTCAACCGCACCCTCCCCCAATTTTCTTCACCTCAGACGTCAAACTCAATTTGTGAAAAAACAAAAAAACAAAACAGAAAACACCATCCACAAGTTGCACAATGGACAAGGTGAGAGTTAGCGGGATGAAACCCGTTCTCAGGGATGAACACGGTCCGCTAGCTCCGTGAAGACACCCCTTTCTGCCGCCTTACTCTACATAGATTTGCACCTTGGAGCTCTCTGGAGCTCGCTTGGGGGACATTCTGGGGACACAGCAGAGGAAGCCATGTCCCTGGAGCTCAGCGTCCATCCTACGAGTCTATCCATTGGCTACTTTGGAACAGATGTGGTCATTGACGAGGTGCTTCCAGGACAGGAGCCCAAGCAGGGGCTGCGGTGCCCCTCTGACTGCCACCGCCCAGCCTCCAGCCTCTGCTCCAGAGGTAAGCTGAGCTCAGGACTTAAATGGATCAGAGGGATGCCTTAATCTGAGCTGGCGAAGGAGCACACCCACCATGGGGACCATTTTCCTGTTCCTCTGGCCTCTCTCTGGGGCGCTGGGAACAGAGGTGTAGGCCCTGGTTGGGAGACCACTGCACCTTCACACCACCACCAGGGCCACCCCCAGCCCTCAGCCTGTCCCAGGGACGTGCCCTGAACAGGGATGCCTGCTCCTCGGTGCCCCTGCAGGAGGCATCAGGGACCTGGGAATCCCAATGTTCCGCAGAGATGTCCCAAAGGGTCCTTGGTGCATATAGATCCCTGTTCTCCCGATGGGCCCGGTTCCTGCTATCAAGACACCTTTGCTTGAACCAGTGAGTAAAGTTCTCTGGCGGCCTTGCTGGAGGCTCTGTTTGTGTGGCTCAGTATCTCCAGAGACCCGTCTACAACAGGATACTGAAATGTTCTGACCCGGGTGGGACTTTCCAAGATTGGTGAAGCAGGTGACATGGGGCATGCTGATGGGGACCTCGCATTGCTTCAGTACCAGGGACTACAGAGAGAAAGTTGAAGGACCACTTTCACTGGTGTCCCCAGCTCAGAATGAGCAAACCTTCACCTTGTCTGGAGTTCTGCATTCTATGGACTCCTCCTGTCCCCTAGTGCCCTCATCCTGCCTGGGAGGCCCTAGCCCACATTCTGCCGGCCTTCTGAAGTGGAACAGCAGAGAACCAGGCTGTTTTTCTTAGACCTCCAGCCTGGGCTGACTTGGGGTGCGAACCTGGGTGGGTCAGAGAGGCTGGGCTCTGCACCCGTCTCCTCTGCAGACAGCCAGTCTGCAGCACAGCTGTGCAGACTCAGGGCATGTGAATATAAGCCCCCAGAAAAGTGTGCATGTGTGTGCATACTTGTGTTGGGCAGAGGATGTGGGTGTGGGTTGGTAGCTTACAGAGACCTCTGCCCATTTTGATGAGGAGGAATGGCCCTTGAGACCTCAGAAGGCTGAAGATGAGCTTCCTGGGCCCAGAGTGCCTTGGCTGTGGCCACCCAGTCTCCACCTAACCCTCCGTCTGGGTGTGAAGTGTAGCAGAGAGAACCCTAGCAACCCAGGCCTGGTTGGTGTTCACAGCCCCTCACCACTGCTTTTGGCCAGCTCCAGAAGGGACAGGCACCCTCTGTTCACAGTGACAATGAGAGTGGCAGCCTGCCATCTCTAGCAGCCTGGGCACCCATATCTAACTACTGTGTGTCAGCATGGATTGGCTAGTGGCATGGTAGTAGCCTCTGAGTAGTAGGATAGGTATCAAGCTGGGCAGCAGCATACTTGCTATGGGTGGGGAAGTGGGGATCACCCCCACCCTGGTCAGGGTGAAGTGGGGGCCGCCCTGGCCACTGGGCTTTGATTGGGTCGTGCGGCAGTTCCACTGGCGATGGATCCAGGAGAGAGTGTGGACTCTGCATGGGGGCCTGGACAGAAGACCATCCCAGTGCCTGAGGTGAAATGTCTTCATGCCCAGTTCCCAAATGAAGCCCTGCAGAGCCCTGGATGTCCCTCCCAAAGTTGTTTATGAGGCCGAGAAAGCCACACTCTGAATACATTTTATGTTTCAGGAACTCACATTCCAGGTTCAGAAATTTTATTCCGATGTCCTTTGGTGCCTTACTGTCCACAGGCCCCCAAAGTTGGGGGTGGCTGCCGGCATGGTCCCCTGGAGGAGCCAGGCATCTCGTTGTGTTCTGCCTTGGCTTTGGGAGGGAGGGCTTCTTACCTATCCATCTGCACTTAGGAAGGCGAAAGAACTCTAAATCCAGTCACCTTGGAATAAAAAATGAGCAGGTTTGTTTTGTAGATGGGGTGGGAGAGGGAAAGTGGGCATGCGCTATTTCTGATGAGAGGACTTTTTTCTTCTTTTTTTCCTCTTTTTTAAAATTTAATTATTGTTCAAGTATAGTTTTCTGTCTTTTATTCCCAGCCCGCCCCGCCCCCCAGCGCTCCCCACCTCCCTCCCATTTCCACCTCTGTTAGTTTTTGTCCATGTGTCCTTTATACTTGTTCCTGTGAATCCTTCCCCTTTCCCCCTGAAATTCCCTCCTCTCTCCCCTCTGGTCCCTGTCAGCCTGTTCTGTATTTCAGTGTCTTTGGTTATATTTTGCTTGTTTATTTGTTTTGTTGTTTAGGTCCCTGTTAAAGGTAAGATCATATGGTATTTGTCTTTCACCTCCCGGCTTATTTCACTCAGCATAATGTTTTTCAGTTCCATCCATGCTGTTGCAAAGGGTAGGAGCTCCTTCTTTCTTTCTGCTGCATAGAATTCCATTGTGTAAATGTACCATAGTTTTTGGATCCATTCATTTACTGGTGGGCACCTAGGTTGCTTCCAACTCTTGGCTATTGTAAATTGTACTGCTATGAACATTGGGGTGCATAGGTTCTTTTAGATTGATGTTTCAGGGTTCTTAGGATATACTCCTAACAGTGGAATTGCTGGGTCAAAAGGCAGATCCATTTTTGGTTTTCTGAGAAAATTCCATACTGTTTTCCATAGTGATTATACCAGTCTGCAATCCCACCAACAGTGAATTAGGATTCCCTTTTCCCCACACCCTCTCCAACATTTGTTGTTTGTTGCTTTATGAAGAGAGGACTTAATTTAATTTTTTCTCTAAATGACCCAGGGCTGTTTTGTCTGATGGATGGAAGGAAAACATTGACTTAAAACAAAGTTATGTAGGAGTTGACTGTATTTGGCAAATGAGAGTGTCTTTATTCCCAAAGTGTTTCTGGTCTTATGGAAGGGTATGGCCCTGGCCTGGGAGTTGTGGCATTAAGAGAGAAACCCTCCAGGCACCCAGGCCTGGGGCTCCAGCCAATGGATTGCTCCAACTTAGCGGGGAAGAAACTTGGTCTCTCTCAAAGGACAGGGGTGAAAAGCCATGAATCTCAGGCCAGGTTCAAGGGCACTTCCTGGAATCTCCACATCAGGAAACTGGAGTACAGGTGGATGGGGGTGGGCCTGGGAGTCACCCTGGCTCAGCCCGCATGAGGACCCTCTGGAAACAGCCTGCATCTTTTGTCTGAGGTGTAGAATGTATTCCCTGGCTTGGGTCTCTTTCAGAGTCTTTCATCTTTATGGTTTATGGCTGTGCTTGCTGGCTTCAGTGTGACTGCAGAACCCAGAGGACTCCTAGAAAAAACAGTGAAAACATTTATTTTTGTGGTTGGCTTCAGGTCATGGGGCCAGAGATCTCAACAAGAAGCTTATGTGAGTGGAGGAATGCTGCCCTCCACAAGGGTCTCAAAGTGACCCTGGGCCCGACCATCAGGGTACATGTCCCAGATAAGAGCATCCCTTTTTGTCTCAGCCACATTAGGCTGCCTGTCCCCTGTATGGCTACCGAACCCCTAAAACCATCTAGAAAGAGAGTGGATCCAGCTCCTGCCACAAAGGGCCCCGGGATCATCTGCCATCAGATGCTACATGGGAGTGGGTAGTAATAACCTGGACTTCAGGGGCCCCACCTGCATCCTGCCATACCCCCATCCATGTTGCTTGATGTGCAGGACCCTCTACCCTTTATTCTGAGACACACCTGGGCAGGGCCTGGAATCACCATGGTGCAGCCTCCAGGTGCAAACATCAGCATCTCTGAGGTCCCCAGACCTCTCCATGTCCCATGTCAGAGCACAAACCAGTGATGGATAATTCAGAGCTGGGGATAGGAAGCCGGGCCATCGGTGGCCCTTAACCCGCTTGTTGGGACATACAGAAAGGTCTGTGATCCCCTGTATAGCAGGGTGGACCAGTCTTCTGCTCCCCCTGCCAGTATGTTCAGGAAGTCTCGCCTCCTTCTTTGCTACAGCAGGTGCTCAGCAGACTGCACAGGGTCCCAGGGCTCACAGGGACTTGTCTCCTGGTCAGCGAGCAGGAAAGTTGCTTAACAGGAAATAATCAAAGCAATAGCATACCCTCATCATGACTTCTGGTTTTGGCTGTGTTTAAGAGGCTACCTGACTTTGGAAAGGTAGCACTGACTTCCTTGAAACCCATTTTTAAAAAGCCTTCTAGTCAAAGGCCCAAGTGCTACAAGATCAAAAGGGTCAGAAGTATAGGTCACATCACAGCCAGTTAGAAGTGCCTTGAGGGTCACACAGGTCTTTTTTTTTTTTTTTTAAGATTTTATTTATTTATTTTTAGACACAGAGGAAAGGAGGGAGAAAAAGAGGGAGAGAAACATCAATGTGTGGCTGCCTCTCACATACCCCCTAATGAGGACCTGGCCCACAAACCAGGCATGTGCCCTGACTGGGAGTTGAACCTGCAACCCTTTGGTTGGCAGGCTTGCACTCAGTCCACTGAGTCACACCAGCCAAGAGGTCGCCATGTCTTTTTCACCCAAAGTTTCCACGAGCGATTTTGGTGACTACATTTTCCAAAACTGACAACCAGGATGTGGGCTGACAACTTGGTGAATCTGGCATAGCCCTGGGAAGAGCCAGGTTCTTTGGCAATTTCCTGATTTGGAGACTGGCTTTCAAAGATTTGCCCTAGACACATTCCAGAAAATTTTGTATCAGAATTTGAATGTGTAATCCAGCTTACTACTGATAAATGCCTGAACGTCGTTTATGGAGAGCCCCTCCCCACCCTGCTGTTCAGTCCCTGATGGGTTAGAAGAGTTGGGTTTGGCAGGAAGTGTAAGTCTTGGGTCCACAAGGGAAGAGGGGCCTCACTTGGTTTCTAATGACACCCTGTTGTGATATGGGATGTGCATTGCGGCCCTCTGGCTCTGCCCAGCCTCTTCCAATCTCATGAAGTTTTAAAATCTTATTACTTTTATTTAAAGACAAACAGGATGAGGGGACACAAGAAGCATAAAGGGCATGGCATCTTCCTAAGGACACATTGACAGCACACACTCATTTGCAAACCAAGTGTGTGACCTGAATGACTGCAGGACACCCACAGGTCTGCCTGAAGTCTGTCTTTCCCACTCAGACAAGCTGGCTGGGCGGGATGTGGTCAGATCCCTTCCTGGCCTACCCTCCAAGTGGAGGGAGTGGGCCACCTTCCCACCTGGCTTAGACCCCGGGGGGGCGTGCCATCCATTCCTGTGTAACGATACCTGACTCTGGATGTGTGAATGGGAGACTCTGTTCGTTGACTATAATATATATATATATATATGTGTGTGTGTGTATAATATGTGTATATATATAATATGTGTGTGTGTATATATATATATATATATATATATATATATATATATATATTCTCCACAAGGATGCCAACAAATGGCCCCAAAATAACTGAATATCCACATGCAAAAGAATAAATTTGGACCCCTCCCTCACACCATATACAAAAATTGACTCAGAACAGATCAAAGACCTAAGTGTGAAAGCTAAAAGTATGAATTCTTAGCAACATAAACACAAATCTGTGTTGTATTGAATCAGAACCAATAGCCGATGATAGATTATAATGGATATGTACAAAACTATCTAAATATACACAGACAGACAGATTCACTTTTAAGAAATTGGCTCAAGTGATTGTGGGTACTTACTAGTCTGAAATATGTAGGGCAGGCTGGCACACTGGAAATTCAGGCAGGACTGATGCTGCAGTCTTTTTTTTTTTAAATTGTTACCTGAGGATAAGGTTTCATTTATTTTAGAGAGAGAGAGATACACGTAGATCAGTTGCCTCTTTTACATGCCTCAGCTTGGGACCGAAAAGACTGGGAATTGAACCAACAACTTAGGTATGTTCCCTGACTGAGAATCAATCCTGAACCCTTTTGGTGCACCAGGCAATGCTCCAACCAGCTGAGCCACCCGGCCAGGGCAATGTTGCAGTCTTGAAGCACAATTTCTTCTTATCCAGGAAGCCTTAGTTTTGGCTCTTTTTTTAAAATTTATTTTTTAAAGTTTTTTATAAAGATTTTATTTATTTATCTTTAGAGGGGAAGGGAAGGAAAGAGGGAGAGAAATATCAATGTATGGTTGCTTCTTGTGCATCCCCTGCTGGGAATTGGCATGCAACCCAGGCATGTTCCCTGACTGGGAACCAAACCACGATCGTGTGGTTCGCAGGCCCACGCTCAATCCACTGAGCTACTCCAGCCAGGGCAGTTTTTGCTCTTAAGGCCTTCAAATGATTGGATGATCACATTACTGAGGGTAATCTTTACTTAAAGTCAACTGATTGTAGATGTTAGTCAGAGCTATAAAATATCTGCCAAGAAACACCAAAATTAGTGTTTGATTAATAACTGGTTATTATAGCCTAGCCATGTTGACACATAAAACTAACCACCACAAAGACCATAGACCAAGCGATTATTTCTTAGATTTAAAAACCTACAAATAATAATTTAAAAAGTTAAACAGCACTGCAATTTAAGCTTTTGTGCATCAAAGAGTACTACCAAGAAAGTGAAAAACTATCCAAAAAATTGCAAGAAAATATTTGCAAACCATATATCTGACAAAGGTATAGTACTCTTTATCAAAAGAGTTTAACTAAACAATAAAATAACGACCCAATTTTTAAAGTTGGCAAAGAATATGAATTGACAATTTTCTAAAAAAGAATACAAAAAGCAAAAAAACACAGATAGCCAGTTATCATGTATAAAGACGTTCAGCATCCGTAGTGACTAGGAAAATCCACAGCAAAGTACCTTTATAATGGGATGGCTAGAATCAAAGTGAGACAATATGTGTTGATGAAAGCATTGAGCAATTGGAACCATCACATATTCCTCAAATAATTTAAACAGAGTTACCATATGACTCAACAATTCCACTCCTATGTATTCACCCAAGAGAAATGAAAACACTTATATCCACAGACAGCCAAAAAACATATGAAAAAATACTTATATCATTAATCAACAAAGAAATGCAAATTAAAACCACAGTGAGATATTGCTTCACTCCTGTTAGAATGGTTATCATCAATAAATCAACCAACAAGTGCTGGCAAGTACATGGAGAAAATGGAGCCCTAGTACACTGTTGGTAGGAGTGTGGATTGATGCAGCCACTGTGGAAAACAGTATGGAGTTTATCAAAATAGTAAAAATGAAACTGCCTTATGACCCGGTGATTCCGCCTCTGGAAACAGATCCAGAGAAAGCCAAAATTCTAACTCAAAAGACAATGCACTCTTGTGTTCACTGTAGCATTATTTACAATAATCAAGATTTGGAAGGAGCACATACGCCCACGAGAAGATGAGTGGATAAAAAAGTTTTCCTATTTATACAATGGAATACTACTTGCTATTTAAAAAAAGAAAGAAAAGAAAAAGAAATTTAACCCTTTCCTATAGTATGAATGGTCCTGGAGAGCATTATTCTAAGTGAAATAAATCAGAGAAAGACAAATACCATATGGTTTCAGTCATATGTGGAATCTAATGAACAAAGTAACAAACAATAGAAATAAAAAAGGACTAATAGAGAAAAGACTGTCAACTCTCCGAGTGGTAGGGGGTTGTGATACCAAGTGTAAAAGGTGAAGAAATTAAGAAAAACAAACCAAAACCTCATAGTCACAAACAGCAAGGTGATTACCAGAGGGGAAGGGAGGTAAAAGAAAGTATGTAAGAGATAAATTATGATAGAAGACTTGACTTGGGGTGGTGAACACACAATACAATATATAATCGATGCAGTATAGAATTATACACTTGAAACTTATATAGTTTTATTAACCAATGTCACCCCAATAAATCCAATTTTTAAAAAAAGTGTGTCCACGCAAAGACATATACAAGAATTTAAAAATACTATTTATTTTATAATAGCCTAAATATGGAAACGGTCCAAATGTCCATCATTCTCAAATGACATGGAATTAGATAGTGGTGATAGTTGCAAAATCTTGTGGCTATTCTCTAAACTACTGAATTGTACACTTTAAAATGGTATGTAATTTAAACCTCAATTAGATTAGAATCTAATCTCGACTTAGAAAAGAACAAAAATTAAAAGCTCATGGAAATGTAGGTATAACAGAACTTGATCTCCCAGCTATCCTGGGCTTGGGCCCAGCACTCCAAGGACTGGAAGGAAGTGGGCTTCCTACAGCAGCAGAACAACACTGCAGCACTGTCCAACGTAGCTTCAACTCCAGGGAGTCCCTGGGTGCACACATCATTCACGCTTAGGAGAAAGGATCTGGGCAGGCTGTTGGTCACCATCCTCTACTAAAGAGCCCTATTTGGCAGCATTTCATACCAAGTTACCTCAAAGGTAAACGAGTTTCCTCCACATGTCCAATGTTGGTACATGTCCAAAGGGGAACTGTCCAACCTCCACATGGTTACTTTTTGACTCATGTCAAATGTCTAGGCCCTGGCCAGGTAGCTTAATTTGTTAGAGCATTGTCCCAATAACCAAGGTTGCAGACTCAGTCCCCATTTGGTACAAGAATAAACCAATGAATGCATAAATAAATTGAACAACAAATTGTTTCTCTCTCTCTCCCTTTCTCTTTATCTAAAATTAATTTTTAAAAAAAGTTGTTAGCCCTGGCTGGTGTAGCTCAGTGGATTGAGCGCGGGCCTGGGAACCAAACAACCATGGTTCTATTCCCAGTCAGGGCACATGCCTGGGTTGCAGGCCAGTTCCCAGCAGGGGACACACAAGAGGCAACCATACATTAATATTTCTCTCCCTCTCTCCTTCCCTTCCCCTCTAAAGATAAAGAAATAAAATATTTTTAAAAAGTTGTTAAAGTCTATATTTCTGGTGGGCCAGAGTGAGGTGTATGCCAATAACTACATTGAATGGATGCATAAATCAATTAATCAATTTTTAATTTGTCTTAGAACAAAAATTATGCAAGCAATCATAAAAATATTAATAGCTTACATACAATGGAAAAGGCAGAAGTAAAACTAAGATTCAGAGGAAACAGGAGCCAGACTTGAAAACGACCACTATCCTGTGTGTCCATTGCTTACATCTGCGTCTTGTGATAGCTTGTCTTCTCAGACTGGTTTCACCCTCATAGTGAGAATTATGGTCCACAACGATTCCTCTTCCTTGTATCACACACATCTATCCCCGGAGGGGAAAATAGCCAATGCCCACTCTTAAAGAAAAAAGGAAAGAGGCAAATAACGGTTGCCTACCACATTGCTTTCCAAATGTGTTTCAAGTTATATATAACTCATTAAAATTTCAATCCATGCTAGAACATAACTATTTAGAAACAGCTGATGAAAAAGTTCTGGAAGATATCATGAAGTTTTCCACTTGCCCCTTCACTCTTGGCTTAGATACTTTTTTTAAAGTATACTTGCTAATGGACATAATTTTTTCAGTGATGAAAATATTTTCTGATGCAAAGATGGCTCATGCTGTCACAGCTTTGATTTTAGCAAGATTCACCTTTAACATAGCTGACTCTTGGCAGGGAACACATCATCAAACTCAGTGGTAATCAAATATGTTTTCTGATGACAAAAAAAGTCATCATTTTTACATGAGAAATTTTTCTCAAAAAAAGTCTCAAAATTAGAGAACAGTCATATTCACTTGAAATGCTAACAGGGAGGCTTTAAATAAAATAATACTATGAGCTCAGAAAGATAAATATCTGTTGTGCTTGGAATGTATTAAGAGCCTTTCTACCAAATCTCACAACATATGTGGCTGAAATTAATAACTAGGAAAAAAAGGAATAAAGATGTCCAATAAACAACACTGAAGAACCTTAAAACCATACTCAACTACATAGTAAGTTGTTAAATTGACAAATATCTGTTATGTATCTATTTGTATCTATCATGCATTAATTTGTCCTGGTCATTTAAAAATATTTGAGAAACATATATTGAGTTTTAAAAATAAAACCTCAACAGTCCTAGCAGTAATGAGAAGTAAGGAGGCTCCACTGCTCACTTTTCTCTCTTCCACTGTAAGCTGGCATTTCTGTGACATTGTCCAGTAGTTTGCTTGCCCGACCTTTTCGTTCAATGGTTATGCCAACACAATTGGGTGAAGTTGGCCATGCCAGGGAGCAGCACATTCCATGCTAGTGAGGACACCACTGGGATTTAGAAATATGGAAACTCAGGACCCACCCCAGACACACTGAATTAAAATCTGCCTTTTAACAAACCCCCAGGAATGCTGTTGAAATCTACGAAGCACTGATCTATGCCACTGAATTAAATCTTTGTAAAAGACAAACTGTACACTACATGCAAATAAAACTATCATTCCGTGTGATCCTACAGGGCCAGCACTATTTGATATACAGTAAAGCATTCCAAGCTGCTTAAAACACACATTGTGAATGAAAAATCAAAGAACTTGGAACTGAAGGTGCCTCAAAATTTGTCTACTCCACTTTCCTTTTTGTGGATGAAAAAACTATTCCATAGACTATGTGGGCTGTCCAAAGTCTAATAGTTTTTTCTTTAATGATGATATAACTCTTTAATAATTACAGGTTACTGAGCACCAGGAATGATGAGCAAATCAGTATTTACAGTTTGTATTCACTTAAAAATATATTCTATGAATTCTAACACTTGTAGCTGTTAAGGAACCTTAGAAATTTTGTCCCAAGAGGGTAGGTGCTCCTTCTGAATGCTCCCCAAATACCAATACTTCAACCCTCCTGGGTTTTGTCACTGGGCACAGTGCCTATTTGCCTATTACTAAACCTCACGAGATTATCATGCACAAGAGGTTGTGTGGCACCACTGTATACATGTCTGGTGGACTATAGGAACCTAATACATTTCTTGTTAAATTAATGAATTAATGTAACCAACCAAATGAAATTAACTGATCAAAATCGCACAACTGTTATTGAGGAAACAAGGATTAAAAGCAAGTCCTTTAACAGGTGGCAAGGAAATTAGCAAATCTTAACTTAATTCACATTTCAGCCTTGTCTAGATGAAAACCGATTGAATAAACACTTACTGAGATCCTAGGCTGTCCGCAGGACTAGGTTACACACAACTTCTGGAAGGCAAGAGCGAGTAAAACAAAAGCCCTACTCTTGATACTTGCCAGCACACACCACACGCAGACATTTACTAAAAGTAGAAACTCTATAGACTTTGTGGGGAGGGGAGGGGTGGGTGTTTCTCAACTTACTTCAATGTGATTACATACAAAAGTGACAATGATTGCATACAAATGATTACATACAAAAGTGGCAGAGGCAAACTTAAAATGTAGTCTCCCTTTCCTAATTAGTCATGTTTCTTAGCATATAGATTTACTTTATGTAGACTGCATATATGTTTTCCATTGGGATGTGGTGAAAACAGTGTAGGCTTTTCAGCTGAGGCTTTGTGAGCTTCTTTTGCATGACAAGTAAGTTACCTCTGTCTGGTGGTTTTCATCCTAAAGATCTGCTTCTGGTGCCAAAGTAACTAGCACTTATGTAGAGGCCACTGCACCCAGACAGGGAGAGGGAGAAGGAATCGTCTGGGCAGAGGCAGGGCCCCAGGCATGTCAGCACTCAGTAACATCCAGAAGCCCATCTGTTTACCTTCAACCAAGAGCAGAAAACAACTTTATTCAGAGCACTCAGGACTTAATGAGGACCATGTAACCTCTTAAAAATCAGCCTATACTTTACACAGAAATTCAGACAATGCAAATATTTTAACATAAATGAAGACTATTCTTAGGTTAATATTTTTAAATACTACCATTTATTAATTAGTCTGCGTCATGCTGTTATTAAAACCATAAATATTATTTCATGAAACCACAACTCTGGTGAGGTGAGCATGGCCTTTATAGAAGAAACTGAAGGTACAGACATTAACTGGTCCAAAGTCATAGAGTGTGGGACAAAATGGTATTTGTCCCAGGATTTGCACTAGTTTTCTGATGCTCTTCATTTATCACTACTATCCAGTTTGGCTTAGAACCTTAGTGCTAATGGGCACTTCAGCTCTATCAGTAATATCAGTAGTACCAGATGAGACACCTCAGACTTGATCATCTATTCAATAACCAAGAGTTGCCCATAATTTATAACTACCTATAATCTTCAATGTTATCAACTACATTCATACACTAAGTAGGTAGCACATCACAAGCACTTAATACAGGGAGGGCTTCAAAACAAGCATCCCAACCTGTGTGATAAAGTAGAATTTTCGTCACATAAAAAGTTACCCAATTTCTGGCAGTAGCGAGTTCAATAATTTTTAATTCAAATAAATGATTTTAACATTTCTTTGTCGCCAAATACACTTTCAAAAAGTGGCATTTTTAATAATCTCAAATCAGAAACCATCTGATTTCTGTTTTCGGTTTCAAAAATATACTTTGGAGATGTGCATTTTTTTATTTCAAAGAATATAATTAAAATTTTCAAATAAATTTATAAACAATTTTACAACTTTATTACTGTGATGGTTACTACCACTATAGCTAGATTCTTAGACATTCAACTCTCAGGAGCCAAGTACAGCCCAAAATATAAACACATAAGGACACTGTTGTCAAGGAGGGCAACAGCAAGAGGTTAAGAAAAAGCTCTGCAAAGCAGAGAGATGAAGAAGTTAGGAGAGTGCCTAACATTTTAGGTTAATGAAGGGAACAGGAGTAAACATTAACAGAGAAGATAAACAAAAGGCACAGGCGTGGAAAGGAGTCAGCACAACAAAGGGTTCCAGCTGAGGAAGCAACTTGAGAGTATGCTTCCAATTCTGGGTTAGTGACCGATATCAAAGAAATAAAGGGGATCACACCCAAGATAATGGGGAAAAGAAAACTGAAAAAAACTTAATAGATTTTAAAGGAAGGATCCATTCAACAGGAACAGAATAGAATTTGCCACAAAAAGATTAGAGGTGACCACAAGCTGAGAGATGAAGAGAAATTATAGCTAAGGGAGATTCACCAGAAAAGAATGGCCCAGAAGCCACAAAATGGAAGGGGCCACTTTTGACTGCAGTTTATTTTCTAAACAATAAATGTATTCAGCACCCCTCATAACTGAGCTTGGGGAATCACACTATTTAGCTTTACAGTATCACCGATTTCAATAGGTTACCCAGGTTTCAAATGTTATTAATATATCATTATCTACCATCAACAGAGATCATTTTTATTCCTATACAGGGCAAAAACCACAGCACAATAAATATCATTGCAATTCTTCACAATCAAGGGTTTAAGACAATTGTGGTCACAGAGTAGGATCAAAAGATTTAGGAATCTTTCTGTTAAAGTGCTATCCCTGGCTAATAAAAAAGAACACAAGTGAACTTGTAATTGTATTTCTACTAAATGTATACTAAACATCATTAAAACAGATATTTTCACAGCAGTCTGGTAAGATAAAAAAAGTTGGAATCATTGAGGTCCACAAAACACAGTATAGGCATAGCCCAAAGAGAGACAGATTCATAGAGAGAAAGTAAGCAGACAGCTCTTGGGGGAAGTTGAAAGGGGAGTGGGGGTTGAGGGAACAAGAAAAAAAGAGAAAGATCTCATAGAGATGGGTTCTGTGGTGACTGCACGGAGGGGTGGGTGTGGGGAGGGATGGTAATGGAAAAAATAATAATAAAAATAAAAGCCAAGAAGAAGCAACAACAATATTTATATTTCAAGCAGAAGTTAAATCAATGAAATATCCTCATTATTAAATTATATTTTAACTACTGTGCACTGTATAATCTATTTTTTAATTTTATAAGAACTAACGGCATAAGTTTATACATTTACATTAATACATACAGCTTTATGCACTAAATAATGTTTTAAGAAAAGTAATTCAAATTCTGAATCCATAATTTTTTTTCTTTAAAGAAATTCATATATTACTCAATTAAGAGTGTCAGGAAATTAGCCCTCGCTGGTTTGACTCAGTGGAGTGAGTGCCAGCCTGCAAACTGAAAGGTCACTGGTTTAATTCCCAGTTAGGGCACATGCCTGGGTTGCAGGCCATGTCCACAGTCAGGGGCGTGTGAGAGGCAACCAATCAATGTATCTCTTACACATTGATGTTTCTCCCTTTCTCCCTACTTTTTTCTCTCTTAAAGATAAATAATTTTTTTAAATCTTTAAATAAATTAATAAAATATTTTGTTAAAAGCCAGACAATTAGATATTTTGCCTTTCTTGTGAATTCAATTCTTGTCACTTGAATAGCAAGATAATTGAAAAAAGTCTATTACCCACATTAAATGTGTTAGATAGCCATTAAAATTAATTTACAGCAATAGAAAATACTTTATGATAATGTATATAATCTGGACATCTGACTATCATTACTCACTTGGACAAAATGGTTTGAGCAGGGGTAAAACAATACATTTCTTTTTTGTCAGTTATCTGACAAACTGTGAAGAAAATTTTCTTTCAACTGTGAAGAAAATCTACTTTTCTTCCTCAGATTAGCACTTGTAATTGCTTATGAACTATAAAGGCTATAAAATCCCAGTCCTGTTTAAAAAAGCATTTATAATTACCATGCTTGTAGGCTATAAAAGTATGAGTCTTTTCATCCCAAAATATGACTTTAACTATTGTATCAAATCTTACTACATTTTATTATGAGGAAGTCCTTTTAAAATCTCATGTCCCACTACTTTGTAAAGTTATCTACTATTAAGAGCCTGTTTTTTTTAAAAAGCTATTATATTAGATGAAGGAAGACTGTACACTTATTTGTTATCAGTGCTTCCTTATAACCTTTGAATTCTATATTTTCAAGTTACTCAATTATTGCCCTGAACAAGAAACTAAAATTTCAATCAGCTTGATGATTTGCTTTTTTACTGGCCAGTTTTCTTATTACTGAATGAGAAAATAGTTGGTTCCTTGGTGCCAACTATATTAGTCCTCCTTTGTAGATTAGAATACTCTTTACTTTTGTGCAACCTTTGGCTAAAACTTCTAGATAAGTTTAAAGTAACTGCTCATTAAACAAAGACCAAAAAAGACTTACTATTTGAAAGCTACTTTTGGCAGCAAATGGATCACTCACTGTACCTGGATTTTTGGTCAGTTGATTCACTTGCAAAAGGCTGATTCCTGGAATCCTTCCAAATTAAGCAGGTGAGACCTGACTTTTATCATTAATTATATAAATGAACTTGCCAAAAAAAATTTGATCTTGGGCTACATGTTTAAAAAAAACAACAAGATACAGCAAAACCTTAGGAATTTTTCTGGGTGAGAATGCCCTCCTAAGGATTTAAATATCATAGCAACCTCTCTTCATATCCAATTATCCTTTTTTATCATGTACTCACTTCATGAGTTCCCAAAACGTCCTTATTGACTAAGTGATAGTTTTGACTTGTCATTTATTTTCAGTATCATCAAATACCAGTATCAGTATCATCATTAAATTTCTCTTCAGAAAATGCTGACAGTATTTTAGTTTCAATGCCACACAATCCTTTTTAAATAGCCAGCATTTTCAGCATGGACTATGAGATTCTCATCTACTCTTTAAAACTTCTATAAAGCATATTAATTTTAGTATAAAAGATATTCTAACCCCATGCATTTTCTGCTTTTTAGTAAACACAGTACTAATGGGGAATTACTATTAATGCTATACTCAATTCCATCACACACTGCACCTACTCCTTTTTGTAATGTTTCTATTTTAGAAACAAAATACATACACTTTCCAAAACCTTGAGTTAAAATCCTGTTGTGAAAATAACCAAAAGTCAATAAAGTTGGTACCAGAAAATTATATTGATACTTATCAAAAAAGTAAAATCTTTTAGATCCTTACAGCAATAACTATAAATCTTCACACATATGCCAAAAGATATTTATAAAAAAGGAATCTGAAAAAAAAATCCTTAAATACCTCCCAAAATCCAATTATTCATAATATTACAATTTATCATTAATATCAAATCTCAGTTCTTGAACATCTCCCATCTCTAACAATTTAGTTCTCAACAAAGTGATTCATGGAAAAAATGTCTCGGTTGTTAAACAAAACTTGTTTTCAACCTGACAACCCTTTCATACTGATACAGTCAAACCTAGGTTCTTGGACATCTCCCATCTCAAACAATTTGTTTCTTGAACAGCTTTCCAAAACGAATTAAATCTGAGAAACAAGGTTCCACTATTAACATAGTTTTGGAGGGATCCAAGATGGTGGCAGAGTAGGTGGGAACTACACGGATATCCTCCCAGGACCAAACTGAAAGTACAGCAAAAATATAGAGCAACCAACCTCAATAGCTAACTGAAAACTAGCCGAAGAGAAGTATTATAACCAGGGATTTAAGAAGCCACACTGAGAGTTGTAAAAAGTGTGCAGGCACGAAAAGGGCAGGCCCATATCCACAGGCAGTGGCTTAAGTTCCAAAGATATCTCAGCTGCACTGGATCCCTGATAAACTTGGGGTCTCAAGCCTAAGAGAAACTCCCCAGCCCAGAGCACCAGAGCCAGTAAGAGGTGCTCACATTCACCTGGCTGTGAAAAGCAGTGGGGTTATGGTACACCATGGAAAGAGACACAGGCACCCTCTTTAAGGGCCAATGTAGAAAATCACTTTCCCAGCCACCCAACCTGGGCTCAGGTGGAGAAAAGGTGGATCAGATTAGAACAGTGTGAGGAGAGACTGGGGTTTGTGATTCTGGGAAGAAAACTGAAGGGACAACCATCACGACACCTGTGCTGAGTCAACCTGCTGCACCAAAAGATGGCACCTTTTTTGGCTGGAGCACACCCCTCCATAGGGCATCAGCCTGGGGGAATGCAATATCCGGGTCTTCTGGATTTCCCATCACCCTACCCAGTGGAGCTTCCACACTGCTAACGAGTCAGCAGCCTGAGCAAGGGAGTAGAGGTCTGGGAAGATTCAGGGATGTCAGTGCCTGAGTTGCATGACTTAGGTGGTGGGAGTCATTCCCCCCACTTTCCCAGGATTCTGACTGCCTCCTCCATAATATTAGCTAGCCCCACCCTCTTGACTCCTGGTGGCTCTATCCTGCTGATGTCTGCTCAGAACTGGAAACAGTCTTAAGTTGTCTGACTCTTGGGCAGGGGTCCTCAAGCTTCTCTAAACATGACCAGCACCACCCTCTCAACAAGTGGCCACTCCCTGCTAAGTTCAGGCTCCATTTGGGGAGGGACAGACTGAGTTGCTTAGCTCTAGGATAAACGAAAATTTTTCTATTACCCAGAGCCTCCCCTTCACATGGCCAAATATTGGCCTATTGAGGCCTGAAAAATTCTGCTGGCTTCACCCTAATGACTCCCTGACACTCCACCCAACCACAAAGGTATGCAAGCACCCACTGGGCAGCAGCTAGACTTGGTATGTCCTTGGACATTTGCTAAGTGTCCTCAGACCCAACATGGGCACCAAGATAGAACTTGGAGAGATCTGGAGAACACTTCTTATCCCTACCTGGTGACTAAACTTATTGCATGCAACTCAAGTACTGCAGGAACTTCTTTCAGTTACTGGGCCTAAAAAAAAATAGCTGCCAGGTGGAGGTGGACCTCAGGGTTCCTGGGAACTTTTGCTGACCTGCCCTGTGGTCCGATAACAATAAAAGTGAGGGTTGGTGTAGAACTTTATCTTTCCTCCACACACCCAAGCCTAGCAAAAGCAGCTAAAAACTGTGAATCACCTTGCAGCTCCAAACAGGTTGCTCAGGGCCAGTAACAAGCAGCATCTGAAATTGATCTGCACCAGAGTCCCACCCAAGACATCCCAAACAGCACACTCAGTGGCCAGCTTCAGACTTCAGGGCAGGATCCAATTAGCTTCACAAACAACATAGCCAAGATTGTGGCAAGCAGCAGATTCTACCGAGGTCAATTCTGCTTTGAGAGATTAGCACCAGTACAGCAGCTCATACACTGTGGTTGCAGTTGATCCTTAGTCAGCCAGCCTGAGGGTTGACCCCATCCATGAATGGGCCAAGCAATCAAGACACAATTAAAACAGGAGGACCCACACAACCCACATAGGGACATTCCTGGAACACCCAGTCAAGTAAGTGATCAAGGAGACTGTGTCATGGGGTCCCACAGGATACATAACGCCTCCCTACTAAGATTCAGAACCATAGCAAATCCATCTAACACACAGAAACACATACAAAAAGGCAGGCAACAGAGAGACTAAGAAATAGACCCCAAACAAAAAAAAATGTGAGAAAACTCCAGAAAAAGAGCAAAATGAAATGGACACAAGCAGTTTACCAAATATGGAGTTTAAAACAATGGTTATAAGAATGCTCAACAAACTCAGGGGAAAAAGAGATGACATCAATGAGAACTTAACCAAAGACATAGAAAAGGACATGGAAACCATAACAAAGAACCAGTCAGAAAAAAATACAGTATCTAAAATGAAGGCTACACTGGAAGACCTGACCAGCGTAGCTCAGTTGGTTGGAGCATTATCCCATAAATGTAACGGTTAGGAATCTGATTCCCAGTCAGAGCACATATTCAGGTTGCTGATCAGAGGTCCCCGAGGGTATGTCCGAGATGCAAATGATTAATGTTTCTTTCTCACATTGTTTCTCTTCTTTCTCCCTCCCTTCCCCTCTCTCTAAAATCAATGAGCATGTCTTTAGGTATGAATCAAAAGAAATACACAAAAGGAATAAACAGTTGGATAAAGCAAAGAAACAAATCAGCAATTTGGAAGACAAGGTAGAAGAAAACACCCAACAAGAGGAGCAAAAATAGAGAAATTTTAAAAATGAAGATAGTTTATGGGACCTTTGGGACAACATGAAGTGTAATAACATTCATATCATATGGGTACTAGAAGGAGAGGGAGACCAAGGGATTAAGAACCTACTCGAAGAAATAATGACTGAAAACTTTCTTAACCTGGTAAAGGATAGGAAACACAAGTTCAGGAAGCAGAGAGAGTAACAAGATGAACCCCAAGAGGCCCACACTCAGGCCCACACTCATAATGTAAAAGACAAAGGGAGGGTCTTAAAAGCAGTGAAAGACAGTTACCTTAAAAAAAATAAAAAATAATAATAATAATAAAAAATTAGACTATCAGCAGATTTCTCAAGACAAACATTTCAAGCCAAAAGGGATTAACAAGAAATAACCTAAGTGATGAAAAAGGAAAACCTAAAAACAAGATTATTTTACTACTATTTAAAATTGAAGGAGAAATAAAGAGCATCCAGACCAAAACAAACAAACAAAAAACCAAATTAGGTTCTTTACCACCAAACCACTATTAACAGAAATGTTAAAGGGTCTTCTTTAAGACAAAAACACAAAGGAAAGAAGGTAAAGAACAACTAAGTTATAAGGAATAAAATGGTAATAAATACATATGTATCAATAATAATTTTAAATGTGAATGGCTTAAGTGCTCTAATCAAAACACATAGATTAGTTGAATGGATAAGAAAACACTACCACATACAGAAGGAGAGAACCCAAAATACCCTAATTTATTTATTAAAAATTATGTATTTATTCTTGTTTAAACTTCAGTCACCTTCAAAGTACCCTCCATTTGATGCAATGTGCCTATTGAAATGTTTTTCTCCATTGCTTATAACAGTTTTTGAACTCATCAATTTTGATGCCTTTTAGTGCTTCTGCCATTTTTCATTTCATCTCTTCCAAACTGGCAAAACATTTCCCTTTGAGGACTTTGTTCATCTAGGATATACATATAAAAAAAGGTCACTTGGAGAGATCAGGTAAATGAGGAGGATGGGGCACAAGGGCCATGCTGTTTTTGGTCAAAAACTGCTGAAAACTCAAGTGGTATGAGCAGGTGGACTCGTAAATTATCCATCTTGGGCATTGTGTTTTGAAAGTCTTAAAAAAAAATTTCCCTGATGCCAGAGACCTTTCCCCCCAGCCTCTCACAATAATGCCAGATGGTATACTCCTACAGATGGGTTCTTATCCACTCACCTAGCAGAGGAAGCCTGTACTACAAGGGCCCACCCTCCAGAAGATATCCAGTTTTCTGGGGGATCTTACGGCATAAGCTATTGACAAGAGAGTCAATTCAGAAGAAAAGACACACACAGACTTAAAGTACAGAGATGGAAAGAGATATTTCATGCAAATCGAAAGAAAACTGTAGTAGTAATATTTATATCTAACAAAATAGACTTTAAAACAAAGGCTATAAACAGCTACAAACAAGGACTATACGTAATGATAAAGTAAGTCAACAACAGGATATTACCCTGTAAATGTTTATGTACCCAACACAGGAGCACCTAAATATATGAAGTAAATCTTGGTGGACATAAAGGAAGAGCTCAACAGTAACACAGTCACAGTAGGGAACTTCAACAAAATCCACTGACATCAATGGATAGACCTTGAAAATGGAGAACAAGGAAACAGTGGCCTCACATGACAGACACACTAGATCAGATGGATTTAACCGACATTTTCAGAGCATTTCAACCCAAGCCAGCAAAATATACATTATTCTCAAGTGCACATGGCACATTTTCTAAAACAGACCCTACAGGTTAGGACACAAAACAAATCTCAATAAATTTAAAACACTGAAATTATATATGAAACACATTCTCTGACCATAATGGTATGACAAGAAAAAAACTAAAAATGCACACACACACACAAAAACAACCAAAACACTAAAACATGCAGGCTAAATAATGTGTTAATAAACAGTGAATGGGTCAACCATGAGATCAAGGAAGAACTCAAAAGATACCTTGAAACAAATGAATATAAGAACACAGCCACCACAAAACTATGGAACATGGTGAAAGCAGTCCTCACAGGGAAATTCATGGCTTCACAAGACTACCTCAGGAAACAAAAAACTCAAAGAATCTAACTATACACTTAAGGCCACTAGAAGAAAAAAACTAACAAAATCCAAAGTGAGGAGAAGGAAGAAAATAATAAAGATGACAGCAGAAATAAACAAAATAAGAGTGTTTTATTTTTTTAAACAGTGTTTTAAAAAATACAAAATATCAGCAAAGTGCTGGTTGTTTGAAAACATAAACCAGAGTGACAAACCTGTGCCTGGAGACATCAAGAAAAAAAAAAAAAAAAAAGAGAACCCAAATAAAAAAAATCAGAAATGAAAGAAGGAAGGTAACAACTGACTCCATAGAAATACAACAGATCATAAGAAAATATTACAAACTATATGCCAACAAATTGGACAATCTAGATGAAACAGAAAAATTCCTAGAAACATACAATCTTCCAAAATTGAAACAGGAAGAATCACAGAATCTGTATACATAGATTATAACTAGTGAAATTGAATCAGTATTCAAAAAACTCCTAAGAAACACAAGTCTTGGGCCAGATGGCTTCACAGGCAAATTTTACCAAACATTTAAAGAACACACACCTATCCTCAAACTAATTCAAAAAATTCAAGGGGAAGAAAGACTCCCAAGCTCATTTTACCAGGCCAGCATTATCCTAATTTCAAAATCAGATAAAGACACTAAAAAGAAAAAATAATTGTAGGCCACTATCCCTGATAAACATAGATGCTAAAATCCTTAACAAAATATTAGCAAACTGGATCCAGCAATACATTTAAAACAATTGAACACCATAATCAAGTGGGATTTATTCCTGGCTGCAAGCTTGGTACAATATCTGCATTCAATTAACATTAAACACCATTAACATAAAAATTAAAGTTAAAACTCATAAGATCATATCAATAAATGTAGAAAAAGCATTTAATAAGATATAACACACATTTATGATAAAGAATGCTCAGCAAAGTGGGAATACAGGGAACATACCTCAATAGAATAAAGGCCATATACAATACACATAGCCAGCATCACACTCAACGAGTAAAAAAGTGTTTCCCTTGATCAGGAACAAGACAGAAATGCCCATTTTCACCACTTTTATTCAACGTATTACTGGAAGTTCTAGCCACAGCAATCAGACAAGAAGTAAAAGGTATCCACATTGCAAAAAAAGAAGTAAAACTGTCATAATTTGAAGATGGCATGATACTGCATGTAGAGACACTAGAGTCCACCAAAAAATAAATATTAGAACTGATAAATTCAGTAATATAGCAGGATACAAAATAAATAACAAATCAGTTTCACTTCCACACACCAATAATGAACTATCATAAAAAGAATGAGAAAACAATCTCTTTTATGACCGCACCAAAAAAAAAGTATCTTAGATAAATTTAACATAGGATGTAAACGACCTGTACTCCAAAAACAGAAGGAAGAAACTAAAAATGATACAAATAAGTGGAAGCAGAAACCGTGTTCATGGATAGGAAGAAATGGCAGCCTTTGCTGGAACTCTGGGGGCCAAGATGGAGGAATAGGCAGAAGTGCTTCACTTCCTTGCACAACCAAAAGAGGGAAAACAACCAATTTAAAAACAAAGAACCACCAAAACTGCCAGAAAAACATTTGCACACAAGTCCAACAATCAAGGAATTGAAGAAACATTCAACCAGAGGTAGGAGGGCAGGAGACAGACAGCAGCATGGAGGGGACCTGGCAAGGCTGCAGCTTGAGGACTACACAAGCAATCTCACATTCCCGAGTACACAGCCTACGGAAAAGCTGGGGAGCAAGATGGACCTCAAAATCTAGGGTTTCCACTCAGGAAACGAAGGACTGAAAACCACAGTATGAAGAAAAAATCAGGAGATTGTGGCCAAGGGAGAAACTCCCAGCCTCACAGGAATGTACACTGGAGAGATCAACAGGGTCCTGGAACGTACACAAACCCACCCACCTGCAAATCAGCACCTAAAGGGCACAAACCACTTGTGGGAAACAAGGGAAGTGATAGAAAGTGGGACAAGAACACAGCATGGAGCACTGTTCCCTCTTTGACCCCTCCCTGACATAGAGCACCACAAAGGAGTGGATTGCCCCACCCCGCTGAATACCTAAGGCTCTGTCTGCCCCTCAGACATAACAGATGCACCAAGACAAAGAAATATGGCCCAAATGAAAGAACAGATCAAAGCTCCAGAAAAAGAACTAAGTGACAAGGAGATAGCCAACCTAACTGGTAATGAGGATGCTCACAGAATTGGTTGAACTTGTTTGCGAAATGAAGGCTACACAAAGTGAAATAAAGGAAAATATACAGGGAACCAACAGTGAAAGGAAAGAAACTGGAACTCAGATCAACTATTTGGAACAAAAGGAAAAAATAAGCATCCAACTTGAGCACAATGAGGAAACAAGAATGCAAAAAAAAAAAAAATCAGGAGATGCTTAGGAACCTCTGGGACAACTTCAAACATTCCAATACCTGAATCACTGGAGTGCCAGAAGAAGAAAAAGAGCAAGAAATTGATAACTTATTTGAACAAATAATGAAGGAAAACTTCCCCAATCTGGTGAAGGAAATAGATATTGGTAAAATACAAGATACATGCAAAAAATACAATAGACCACCTTCTTACACCATACATAAGAAGAAACTTGCCCTGGCTGGTGTAGCTCAGTGGATTGAGCGCAGGCCTGCGAACCAGAGGATCGCGGTTTGATTCCCAGCCAGGGCACATGCCTGGGTTGCAGCTGGTTCCCTGCAGGCCAACTCCCAGCAGGGGACACATGAAAGGCAACCATACATTGATATTTCTCTCCCTCTCTCCTTCCTCTCTGAAGATAAATAAAATCTTAAAAAAAAAAGAAAAAACTCGAAATGGATTAAACACTTAAATGTTGGATTCAAAATCATAAATATTCTAGAAGAAAATATAGGCAGGATGATCTAGAAAATTTCTCATACACAGTAATGTTTTCTGAAATATCTACTTAGGCAAAAAGAACAAAAGATAAACATGGGACTGCATCACGCTAAAAACTTCTTGCACGGTAAAGGAAATCAACAAAATGAAATATCAAACTGGCACAGGACAGCCAGTGCTGTTGGAGAACAGTCAGTGGGATTCTACTTCTTACTGGCTGGCTACAGGCAAAACTCTGGAATCAGAAGTTCGGTGACAAAGGAAAGGGGATATTTATTTAAAGGCTATACAGTTTTAGATAATGGCCAGGTTTCTGCAACACAGACCACCCTGTTCCCTTTAAAACACTAAAATCAAGTAACTTTGCTACCCTCTGCCAGGCCAGACCAGTTCTAGGATGTGCCTGGAATCCCTTTCCCCCATTTTAAAATGCCATCCTTGGGAGAACTCAGGTGGGAGAATCCAGACTGCTTGGCAGATTTTTAGTCAGCTCGGCTCCAAGTCTCTCCGCAGGTGTCCGGTCTCCGCGACTTGTTGGGCAGGGCTGTGCATCACTGACAACGCTGCTGCCACTCTCTGTATAGAAGGGGAGCTGGAATGTTCTCCAACCACAATGGCCTTCAGGACTGACCAACCTCAGGAACTCAAGCCCGCTGTGGCCAGCTGGACTAGCAGGGGAAGGGAAAGACTCATGTGCTTCTTGGCATTTTCCTTTTTAAAAACTTGGCCCAGAAACCCATGCAACAGAGCATCTAGCTTTTCAACCAATGTGCATCAACGTCCACCATATTTGTCAGCTCCACAGTATCTCTGGCCTTCCCACCGCCATTTTGAGGAAAGGGCTGTTTCCCAGCTCTGCACAGGGCCAAAAGCATCTCCTTTGAAGCTGGGAGTCACCTTATTACACGTTTTATGACCTTTTCAGCCCACATATATATGTTCAAGCTCTCTCCAGCTGTGTCATAGGAACACCAGTTGTTTACCCTCCCAAAGAATAAGAAAGCCTATTTCTTAGGTTGCAGTTTCAAACCACCACCACTGAGTTTCTCACTGCCCCCTCCCTTCTCCTGAGGAGGAGGGTCAGGCAGCTTCTAATATTGGGCTGGAGTTCACCCCTCTGCTCCCCAGCAATCTGGCATGACCCACATTGTTACGAAACCTCTAACTGGGAGAACATAATCTCCAATGATACATCGGATAAAGGCTTAATATTCGAAATTAATATTCATACAACTCTACACCAAAAAGAGCAAATTAAAAAATGGGCAAAGAACTTGCATAGACACTTCTCTAGAGTGGACATGCAGATGGGCAATAGACAAATGAAATAGACACATGATGTCAAAGAAATGCAAATTAAAACCACAATGAGGTATCACCTCACACCTGTCAGAATAGCCATCATCAACAAACAAGTGCTGATGAGGACGTGGAGAGAAGGGGTCCCTCATGTACTGTTGGTGGGAATGAAGACTGGTGCAGCCACTGTAGAAAGCAGTAGGGATTTACCTGAAACAATTTAAAATGAAACTTTTTTATGATCCAGCTATTCCACTTCTGACAATTTATCCAAAGAAACCTGGCACTAATTTGAAAGACTGTATGTGCCAGAATGTTCGTTTCAGCATTAATTATAATAGCCAGGATTTGTAAGTCCAAGTGGCCATCAGTAGATGAGAGGATAAAAAAGCTCTGGTACATTTATACAACAGAACACTACTCACTAGTATAAAAAGAGGAAATCTTATCTTTTGCAATAGCACGAATTGACCTGTAGAGCATTATGTTAAATGAAATAAACCAGTCAGAGAAAGACAAATATATGATTTCACTTAGATGTGGAATCTAAATAACAAAATAAACAAAGAAAACAGAAACAGACTCCTAGATACAGAGAGGGAAGACTATCTGAGGAAACGTGGTAGTGGGGCTGAATGCAAATAGTGACAGGATTAACAGGGAAAAAAACAAAAACAAAAAACTTCATAAATAGACAAGAGAACGGCCATTACCAAGGGAAATAGGGTTGGGGAGAGGAAGAAGAGGGTCACAGGGGGACAAAACATGATAGATTTGACTTGAGGCGGTGAAGACACAATACAATATATAAATGATGTATTATGAATTGTACCCCTGAAACCTACATAATTTTATTAATCAATGTCACCCCAGTAAATTTATTTTTTAAAAAGTTAACCTAGTTTTGACTAAAGTCTTCAATTTCTGGAGCACCTGCCAACACTATCCAAAGCCATGAACGCCAAATCTATCAAGGAAAAAACATTAAATTTTATAGCTCTGTCCTCTAAATTTTCCAAAAAAAAATGTATTTCATATGTATTTATCAATAATATTTAGTGAGAAACAGTTGAATTGATATATTGATATTAAGCAATCCAGACTAATAAATTATACGGGATTCAAACTAATTCACCCTCCAATCATTTACCCAAATCTGCAGTATAAGTTATTTTGAAAGGATGATTTAAAACTATACATTTGGCATTTTACACATGAAAGTCTTAAATACCATTGACTATTTTTACAACTGTTTGTTCCAAAATTCTAAAAACTCTGTAACAGCAAATGCCATTACTTTAAAATACTAATAAAATTCTGAAAATTAGTAATTAAAATCATTAAAGCAAAACACTAACCTAACAGGACAAGAATTTTATTTTTGTAATCTTTATTAATATAAAATCATCCCCTAGGGTCTCAACTCCTAACCTTTTAAACAAATTTCAAAGGCAGTTTTACAGTTCATTTAAGTTAATAACACACTCCCACAACCTTAGCCACTTTACAAAACAGGCAAATGAAAAATAGCTTCAAAACTGCTGTCTTAGACATGTTACTACATTTAAGAGTAGTTCTGAATTAACTCCTCCTATACTCAACCAGTGTGTCTTAGCTTGCCATGTACATCTTGATTGTTACATGCAAAATGAATCCTGCTTTGGAAATTAGCTGAAGAGCATGCAGATTTCAGAAGAGATACAGTCTCAAAAACAAAAGAAGGGACATAAACTTAGAATCAACTCAGACAACATATACTTGAGAGAAATTTTTAAAAAATCAAAATTTCACAATATGGGATATGGGGAAACAAAAGAGGATGAGATTAAAGTACCCAGATTCTCAGCCCACCAATATATAAATAATTTAACAGCATTCAAATGCTTCCTAGCGCCCATTATGATGAGACATTTTCAAAGTGGAAATTATTAAAGAGGTTAATTTAGACCATCAGTAACTATGTATGATATTAGTGTAATCCAACTTATTCTCCTTTAACAATGTAATAACTTTAAGAGTGTATTCCAAGGTAATAGTTCATTTCAAACCTATTTTAATAAATTACACATGCATTAATTTGTACTGGTATGTTCTCTATGTGTCAGTTTAAAGTACTTTAAAAATCTTTCACAATTAAAATAGAAGAGCCACATTGAAATTGAAAGTTTAGACAAACTATCACTGACTTTAATATATTATTGACACAGAAAAGGTAGCTCAAAGCTTTAGGTTTAAATGAACTTGATACAAACATGCCAGAGCATGTTTAAGAAATCTGTCCTTGTCGCCTGACTGCCTTTCTATTTTGTTTAGTGAATTTCATGTGAAGAGTATTTTCAACAAAGTAATATGCCTGGGGCTTTGAAATGAAAACCAGTAACTTAAAATCTCCATCACTTTGGTAAACAGAACATCAGTACCAAATACATATGTGCCAATGTGAAAGACAGTGGAATGGATAAAATTAATCCCAGTTAATATTAAAAGCATTGGGAGAAGAAATGTCACAGAAATGTATTAAAAGCATTGGGAGAAAAAAAATAAAGAAAAAAGTTGTAAAGAAAAAAATATAATGTATATTGGAATAATTTACAATCTATAATTCTATAAAAATTGCTAGAATTCAAACATATTTTAATATATTTCTGGTAAAATCAAAATGAAAATACAGTATTTGGGATTCTTCCTTGTCGAAAGAAATTAAAACTTTTCAAATAATTTGTACTCTGCAAATTCCAATTCACAAGAAGTGTACAAAATAGGATAAATAATAAAAAGTGTATATGAACGAAAAGCTACAACAATTCAAATTTTTGCCACCTTGGCAAGGTACTGTACATATACCACATTAATATAATAGAAATGGCACAGTTTCTGAGGACACAATCCACATTTTATTTACATTTTAAGACTAACTTTAATCCCAAAAATCACATATCCATACATTTATTTCCTTTTTGCTGATTTCACTTAAACTTAAATGTATGTTTGTCAAAGACTGTAAACAAATATTTGTCATGTCTGTTACATGTAACGTAGTACAGAAATAGCTTTTAACAGAAATTCATGAACCTTCCCCATGACATTTTTTTATTATAAATGCAGGTATCAAAACAATCCTTAACATATTTCTGATACTATTGGTAGTCAGCATTCACACTACTTTGAAAATTAAAACAATTATGACAATATTCATTGTACCTGCGACTTCAGATAATTTAAACTGACGCTCTTTTCACTAAGCAAGATGGATAAAGCATGCCATTTCTTTTCCCTTCTTGAGATTTTTAGAAACACACATGCTTCCACCACAGCTCTGACACTTCTCACCACACTTTCATTTTATAAACCTGAATTCTATTTTGAGTACTCCAGGTTTATGTTTACACGACAGCGCCTTAAAAACAAATGTGCTGCATTTTTCCTTCTATTACCTGAAAACATAATGCATATACATATATTAAATATATTCTTACAACTGTCCAGGTCATGTTTACCAGCTGGAATTCTTTTACTTAATGTGTGGATATTTTGCATTGTGATATTTAATCAAGACATTAACACAAATAGAAGATTGTTGATTTAAGACAAGTTTGAGATCCACTAAAATTAATTGTTGTATGTTTGTCCTTCTGGTGGCTGTGGAAGCTTCATATTCTCTTTGGACATCATTAGACGTCTTAGTTCTTGAAGTACAACTTTAATGCTATATGAATTTTGCCATTTTGTTAATACTGGTATGCTCCGTGCATCTACCTGAAAGGAGGAATAAAGAAATAAAATTAACTACCAAGTTTAAAGTACCCTGGCATCAATATGTTAAAACATTTTAATAAGTCCTTTTAAAAACTAGTAGCCTGGCTCTCTTTCCTTCAAAGTCAATGTTATAACTACAGATTCATTTAATATTTAGGGAAAATACTCCTTTCTTTAATAGGTATTTCCAAAAAATGTGTGTCTTGTGTGTGTGTGCTTTTCTATATTTTACAAATAAATGTGTAATGAACTTTGGTCATGAGAAATTTAAAAAATGTTATATTATATAACTACACTGTAAACATATTTACTAATCCCTTCTTGATGAAATAAGGATGGAGAGTTCCTCCCTATTCCCAACGCCTCTACCAAAAACCTGGGTAATTATCTCCAATGGAATTTAGGAAAGAACTGTGAACCATTTTCTCTGCCAATTCAGATTTTTCTTTCCGATGTGTTCTATGTAAACCTTCCACTATGGAAGATTGGCATAATGTGGCTGGAGATCCTTCAAAGCTTCATTTCCGGGTAATTGCCATCACTTGGCCTATCTGGCACCTCCACGGAAAACACCATTCAGAATGCTTTTCCTTAACTGACCTAAAAACTCACACCTTGGGTACTGCCCATTCTGTCACGCACCCACACCACCCCTGCGCGTGACAGTAAAGCAGTGTCAATTGTTTAACATCCCTACTGCCAGGGGAGTCAGTAACAAGGCAAACAGAAAGGTAATCAAAACACTTCAGAGAAATCTACTGATGTTTGTAGGGACACTGAAAAGTTCTAAAATATGCCTGTAAATCCAGAAGACCACACAAGTATAGGGCTGTACACAGGCTCCTGAAAGACCTGAGAAGGCCATAAACTCTCACCCGTGGCTGACCCTGAGCAACACATAAAAAAGATCATGTACCATAACCATGTGAGATTCATCCCAGAAATGCAAGGCTAGTTCAATAGTTTAAAGTCAATCAATGTAATATGCCACATTAAAATAAAAAACAAATCATGATTATCTCAACACACACAAAAAAGCATTTGACAGAATCCAATAACCTTGTATGATAAAAACACTAAAAAAACAGAAGGGAACTATCTCAACCTAATAAAGGGCATCTCAAAAATATACAGCTAGCATCATACTTTACAGCGAAAAACCAAATACTTTCCTCTCGATATCAGGAACAAGGCTAGGATTTCCAGTCTCATCACTGCTATTTGTGATGGACCTGGAAGTTCTAAGTAGGCAATCAGGCAAGAAAATGAAATAAAAGGCATACAGGTAGAAAAGAAATGAGTAAAATCATCTCTATTTACAGTTGACATGATCTTCTATAATGAAAATCCTAAGATATCCATTAAAGAAACGATTAGAGCCATAAGCAAGTAGAGCAAGGCTGCAGGATACAGGATCAACACACAGAACCCAGCTGTATGTCTGTATACCTGCAAAGAACAATCTGAAAAATCAAAGAAAGAAAACAATGCTAGTTACAGTAGGGAAAAGAGAATAAGATACATAGCTATACATTTAACAGAAGTGTTAAGACCTGTACATTGAAAACTATAAAAAAATTGTTGACAGAAATTAAAGACCTAAATAAATGGAAAGATTCCATCCCATGGATCAGATGGCTTAATACTGATTAAGATAACAATATTCCTCAAATTGATCTATGGATTCAATACAATCCCTATCAAAATTTCAACTTTTTCTTATGAAGTGGACAAACTGATCCTTAAATTCATGACAAAGAAAGGAACCCAGAATAGCCAAAACAATATGAAAAAGAAGAACCAAGTTCTTCCAATTTCAGAAGTTACTACAAAGCTACAGTAATCAAGGAGGTGGTGCCTATATAAGGATGAATGTACCTGTCAGTGGAATACAACTGAGAGCCCCCAAATAAATCCATGCACCATACATACACAATGAGCTGATCTTTACAAGCATACACAGTAAAAAGTCTCTTCAATTAGTGGTGTTTGGACAGCTAAATATTCATATGCAAAGGAATAAAGCTGTACTCTTAACTCTCACCATACACAAAAATTAAGTCAAAATGGATAACACACCTAAATTAAGAGCAAAAGCTACAAAACTGTTAGAAGAGCCCTAGTCAGGTAGTTCAATTGGCTGGAGCATCATCCCATACACCAAAAGATTGCAAGTTTAATCCCCGGTCAGGGCACATAATCCCTGGTCAGTGCACTGGTCCAGTTCAATCACTGGTCTGGGCATGTATGGGAGATGACTAATTGATGTTTCTCACATTGACACCTCTCTGTCTGACTGTCTGTCTCCCCTCCTTTCCTCTCTCTCTAAAATTCAGTAAAAAAGATATCCTTGGCTGAGGATTTAAAAAAATAATAAATCTTTTAATAAATCTTTTTTAAAAAAGCACTCTCAGAAGAAAACAGGAGTAAACCTTCCTGACATTGGATTTTATAATGGTTTCTAAGACATAACAGAATGCATTCAACAACAACAACAAAAACAAAAGAAAGCAAAGAAAAAGACTTAAAAAATGATAAAATATAAAATGTTTGTGCTGCAAATCACACAATCGAGAAAGCAAAAAGAAAAACCCATGGAGTAGGAGAAACACTTGCAAATCATACATTTGATCAGAGACTCTTTTTCACTCTTTGAATAACTCTTACAACTCAGTAATAAAATTATCTCAATTAAAATGTGGGCAAAGGCGGACTGTGGTAGGCAGCTTTTATGGACTGGTTTGTTAAAACCCTAACTCCTAAAGCAAGGGTGCCAAACTCATTTTCACTGGGAGCAGGAGGAAGGGGGGCACATCAGCCTCACAGTTGCTTTCAAAGGGCCGAATGTAATTTTAGGACTGTATAAATGTAACTACTCCTTAACAGTTAAGGGAGAATGATGCTGCCATTAGCAGAAACAAGGTGCAGGGCCAGATAAAACAAGGTGGAGGGTCAGGTTTGGCCCATGGGCCTTGTGTTTGCCACCTGTGCCCTACAGGGATGGTATCAGAAGCTGAGGTGTTTGGGAAGTAATTAGGCTTATATGAGGTCATAAAGGTAGAGTACCCATGATGGGATTTGTGTCCCTTTAAGAAGAAAGACTAGAGAGCTTGTCTCATTTCCAAGTGAGGACAAGAAGTCAATTATCTACAGCAAGGATGAGTATTCTCACAGAATGGAACCATGCTAGCATCCTGATCTTGATCTTCCCAGCCTTCAGAACTGTGAGAAATAAATTTCTATTGTTTAAGCCACCCTAGTCTATGCTATTTTTGTTACAACAGCCCAAACTAAGACAGTTGTTCACATGGCTCCCTAAGATCTTCAACTGCTGATACTCATGTTCTATGGAACCCCTTCTTTTGAGTAAGGACTAGACCTAGTGACCTGCTTCTAATGAACAGACTACTGAGATGTCATTCCTAATATTAAATTACAAAAATATTCTCACTTCTTACTCTTCTTTGCTTTTACTCCTTGTTTCACAGGTGGAAGTCAGCTGGCTGCCATGTTGTGAACTGCTCTAAAAAGAGAGGCTTTTATGGCAAGGAACCAAGAGGGCTTTCTGGGCAGCAGTGTGCAAGAAACTAATGTCCTCAGTCGAAAAATCCACAACCAACAACCAAAACACTGAGGTTGGAATTGGATCATTCCTTAGTCAAGCATTCAGGTGAGGCATTCAGGTGAGACATTCAGGTGAGACAGCACAGGCTGACATTTTGATTGCAACCTATAAGACCCTGAGCCATATGACCCAGAAAAGCTACATTCCTGGACCTACAGAAACTGTGAGATAGTAAGTCCTGTTGTCTCAGCCGCTTTAAAAAAACAGACAAAGAATCTAAATAAACATTTATCCAAAGAACATTCACATGTGGCCAATAAGCATTTGAAAATATACTCAACTTCACCAGCCTAATCAAGGTATTGCAAATCAAACCCACAATGAAATAAATACTATTATACACTTTATAGGATGGCTATAATAAAAGACAAAAACAAATAGACAGTAACAATTGTTGGCAAGGATGTAGAAGAGTTGGAACTCTCACATGCTGCTGGTGGGAATGGAGAATGGCATGTTCACATTGAAAAACAGTCTGGCAGTTTCTCAAAATGTTAAACACTGAGTTACCATATGATGCAACGATTCTACTTCAAGGTATATTTACTCAAGAGGAATCAAAATGTTATATCTACCAGTTGATAACAGGATAAACAAAATGTGATATCACTATATAATGGAATAGCATTCAGCAATAAAAAGACAAAAAGTATTAATAAATGCTATATCAGTGAACCCTGAAAATACTAGATTAAGTGAAAGAAGCTAGTCACAGAAGAATAGATATTGTATGATTCCATTTATACAAAAACTCCCGAATAGGCAAATCTATTATAAAGACAGAAAGTAATTTAGTGGTTATTTAGTGTGAGGAAGGTGGGGAGTGGAAAGTGACAACAAGCGGATAAGGGGGTTGCTTTGAGAATGATAAAAATGTTCTAAACCTGGACCTAAAACTGGGAATAGGTCCACAACGCTGTAAAAACTAAAATACATTGAATTAAATACTTTAAATGAGTAAATTGCATGGTATGTAAATTATGTAACAATAAAAACTATTTAAAAATAGAACAAAAAATATTTTTTATAACCTGTCAAATAACTGAAACGATATTAACATATTTAAAAATCCTTCCTCTAATGTTTTAACTTAGAAGAGTAGCGACCCCATTAGCCTATTTTAAATAGATCCCATAAGTGAACAAGTTTATAAAAGAAGTCAAAAGAATACCAAGTTTTCCAAAGCAGAAACCAATACTTCTAACTATAAAGTTAAAAGACAGTTAAATAAATGTAAGTGATTGCAAACCCTGTAAAATAGCAACAGAATGTATACAAATTTGGGGGGAAGAATAAAAAAAGAGATAGAAGAAAAGAGCATGGGAAATAATTATCATGTTAGAACAAAACTGGATCTTATCTGTCTATAATATTCAATAACCTCCAAAACTTGAGACCTTACAACATAAAACACTGTAATTTTTTTATTTGAAGTGTTAACCACCCACAAAAATAATTCTGACTGGTTCTATGAAGTAAATATAAACCAAAATGACTAAAGCAACAGCCGTAATTCATCCATAAATCACTCAAAGTATCTGAAATCATCCTGGCACAATCCCCAAGACTCAATGTGAAATTCCCTACTACTTACTAGTTATAAAATTAATAATTTAAATGTTAGTTACCAAGGGGAAAACTCATTCCCAATATATTCACCTTACATCAATCCTCTATACACATACCTACACTCCACTAATTAAAATCAGTATATATTTTACTGTTTTCTAATCCCCACTCCGGCTTGACATTATGAAGTACCAATGAGAATGTACATTCTCCAGGTGCTTTTACACATAGCTAGTAAGACATAAACACAGTCCTGTGGAAAGCAACTTGGCAGTATTCAATCAAGCTAAAAATAAGCCCCATACCTCGGCAGACATTCCACTTCTAGTTGCATGCCCTGGAGCAAGTGCTATTCAAGTTGTTTCCACAGAACAGTGTTGGGTGTTGAACTGATTTTTACTAGTTCATGACAAGATAAACATAGGAATTCAGAGTAGGGATCAAAGAGATCTAGAGCAATTTGACAGAGAAAATTTTATTTAAAAAAATCAGAACTTGTATTTTGTCTTTGTTGTTTCATTTTTCTAGTAATTTAATTTTATCACATTTTACAACAGTATTTATCTACAACATTGGATCCAATAAACAAACACCAGGTCCTGAGAGGCACACTGCCTTAAGGTATAAGAACACTTGTACAATCTTTTCAGAGAAAACTAAAAAAACCTAAATGCTCAGCAAGTGAAAAATGGATTATTGAACAGTTAAAAAAATCTAATTTGCATGACAACATGGTAAATCTAAAAAATCAGTGGCATGTGATTCCACACAAAAATGACACAACATAGAGGTATAAGCAGGTGCATAGTAAAAGCACAATAATCATGCACAGAAATTATAAACTGCAAATTCAAGATGGGACTACCTCTGAGGAAAGAAAGAAAGGGGGAAACTGGGGAAAGGCACACAGAGAGCTAACTATTTATAATGTAGTTTTTAAAAAGATCTATTACAAATAAGATAAAAATATTAAGATATGACAAAAATAGGTGGAGGATGTTGGTTATATCATTATCTAAAACCAGTCTGTATGTTAGAAATATTTCTTTTGCAATACAAAAATAAAAACAAGAGAAAGGTGACAATATATGTACAGTAACTGCTACAAAGGAAAATAACAATGTGACTACATATAACAGAGTAGAGTTACAAGAGATATAATTCAGACTGGGGACTCAGGAAAGACTTCTTTAAGAAACAGATTCTTTCATAATCTGTTAGGATTAGCCAGAGTAGAGATGCCCAGACAGGAAGATACAGAAAGTGCAAAAGGTCTTAGAGTCCAGTGAAAGGTGTGCTGGGCAGTACATGCCAGCTGAGTCATGGCAAGAACCATGTACACTGTGAATGAAGCCATTAAAAACTCCAAAGCACATAAGTGATATGACACAATTTGTGTTTTAAAAAATCCTTCACTGTTGGAGGAAGGAATTACAAATATGAGAAGGATGAAATCTATAATAAACCCTTTAGCGTTGGGATAGAATTTGAGGTATAGGTATAAATTTGTGGTTTTAGGACTTCCACCAAGATGGAGGCATAGGTGAAAACACTGTGCCTTCTTGCACAACCAAGTTAAAAAACAACAAAGTTTTAGTAACAAAAACACAGACAAAACACAGAAAATCGAACTATAGGGAAGTCTGACAAAAACCAACCATCCAACCAGACCAGTAAGAGGGGTGGAGCCAGCAACAGAGTGGGGTCAGGCAGAAAAGATCCCCCCACCCAGGCACGCAGGCAGCCGTGGGCGGATCCCAGGTGTGGGGTAGCAACGGGTGGACCCAGTGAGGGTGCAAGGCGGCAGTCTGACCATGGTCACACATTCGCGCGCAGACAAACCAAAGTGAAGGAGCTAGCAGTGAGCCAGACCGCGCAGGCCCCAGCTGCGGGAAGCAGCAGAGGGGGCCACCATTGCCCCTGTTTGACCCCACCCCACATACAGCGTCACAACCCAGCAACTGACTTGCCCCACCCTGGTGAACACCTAAGGCTCCGCCCCTCATATATAACCTGTGTGAACAGACTAAAACATTATGGCTCAAGGAGAACAGCTCAAAGCCCCCAGAGCCAATAAATCTAAGCGACCAAGACATAGCTAACCTTTCAGATGCACAGTTCAAAATGCTGGTGATCAGGCTGCTCACAGAACTGGTTGATTTTAGTCACAAATTAGAGGAATAAATGAAAGCTAAACTAATTGAAATGAGGGGAAATGCACAGGAAACCTATAGTGATGGAAAGAAAACTGGGACTCAAATCAGGGGAGTGGACCAGAAGGAAGAAAAAAAATGACCAAACAGAAAAGAATGAAGAAACAATTCAAAAAAAAAAAAGAGGAGAGGCTTAGGAACCGCCAGGACATCTTTAAACGTTCTGACATCCGAATTATAGGGGTACCAGAAGGGGAAGAGGAACAGCCATGAGTGGAAAACTTCTTTGAACAAATAACAAAGTTCAACTTCCCCAATCTGGAAAAGGAAATAGACTTCCAGAAAATCCAGGAAGCTCAGAGAGTCCCAAAGAAGTTGGACCCAAGAAGGAACACACCAAGGCACATCATAATTACATTAGCCAAGATTAAATGAAGGAGAGAATCCTAGAAACAGCGAGAGATAAGGGGAAGAATCCTAGAAGCAGCAAGAGATAAAGGGACAGTCACCTACAAAAGAGTTCCCCCATCAGACTGTCAGCTGATTTCTCAAAAGAGACCTTACAGGCAAGAAGGGGCTGGAAAGAAATATTTCAACTCATGAAATCCAAAGATCTATAGCCAAGATTGCTCTATCCAGCAAAGCTTTCATTTAGATTGGAAGGAAGATATAAAGTGCTTCTCAGATAAGATCAAATTCAGGGAGTTCATCATCACCAAGCCCTTATTATGTGAAATGTTAAAGGGACTTATCTAAGAAAAAGAAGAGAAAAAATATGAACAGTGAAAGGCCAGCAAACTCAGAGTTATTAACCACCACATCAAAAACAAAAGCAAATTAACGAGGACACCTAGATCGGGAGAGGAAACATAGAAATGGAGATCACATGGAGGGTTAGCAACAGGGGGGTGGGAGGAGAAGGAGGGAGAGGGTACAGAGAATAAGTAGCATAGACAGTAGGTAGAAAACAGACAGAGGAGAGGGCAAGAATAGTATGGGAAATATAGAATCTAAAGAACTTGAGACACGAGGTCATAAACTAAAGGGGGGAAGGGTGGGAGAGGGGTGTGCAGCGTGGAGGGGAATGAAGGGGGGAATAGAACAACTGTAATGGCATAATCAATAAAATATATTTTAAAAAATTCATGGTTTTAGCTACATAGATAGACAGAAAGAGGGAGGGGGAGGAACAATAGGTGTCCATATGTGACAAATTAGGTAAAACTATAAAGTAAGTAAATATAAAAGACAATTTTCAAGATGTTAATTACCTTGCTGGAGAAAGAGAACACAGGGACGGAATAAGTTCAAGCACACAGAATTTAAGACTACTGACAACATTCTGTAATATTTCCTAAGATGAATAAAGTTCATTCTAATATGTTATTATGATCCCTAACATGTATTTTGCATGTAAGTGTGATCTCAACATGGTATCTCAAAGAGTCCGAACTTTTAAGTCTGAATCTAATAGTCTATTCATATTGGAAATTTAGCTATTTCAACCAACTTTCATATGTGAATCAGGTAAAGAGTGTCATTTTCGTTTGTTTTAAATAAATAACAGTATACAACAACTATGATTACTTGTTTCAATACAGACATACCTGTTCCTTTTTTTTCAATACAGACATACCAATTCCCTTTTCATAAATATTCATCCTTTTAATCTCACCAAATATATTAATAACAACCACAAAGAAAAGTAACATTCAAAAAAGAAACTAATGGTCACCTTTTCAACAAATAAGGATTCAGTGAACTATGACTGAAGCAATTAACAAAACCCCAAGAGAAGTGTAGCTATCACACCTATATACATGAAGATTGTACATATGGGTTGATTTATAAAAGAAAAACAATGTAAGATAAACTTCTTTAGACTTTCATCTAAACATAGATCCTTTTATTATAACTTTCTTCTAACTATGTATTATAGGTTATATAAGAATAAAATGACTACTTTAACTTACCATTCCACTGGAATTATTTATTCCATTCATATTAATTTTGGTTACAAATCTAACTGATGGAGGAGCTTCTGGGTATTTAGGTCCACATTCTACTTTCAGGCTATATATTCTGTTTTCATAATTTGTCTAGAAGGCAAAAAAAAAAAAAACCACAATAATATTCAAGTGCTAATAAAGAACAAAGTACAATTTGAATGTAATTGATGTTATTGTGTATGTGATCAAGAATTTACTTTTCTACATTCAAATTTATTTGACCTATATAATTAGAAAAAATGCAGCAAACATAATAGAGATTTTATAAAATAATTCTATATGGTCATATCAAAATGATAAGAATGTGCTTTTTGTGATACATACAATGCCTATAACAAAAGAAAAAAGTATACCACATAAATTCAGGTTTCTAAAAAAGTTTACATTGTTGGGGAAGGAACTATTTGACTGTGTCACGCACACATATAAAGGTTCCCATTTGTCCAGGACAATTCTGTTTATTCCTACTGTCCTAGTATTAACATCAATAGTGCTTCTTTTCATTCTCAAAAGAACCTGTTTGGACAATAAATTATATGGTTATCCCACTCACAGGGCAATCAGTAACTTCTAGCAAAAGGAAAACCACTATATTATACTATCTTAAAGAAAGAAAATATTTTGTGCCTATTATTAGTTTTATTTCCATTACTAGTTTACTAATTTTGTGGTTCATTAAGTTCCATTATCTGAGTTCAGAGATAAAACGGAAAGCTTTATGTTTCCACATCATTTAAAAATAGGTTTTCTTAATTGAGAAGTTTCACACTACCATATCAAAGACTTAATGGTTCTAGATTATTCATGGCTTATTTTCATGCCCTATAATTAAGTCTTATTTATCATATTTGCTCACTTGATTAACTTACTGGTACATAATTAAAATACAAAAGTAAAAATTAATGAAAGGGACAAATATAATGCCTGTTGGTTTTTACAATAACCTGGAGGTGGGTGGTGCAACTAACCATCCGTCTACAGATTCCACTTACCAAAACTGAACCACAGCTTCCTTTCCCTTAAGAGTTACTTCTAAGTGGAGATCAGATCTGGGATATCAAACTTGGTATAGTTTAAAATATATGCAGTGGTCTTGTATAAAAGAAACACCTATATAAAACTCATCAAAGTTCAATGGTAAACATATATTAATAATATGATCAGCACTTAAGATAGTACAAAAAAGGACTAAAATCAGATCTCAAAGAAATCATCTAGTCTGTGGTTCTCCAATCTGGAAGAACCTCAGCTTGTCCAGAAAACTTGCATTAAAAAAACTCCTATAATAATAATAGCCCCACGAAATTCCGTAACAGTAAAGACACTCAAAGGTGTGGAAACAATCAGAACTCTCATATTTGCTGGGTGTCAAAAAATAGTATAACCATTTTGTAAACAATTTGGCATTTTCTTATGAACATTGATTAAGCATACTCCTACCCTATGAATTAGAAATTCCATTCCTAAGCAAGAGAAATGGAGACAAACATACATTCAAAAAAAGACTTGTATTAAAAAAAATGCTCATAGCAGCTTTGTTTGCAATAGCCAGAAAGCAGATAAAATCCAAATACCCATGAACAAGAGAACTATTATGGCATATCCATAAAGCAAACTACTACTCAGCAATAAAAATTACTACATGGAACACCACAGATGACTACCTAAGAAATTATGCTTAGTCCAAAAAAGCAAATTGGTAAGTGAACACGCTGCATGATTCCATTTCTACAAAGTTCTACAACAGTCAAAACTATAGGGTGCACAAAGTAGTGACTGGGGTGGAAAAGGGATGGGAAGGGGCATGGGGAACTTTGTGGGGTGATGGAAATGTTCTCTATCTCAGTAAGTGTGTGGGTAACAAGGTACACATTGGTCAAAACTCATGCTAAGATCTGTGCATCTTACTATATGTATATTATACCTTAACTTTTTAAAAAAGTTGAAGAACTATAAGCTAACCTAGTATCTAATTCAGTGCTTATATTAAACATCATACTACCTTTTTAAAAATATATATTTTAAGATACTTATTTATTTTTAGAGAGAAGAGAAGGGAAGGAGAAAGAGAGAGAAACATCAATGTGTGGTTGTCTCTCACGTGCCCCCCACTGGGGACCTGGCTTACAACCCAGGCATGTGCCCTGACTGGGAATCAAACCATACTACCTTTTGATACCTTGGGTTAATTTTTCTTTTACCTCTAAATTTTAAATTAACACTTGAGTATTTCTATTACTAACAAAAGAACAAAATAGAACAGAGTAGTAAAAGGAACTAATAATTATTAAGTATGCATTATAGTCAGATATTCTATTGTCTAATTATAAATTCATTTAATTCTCAAAACTTCAAAAGATGGGTATAGTACCTCCATTTGCACGTAAAGAAACATACATATAAGGAAAAGTAACTAAACCTCTAATGCTAAAAAATGTTGCTTCATAAAACTTAACACAAACATATGAGAAAAAGAAATTGCTAAATCATATAAATCCAAATAGGTACTATGATAACACAAAAACAGTACTCTTAATCAGTAGCACATTAAAAAAAAACAGCTAACTAAATAGCAGTATGTTAAAATAAGAATTTTCCTATTACCCTGGCTGAATGTGGATACCTAAAGCTAAGAACAAAATTGTTCTAAATATGGCACCTTCTAAATAGAAAACAACTAATGAAAGACAAACCCTGGCAGTTTTATTAAATGGCAAATGAATGAGTTCTGTGACCACTCACCTTATCCTAGTCCCATATGCCTCAGTGAGGGAGATAACTAGAGAAAAGATTCGAGACAGAAAATCATTATGTAGTGAGCAGTCTGGCTTGGGAAGTGTGTACTGTGCCTTTGCAAAGTACTCCCCTCCTGCTTCTTCCTGGCACCCAAGAGTGAGAAAGTGCTCCAAAACTACCACCCACAGAAAGCTGAGGACCCACTGGAAGAGAAGCACGGCCTGGCAGCCAGCAGCTCTGGTCTATGTGCCCCCCCTTGCCAAAAAGGCCCTAACCTCTCCACAAGCTAGAACAGTGTTTGTCCCAACACTAGGTGCAGCCTGGACACAGAAGCTTCCTGTACCTCTGTGACACCAGAAAAGACAGCCAGCTTAGAGAGTCCTGCTGGTAACCACAACTGGACAAGACATCAAGTAGAAGACAAATATAAAAGATGTTCTTCCACATTTGGCAACTGTGCTTTGAAACAGTCCACAAAAATCACTGAGGAACTTAGACATAATCTACAAAACTGTTCTTAAAATCCACTGGAGGTAGTAGCTAAGGAAAAAATAATATAAACAATTTCCACTTTATACTCCATCAATTCAGACTATCAAATGTTCAAACTATTCATTAAGATACTCATAAGTAAAAGACATTTTTTTAAAACATAACAGACATGGTAATAATGTTCATAGGCAGTGAAAATCAAGGTTACACATACTAAGTATAAAATATAAAAAATTCTAATCATCGGTATTATACTGCCTTCTTCAAAAGTCTCATGGAAAAATCAGAGTGGAGGGATGGGGGAGTTTGTTACTTTAGTAGTATAAACAAATTTTGCAAAGGAATACCAGAAAATATCAAACTTACATTAATTTATCTTTTAAAGTTACCACTGCTGCCCTGGTTGGCATGGCTAAGAGGACTGAGTGCTGGCCTGCGAACCAAAGGGTTGCCAGTTTAATTCCCAGTCAAGGCACATGCCTGGGATGCAGGCCAGGTTCCCAGTAGGGGGACGGGTGAGAGGCAACCACACACTGATGTTTCGCTCCCTCTATTTCTCCTTCACTTCCCCTCTCTATAAAAATAAATTAAAAAAAAATAAAGTTAGCACTGCTAATTACCTGATCCATTTTTCTTTGGTAATAATCCACAGGAATTCTAAACACAATCCAATAGGAAAAAATCAATGAAATGTTTCCATCACAAGGTTAAAGGAGACCATTCTGCATGGCATGGGCCCAGCTCCCACTTGGAAAGCCCAGTGGAAAGCAAGGTCTAGTACACAGGACCCACGCCCACAGATAGGTTCTCCTGTGTGGAATGAGACCTGCATTGTACCTAGGCCACTTTGAGACTTGCTTTTTCCTAAAACTGCCTCACCCTGAATTGAGGCAGAAAACGTTTACTGTCTATCTTTAAAGTAACTTCCTAAAATCTATGTTAACCCTTCCAAGGATGAATGTAACTAGATCAACCACGTTTCCCTTTATATTTGCAAACATCCTTCTTTTTTGATGTAATTAGCAACATCCTCTTCTCTGTTTTCTGTAAAAGGTAACCACCAAAAGTGAACCTGTGCAAGCAATAAAAGCCTGTCAAGGCAAGAGTCGGGGCGCTCTCATCTTGAGACAGTGGCTGAGGTGCTCCGAGGAACTCTCCCTTTGAGAGAGTGACTGTGCTGTCCCTTTATCTCCGCATGACTTGGTAGTCCATGTGAATTTGTCTCGTCTCAGCCACAACACTGTGAACACTCCAAGCCGGTGTCCACTTCAGCTAGCATCTAAAAAGGGACCCAGGGCTATGAGCAGTCGTGAACAGCATACCGACTTGGTTGAGTATGCGCGCATCAATCCAGGTTAAGGGCCAATGACACTGAGGGCTTTTCGGTTAGGTTGTAGGGTGTGTTGGATTTCAAAGGAAAGGGGTTTTCTTCCTAGGTCGCCCTCTCTGGTGACTGCTTTGCAACTGTACCTTCTTTAGTAAGCAGAAGCCTTGCTCTCCCCCCAAGTATCTGATGAAATATCGTGGGCACATGTTGAGCAGTTAAGAGCCACAAGGGCGCTGGCCTCAATAAAGACTTCCATGAGAGGATTAGTTGGACGTGCGCCAGGGTAGAACACTAGGTTTCCCACCAGCCGCAAGCAAAAGTCCACGCAACAAGAGGCACATTGTAAAAACACTCACAAGCCCATCCCCTAGGCATAACCCCCAACTAGACCTAGGCTTGGGGAAGAGAGCAAAGACTTTCCCTCTAATCAACTTTAAAAGAAGGAACTAGTTACAGGGCTATTTACAAACATCTCAGCAAATCCCTTCTTTTAAGCTGCCTGTTATGGTCCCTTCAATTTTGCTTTTTCCCTCCGTCCGTCTAAATAAGGATTTAAAGTTGCAGGTGGAGAAAAAGCAAAATTGAGAATGGTTTCGTAAATGCTGTGCTTGTGGCGGGAGGACTATCAGAAAAAGGTTCTATTTGTTAAAAAAAATTTTTTAAGGTTCCTGTGAATCCTCAACCATGGGGAATGGGCTAACGAACAGGAGCAATGTTTCAAGTAATTCAGCAGCTTCTTAAGGCTGCTGAATGGTCTCCCTGATTAGGGATCTTTAGACTTAATTATTTAGGAAAAATCTGGGCAGAAGTTGAAGTAACACCAGGTGGTGTGAGATAAAGACTCTAGGTTAGTGTCTCCCTCCTTTAGAGGATATAATTTAAAAATATTGGTTTGCTTGAATTTTGTTTTTGTTTCTGAATGGCTCAGTCTCAAAATATTCTGCTAAACCTCTGGTAAACAGAATAAGATCTCTAATATTACATCAGAAGGATTCTACTCAGAAAGAACTTAAACTGATTGTTTGAAAAAATTTCACTTCCCTCAGACAATAAAAAGCACAGGAAGAAAAATAATGATAAAATGTGTGTTTTAACCACTCTGAATCCTTCTGAAGGCCCAGGGACAGCTTCCGTCCTCAGAACAAACTGTGCCAAGATTAGTATCCTCCTTCCCTCCCTCCCTCCCTCTTTCTCAGCCTCCCTGAAGTTGTCAAGGGCACTAGATAATTGGGCAGCTCACTTCTGAGCACACTCAAGGAATGCAGTAATCAATAAAAATTAACATAAAAAAGTAAATATATTTGCCAACAGAGAAAAAACTGTTTCTGAAAGTAATGAATGTGTTCATAAATTTGTTGATCTAAAGCATGGTAAGTGGGATGGGGGGTGTGTGACATGTTAAAGAAATACTAAGAATCCTCCTTGTTTATGCCGGAGCTGTGACCTTTTATTATAAAAATGAAATATAGGTGTACTGTGTCCCAGGGACAACTAGCCCTCCTCCATGGAAGAGTAAGCACCATTTTTTAACTCAGTACTTGTAAATACTGATCATTTCCTTGGCAAAGAACTGGCTATTCTCCTGGAGGGTAAGGTTAGTCAATAGTCACAAAGGCCCTTGGCGCCTAAGCACTTCTTTCTAAACCATATTTGAGCAGAGCATGACCCATCTTTCCCACTTTCCTTGAAAACTCTGAACCTAGGAGCTACCGGGTCCTAAGAACAACTTGCTGCTTAAACTCACTGCAGCCTCCAGAAACAGCAGGGGGCCTGTCTTTCCAAGCAGAAGAAAAAAATGGCACTTTAAAACTGAGGCTATTTCTCAACCACCACTTGGAGCCTGGTTCACACTACTCCCTTGCCACTTACCTGGCTCTCCAATACACTGGTATGGGTTCATCAGTGGCCACTTAAAAGAGAGCGACTTGAACAGACTTGCCTTTTATTTAAACAACAATTAAAAGCAAGTCATATTGAACCCTCTAACAGCCCTTGGAATATGCCTATTTTTGCTGTACTAAAGAAATCTGGCAAATGGAGGCGTATTCATGACCTAAGAAAAATCAATGAATCCCTCCAACACTCTAGGGGCCTCCTATAGCTGGGAGTTTCCAATCCAGCTTGCATTCCAAATGATTGGCCACTTTTAGTTATTGATCTAAAGAACTGTTTCTTTACAATCCCTTTGGCAGAAAAGGATCAGGAACGTTTTGCATTTTCCCTCCCAGTCATTAACAATTCTCAGCCTTTACAGTGGTTTCAGTGGGAGAGTTTTGCCTCAGGGAAAACTATTGATACTCACTCTGGTGCCCTACATGCATCTGCTTTAACAGGAGAATCTGCTAAAAGCATACACGGCCTTTAGTCGTTTAGGATGGCCTCAGAAAACTAAAACTGATAGTGGCCCTGGATGCCTTGCCCATTCTACTCAGGTCCTCCTTCAGCATTGGAATATTCAACATAAAACAGAAACACCATACAATCCAACAGGTCAGGCAATTGGAGAATAGAATCATCATACATTTAAAAATCTTAAAAAACAAAAAAAGGGAGTCATGAATCCTTCCCCCCCAAATTTGATTATGCTAGCCATGTTTACATATAATATAATTTTCTAAATTGTGATAAATCACTTTGTTTCTCAAAAATTGAGAAACATTTTCAGAAGAAAGGGCCAAAGTCATCTTATCCTCAGGTTTTATACAGAGATTCGCTGGGAGATGGTTTTTGGCAGGGCCCTGTAGATCTCTTAACATGGGGCAGAGGGTATATATGTGTTTCCATTCCTACCGGTCTTGTCTGGCTACCAGCCAAAAGAGTAAAACCTTATCATGAGTGAAACAGACACCAAGCTCCGCTACCTGGAGCAGAGAATGGATGGACTGACAGACCAGATGGCCCAGCTGACCCTGAACAACCAAAAGGAAAATGGACACCCACACCGTCACTCACGGGCCTCAGTATGCCAATGGAGGAGGATGAGGCCTGCCTCAATGACAGGGGCCAAGGCTTAAGCACCTACCTCCTGCAGAGGGTAACAACCCCTCAGTACCCTATAATGTTACTTTAAAAATGATTCAACAGGCCCAGATTGATCAAGAAATCCTGACTCGCCTTTCTGTAGTTGAATCAGCACTCAACTGGATTGGCGAGCGCCAGGATGCACTAGTGACCCACCAACAGCTGACCTGTGATCCTGGATTCACCAAGCTGTACGTTACTATGCTCCAATAGAAATCCAGCCAATACTCCTGGAGTGATATTCAACATCACCTAAGAGAGGATTTCTCTACCAATCTCAAAGGACAAATTGATCAGTTTCAGCTTGAGCTCCACTAGCAGCTCAGTGACATTAAAAGCCTTACCAGACAAAAAGTGTTCCAGACCTCCCACAATAATCTAGAATTGTTGAATCCTAAAAACTGGTTCAATGGACTGAATTTACAAGTTTGGGTCATGGCAGCTCTTGTATGTCTCCTTGTCTTAATCCTTATTAATGCTTCACAATGTAGAAGCATATGTATATGGAGGTTGTTTGCTCAAGATTGCATTTAGGAACAGCAAATAGTAGGTTTCACAGGCTTAACAACTGCAATTGCATTCACAAACAAAAAAGGGGGAGAGATGAGGTTGGGAATCACCCTGCTTGGTTTCAGAAACTGTGAACCCTCCAGGGCTAAGGCTAAATGAGAGACCTCAGGACCCTAAGCCACTGAGGAAACAAAGCTTATCTCCCTCGAAGGAGCACCACCTCTGCCCACCTTACTTCATCCCACCTGACCCCCAGTGCATGACTGGTTAGCCCGGAAAGATTCCTCAAGGGAGAGATGACATAAGATAGGCATGGTCATGAGGGGGCCCTCAGGGAAGGACATGGCGGGCTATAGAAAAAGGGGGTGATGAACCCTTGCCATTTGGCTTTGACACAGCCTGAGTCCTCATTCTGTCTGCAAGACGTCTTCTAATTTCTTGGCTGCCTTACTTCTTTTGCTTGACCTAAGCCTGAAACAATGCAGGAGGTGGGTGCACCCCTGTGCTAGAAAGGGCAGGTTCCCCCAGGCCATTGGGTCTAAAAAAGAACGCATAAAATCCTGTGAAACATGCTTTGTTAATACCCTCAATTTAAATGATAAGGGTCCAAGCATAGAATGAGTTTGTTTACCCAAAACTTTATGGCCTGTTAGCTATCTGACCCTGACTCTAAATAAGCCCTCATAGTTCTCTGAATGTTATATATTATTTCATCATTATTGCTTGACAATGACTAATGGGCTTAATCTGAGAATGTGGGTCTTTCTCCAGTTGCTGGTTGCTTACAGATTTTAATAATGCTCTAAGTACCTTGACACATTTGCAAATTATTTTCCCAGGGTCGTGTGAGAGACCAGCAAGTAGCAAGCTTTGTGGGATCTATAACGAGATCTATAGCGGTCCTAACTAAAAACAAGGGGGGAAATATAAGAGACTATTTTGTGTGGCGTGGACCCAGCTCCCACTCAAAAAGGCCAGTGGAAAGCAAGGTCCAGTACACAGGATCCATGCCCATGGACAGGTCCTCCCACAGAGAATCAGGCCTGCATTGTACCTAGGCCACTTTGAGACTTGCTTTTTGCTAAAGCTGCCTCACCCTAAATTGAGGCAGAAAACATTTACTGTATATCTTTCTTTTTAGTGATTCTAAATTTATGTCAGTGTCATCAGATTTTTTAAAAAACATATTTTATTGATTACGCTATTACAGTTGTCTTATTTTCCCCCCTTCACACACCCTCCCACCCACATTCCCCAGCTTTAGTTCATGTCCATGAGTCATTATTATGAGTTCTTTGGCTTCTACATTTCCTATACTATTCTTACCCTCCCCCTATTTTCTACCTACTATTTATGCTACTTATTCTCTGTACCTTTTCCCCCTCTCTCCCGCTCCCCTGTTGATAACCCTTCATGTGATTTCCCTTTCTGTGGTTCCTTTCCTGTTCTAGTTGTTTGCATGGTTTGCTTTTGTTTTTGTTTTAGGTGTGGTTATTTATAACTGTGAATTTGCTGTCATTTTAATGTTCATATTTTTATCTTCTTTTTCTCAGATAAATCCCTTTAACATTTCATATAATGAGGGCATGGTGATGATGAACTCCTTTAACTTGACCTTATGTGAAAAGCACTTTATCTGTCTGCCCTTCCATTCTAAATGATAGATTCACTGGATAAAATAATCTTGGATATAGGTCCTTGCCTTTCATGACTTGGAATACTTCTTTCTGGCCCCTTCTTGGCTGCAAGGTTTCTTTTGAGAAATCAGCTGACAGTCTGATGGGAACTCCTTTGTAGGTAACTGTCTCCTTTTTTCTTGCTACTTCTAAGATTCTCTCCTTATTTTTAATTTTGGGTAATGTAATTACAATGTGCCTTGGTGTGTTCCTCCTTGGGTCCAAATTTTTGGGGACTCTCTGAGCTTCCTAAATTTCCTGGAAGTCTATTTTCTTCGCCAGATTGGGGAAGTTCTCCTTCATTATGTTTTAAAATAAGTTTTTAATTTGTTGTTCTTCCTCTTTTCCTCTGGCACCCCTATAATTTGGATGTTGGGACATTTAAAGATGTTCTGGAGGTTGGCACCCCTTATCTCTCCTAAGCCTCTGCTCATTTTCTTTGAATTCTTGTTTCTTCATTCTTTTCTGGTAGGATGTTTCTTTTTTCTTTCTGGTCCACATCACTGATTTGAGTCCCAGTTTCCTTCCTGTTCCTGTACATTTTCCTTTATTTCACTTAGCATAGCCTTCATTGTTTCATCTATTTTCTGACCAAATTCAACCAATTCTGTGAGCATCCTGATTACCAGTGCTTTGAACTGTGCATCTGATAGGCTGGCTATCTCTTCCTCACTTAGTTGTATTTTTTCTGGAGGTTTGATCTGTTTTTTTATTTGGGCCATTTTTTTTTTTGTTTTGTTTTGAAGCACTTGTTACATCGTAAGGGGCGGAGCTTTCGGTGTTAACCAGCGTGGCGTAACCCACATCTCTGTTGTGATGCTGTATGTGGGGGAGGGGTCCAAGAGGAAACAACGGCGCTTGCTCCCCTCTCCCAGATTTCAGTCATTTCCCCCTCTACCAACAAGCAAATGGGCTCTTCTCGTGCTGACTGTTGGGTGGGTGAGTGTGTGTGCATTCTAGTACCCTGTGGGTCTCTCCAACAAACTCTCTTGTGAGGCTGGGAGTTTCTCCCGCTGGCACTTCAACACCCCAGGTGTTTTCAAGCAGAGGTTGGAGGCTTTATTTCCCCAAGCTGGGACCCTGGCTTGTGAGGTCTGTCTTGCTCCCCAGTTGTTCCTCCTGGTTTACCTGTGTGGAAATGTGGGACTGCCTTCTCCACCAACCAACGCCTGGATGGGTCCACTGGCCGCCACCTTGCCCGCCCTGTTCTGCCAGCCGCACACAGCCTTGCCACTTCTTTACCTGCCTGCCCATCTCTGCCCCTTCTACCAGTCTGGATGGATGTTTGTTCTTTGACTCCTTGGTTGTCAGACTTCCATACAGTTCAATTTTCTGTCAGTCCTGGTTGTTTCTGTTAAGTTGTTGTTGTCCTTCTTCTGGTTGTGCGAGGGGGCAGTGTGTCTACCTACACCTCCATCTTGGCTGGAAGTCTTGTTTACTGCATATCTTTAAAGTAACTTCCTAAAACCTATGCTAAACCTTCCAAGGACAAGTATAACCAGTTCAACCACTTTTTCCTTTACATTTGCAAATATCCTCCTTTTTTGGTGTAATTAACAACATCCTCTCTTTTGTTTTCTGTAAGTGGTAACCACCTAAAGCAAACCTGTGCATAATAAATGAGGACCATCCTCAAAGTACTGTGCCCAGAAAAACAATAAAAGCCTGTCAAAGCAGGGGTCGGGCACTCTCTTCTTGAGAAAGTGGCTGAGGTGCTCTCCCCTTGAGAGAGTGGCCATGCCATCCCTTTTCCTCCACATGACTTAGTAGTCCATGTAAATTTGTCTTGTCTCAGCCACAACAATATGGACACTGCAGGCCGGTGTCCACATCACAAGGTAGCAAAATAGTATAAAAAACCAGAGTGAAAAAGAACTTCAAATGTGTTACACTATACATATTTCAATATATATACATATTTGTCATATACATACATGACTATTAGTGACTATCTAGTCACATTAAAATGACAGCAAATTCACAGTTATAAATAACCACACCTAAAACAAAAACAAAAGCAAATCATGCAAACAACTAGGACAGGAAAGGAACCACAGAAAGGGAAATCACATGAAGGGTTATCAACAGGGGAGCGAGAGAGAGGGGGAAAAGGTACAGAGAATAAGTAGCATAAATAGTAGGTAGATAGTCATTAGTGAGTCATATACATACATGACTCACTGCAGGGAGTGCAGTTAAGTAGAACCTATGAGTAAGAAATGCAATGTAGAAAAATATTTCCCAAATATTGAGTAAAAATTCTGAGTAAAAATAAAACTTCACAAACTTCAGGAAGACCTAAGAATAAAATACAGTGGGCTTGTTCCCAACATCACTAGAAAATATGCAGTAATCAAAACCTTTTCAATAGATATTATAGATGAAGAAATTGAGGCCTATACCATTTACATGGTAAGCCAACTATCACAAAGCAAATAGCAACATGCACTGAAGAGAAACCAATTTAAAAATTATTGGTTATACATATTGGATTAGTAATTAATATATATCGGGGTAGACTGTTTACGCTTGCCAGTTAACCACTCCATTACCTCACCTTTTCTCTTGTCTATCTGGAATATTCTCCATCCCCATCACCACCTTCTGAAATCCTACCAGTTAGTTCTTTAAGGCTCATTCCAAAGGCAACTTCCTCCACTGTTCAACCTTCCTCCATTATTGCAGCTAGAAGAAACATATCCTAAAGTCCCTTAGTGAACTTTCTCTGCCATCTTTAGAGTCTGTCATTTGTTTTCTTCTCTACTAAAAAACAAACACCTTGATGGCAATGACAATATCAATCTTCCCCCCTAAGCCCTCCAGAAAAATCAAGTATTATACCCTGCACAAGCGAAGCATCAATAAATGTATACAAAATGAAAAGGGAATAAATGTTTCTCTTAGAAGTATGATTATTTTAATATCAATATTATAAAATAAAATGCTTACTGTAAAGTACAAAAATATTAATAGAAAAAATATGTAATTTATAGCACTGACCCTTGGTGGTCCAATAATCATGCCTGTCCACCTTGTAAGAGTCATGTCTTCATCGTCTTCAAGGCCCCAGCTAACTGTACCATCGCCTACTCCTTTTTGTCCTTCTTCAAGTTCTTCCAACAAGCGAAAATTACGAGGAACTTTAACTCCTATACAAAAGAACATCAGTGTAAATGCAAAAAGCTCACATTTATAAGCACTATACATATTCAAATGCAGCTTTTTCCAAATTATAATTTCCCCAAAAGACAAAATTGCCTCAAAAAATTCTGCCCCAGAAAATGCTGAATCTAATAATCTTTCAAAATGAAAACGCTAAAGAAAGCACTGTACCAAATATTAATAGTATAGAACATGCATATAAATTTCTAATTAATCAATTTTATACTGACATAAATTAATCATAAGGAAATGATATCAAAGTGAATAGTTGAGATTTCTTTTTTCAACAGTTCTCTGACTGCAATTTTTGATGGTTCCTATTTTGATATGATAGGGAAATTTCAGTTATTCTTGCTAATATTACAGCAGGATGAATAATACCAAACAGTAGATAATCTAGAAATAACACATTTACTTAGATAGTAATAACTTTTTCTAGTATTTGTTTAGCTTGTGTTCCTACTAACAGAGGTTAATAGAAAGTGACATAGTTGATTGGATATTATAGCTTATATGCTACAGCAAACTTATTTGCTAAATAATCATTAATATATGACTCCAGAGTGTATCTTTCTAATTTTGAAAATTAAAATAGACAATTTTCATGTTTTTATATATGAGAAAATATTAAAATTGTTTTTATCTCAAAATTTTATATATGTATAACTTTATTAACTTTATTTGATATATGTAAACTTTATGACTTTAATAAATTTATTAAAATTTATATATAAAATGTTATATTTATTTAATGAGATTTCTGTTCCTAGCCAAGAACAATGTATTAAATAAATGGACATGATCAGAAAGTTCATAAAAGTTCAATTTTATTAACATATACTCTCTAATGATTTTTAAAGAATAGAATTATATACATCTTTTAAAAGGCACTAAAAGGTATTATTTTCTAGAATGCTAAAGCGGCCCTACTCACAGTCCTCAGCCAGTCTCTTTCCTGTTCTTATTCCCAACCAATGTGGTCCTACGTCTCCCACGTAAGCACTAGTACATACCGTATTTTTCATACTATAAGACATACTTTCCACCTCCCACCAAATTTGGGAGGAAAAGGAGCTGCGTCTTATAGTCTGAATGTAGTTTACCTGGCTTGCGGTGGCGGGGGGTGGGGAGAGAGGGCGCAGGGCAGGGGCCTACGTTATTTATGTTATTAAATATTTACCACATTTTTTGCCTCAAAATCTTTTTTTCCATTTTCCTCCTCTAAAACCCAGGTACGTGTTACGGTCTGGTGCGTCTTACAATCCAAAACATTCAGTAATCCTTAATATTCAATAGGACAGTTACTCAATTTTAAAACAAATCCCCTAGGGCCTACCCTTCACCTATTTGTCCAGAACCTGGCAAATTTCACACAAGCCACAAACCATTCTCACACCTCCACTTCTATACCCTTTAACTTCATGGCTCCTTATTTTATTCTCAAAATCAACACAGATATCTTTCCTCTCTGCCTAGAATCTCCTAGCCTTTCAGTTTCCCACTCTCATTTTCACTAAATCCAGTCTTTGCCATCATTTTGGCCTCCAATCTGTGGAATCATACTATGATTCTTCCAATTTATCACAAACTTTCCTAGGATCACTGGCCTGGGCTCTCCAAAATATGGACCCTGTGGTTTCCTCTGTTCACAATAGCATCTAACATAAAACACCATCCAGCCCCACTACACAAGTCCTGAAAAATTAGATAATGGCTCTGAGAATCCTCTATCTTTGGCTCTGGTGGAAAGCACGTGTTCACATGCTCTCTCACTCTCTTGTACACACACAAACAAGCAATTATAAAGCACAAAGAAGTGATATCTTCTTTAAAGCAAGTATCATTTTGTATAACTTCTGTCTCTTGCTGAAACCAAAACATCTCTTAACTTGCTTGTTCACAGTAATCCTTCTACACATATAATCAAAAGCCAGTAAGTATTTAACTTAAAAACACTAGTCACTTTATGTGCTTCATAAAAAAATGCTTGAATATCTTGGGCCAAAGAAATATGGAACTGTTATAAATCACAAAAACAAGAGTAGTTATTATTCTAACTAATGTGATTATTAATAACTGTTTAGCATACATTGTATGCTATTTTAAATAAATTATCCCATTTAATCATAAAAGCATTCATTCTACAGTTGTGGAAACTCAAGTTTGAAGAAGTTATGTGACTTGTCAGTTTCCAGACCAAAGTCACTCTTTAACCCTTAAGTTACATAGCACTACAAGCTACACAGGCAACATATCCTGACACAGATCTAGGAGTCAGACTACCTACATGACATGTGACCTCAGCAGTTTTCTCACCTGTAAATTTGAGATAATGATAGTTCCTACCTCACGGAAGCATTGTGAAATTTATACAAGGGAATCCGCCTGAAACAAATGATGGCTCTGACCATTTTTAGTTTCCAATGATACTAAGTAGAACTGCATAAAACTTCTACTTAACTTTATATAAATTGTGCAAGAAATAAAAGCTTTTTGTACAATCCTGTAGGGTGATTCCCCGGGAAATTTTATCCTAAGCTGTAAATTTCTATTCACATAACATTGACAACTGCTATTTGCTATTATTGAGTTGCTTTTTAAAGTAATCTTATATGAGCTTGACTGCCCTTACCATTATGCAGTCATTCCCCAAGAATAATTCCAATTTTTTTTTTTTGTGTGGAGAACAAAAGTTTATTCTAAAAATGGATCTCAGTAAAAATGAATTACCAAAAGCTGGTTATTATAATAAAAAGAAAAAGCAGGTACTTGTTTTAAATTATTTTCTAAAAAATAGTCTCATCATTATAATACACTGCCAACTATCATTTACCTGTATTTTAATTACTGATTTTATGGGTTGTCCAAGGAAATTTTAAAATCATTGACTGGATTCTGCCTATATATATATATATATATATGGACTGCATTTGTCTTCAAGTAAATATATTCTCAAGTATTACTAACAAATTGAACATTTGATTAAGTAAAAACAATTAGAAAGATAAATTTATGCTTAGGAAATATGCTGCTCCAAAGCAAAATATTGGTTTGCATTACCATTTCCCCTCGATTTTGTAATGACCCCCCCGCAAAAAAAAACCCCAAAAACAAACCAACAACAAACAAACAAAAAAACTGACTATATTGAAGTACTGGTATTTCAAAGTAATAAATCATACAACTTACCTGATGAGGAAAGACATTAACTAAATTATTTCACATTAAAAGAACATTTGAAAGATATATAATGACATTTAAATTTACAAAGTGGTTTTATATCCCAAGGTGCTAAAGAAACAATCACTCAAGAAAATTGCAGGCCTATCTACAAAGTTCTGAGTGATTTGAAGTACTGAAATACCAAGAATGTGGCAACAACACTTAATTACATTTAAACTTAAGTTTAAACTTAAACTTAAAAGGCTCCCATTACTATAAAATATACCTTAAGTGTATTTTGCAAAGATATTAAAGCAGTAGTTGAAAGTAGTATGGCTAAATTGGTAACATACAACTTACCTATCAGCCCAAATCTTGCTTCAAACTAATGTATACATGCCTTTCATACTATTTCCTCCACAATGTACATGTCACACATAGCCTGTCACATACATATTTTAGAAAATTTTTATCACCCCTATTCACCACATCAATTGGCCATAATGTACAGTGAGTAGAAATTATCCTTTTATATCAAAATTCTTGATATTCTCTGTAGACCAAAAACTGATCACAAAGTTACATATAATCCCTACTGTAGCTCCATGTTTATTAGGACATCTTTGCTCATTTCTAGACTATTAAAAATTGGTGTGATTTTCTTTGACCAATCTAAGATATAATTATTATTGAGGGATCCAAGATGGTGGTGCACTTGATAGGAGTTACACGCACCTCCTCCCAAGACAAAACTGGAACTACAACTAAGTTATAAAACTATGAACCTAAATAACTAATTGAGGACTAGGTAAAGAGAAGTCTTCCCCGTATCCATGTGCAGTGGTTAAGAATCTGGAGGCATATCTCAGCTGCAAAGGTTTCCCCAAGAAGAGCAAGAGGTCTTAACCCCATGCTCGGCTCCCCAGCCACGATCACCAGAGCCAAGAAGAGGAGCCCATATAACAAACACATGGCTGTGAAAATCAGGGATTCTATCTGCCAGGGAGAGAAGGAAGTCTGCTAGAAACCCAGGCTCCCTCATAGAGGACCAGTGCACAAAATCTCATTCACTGTCACTCATTCCAGGCTCTGTCAGGGACAACAAAGAGTAGACTGGAGTCATGTGAGGACAGACTGGGTTGTGTGGTTCCAGGGGATCTCTGGGCTGAATCTCTCATCCCTACTGTACACAGAAGCCATAATTCCTGGACAGAACCCTCTCCTCCAATTAGCATCAGCCTTGGGGGATTCACTAGCCCCCATCCTCCTACTTGTCACCTACCCTGCCATGCTCAATCATCAGCTGCCTGAACCAGTGCTATAAACTTTCCTAAAGAAATCTTGAAGTTCAGGTGTACACAGTGGGTGTCAGAGACTGAACTGTGCAGCTCTGGGGTGGGGACCATTTTACCCTCACACGCCTGACTGCCATCACCATTCTTGTACAGATCCCTCCCTTCTCACAGTGCAATTCTGGTCTGTTTTGGCGTGATGAACTCTGTGGTCCCACCCTAAAGAATCCCTCAGACCACAGCCCACCATGAAACTTGGTAGGCGCCTGGCAGGTGGCAGCTAGCCTTGATGTATAGAGAGGCCTCGCACTCAGCATGGTGGAGTCTGAATCTGTACCAAACCAGTAAATACCACTCACCCCTACCTGATAACTCACAGAGAACATACCTCACAGAATTTGTGAATCATGGGAGGCTCTTTAGCAACTGAACCTAACAAGCAGACAGTAGGTGGAGGCAAATCTTGGGGTGTCTTGGGCTTTTTGGTGATTTGCTCTAGACTCAGCTCTAGGTTCAGTTCTAATAGAAGGCAGCTTGGCATCTCCCACAGGCACACAGGCCAAGCATAGACAGCCATTAACTGTGGATCACATTGCAGCTCCAAACAGGTAGCCCAGAGCCAGTCACAGGCAGTTCCTGACTTCAGCCTTCATTGGGGTCCCTCTCAAAAGGCCCCAGAACAAACACACCCAGGTGGCATGATTCCGATCATGTCAGAGCATGACCCAAATAGTTTCACAAGCAGCACACCCAAAAGGGAGATCTCAGGAGGCATCAGAGCCTGCTGGAGTGAATTCACTCCCAAGATCTGGCCCTGCACGGCAGCATGTAGAATGTGGTCAGGGTGGATCATAGTCAGCCAATCTGAGGATGAATTCCACCAACAAACAGTCCAACAGCAATCAAGACTCAACTACATCAGGAAGGCTCACAAACCCACACAAGGGAATTTCCTGGGGCACCTTGCTCAGGTGATCAGAAAGACTGTAGTAATAAATGAGCCCCACAAGGCAGCTACTACATAAAGCAATAATACCAAGACTGGGAAACAATCTACCTAATACACAAAAACAAATACAACAGGTAATCAAAATGGAGAGACAAAAGAGTATTATTCAAATGAATGTACAGAGAAATCCCCAGGAAAAGAACTAAATGAAGGTAAGCAAGCTTCCAGATACAAATTTCAAACCAAAAATTATAAGGATACCTAAGGAACTTAGGGGAAGAATAAATGAATTCAGTGAGAACTTAAATCAACAGCAGGTCAGATGAAGCAGAGAAACGAATCAGCTATTCAGAAGATAAGGTAGCAGAAAATATCCATTCAAAGCAGCAAAAAGAGAAAGAATTTTTTAAAAATGAGGATAGTTTAAAGAACCTCTGGGACAACATCAAGCATGACAATGTTCAGGTCATATGAGTACCAGAAGAAGAGAGACAGCTAGAGATTGAGAACTTATTTGAAGAAATAGAGATTGAAAACTTCCATAACCTGGCAAAGGAAAAGACACAGTTCAGAAAGCACAGATACTCCCAACAAGATAAACCCAAAGAGGCCCACACCAAAACACATCATAATTAAAGTGACAAAGGTTAAAGTCTAAAAGAAAAATCTTAAAAGCAGCCAGAGAAAGATGGTTAGCACCTACAAAGGAGCGTCCGTAAAACTGTCAGCTGATTTCTCAACAGAAACATATCAGGCCAGAAAAAAACTAGCACAAAGTACTTAAAGTGATTGAAAGCAAGGCCCTAAAACCAGGGCTATTCTACCCAGTAAGGCTATCATTTAAAATTAAAGAAAAAATAAAAAAGAGAAATAAAGGGTTTCTCAGACCAAAAAATAAAACCTGAAGGAGGCCATCAATACCAAACCAGTAATGCAATGAAGGTAGCATTCCAACAAGAGAATATAACCCTTGTAAACATGCATGCACCCAACATAGGTGCACCTAAATATATAAACATTAATAGACATAAAGGGAGAAATTGACACTAACAGAGTCATAGTAGGAAATTTTAATGTCCCATTGACATCAATGGATAGATTTTCCAGAAAGAAAATAAGTAAGGGCACGGTAGCCTTAAAGGACACACTGGACCAAATAAATTTTATTAATATTTTCAGAGCATTTCATCCCAAAGCAGTTAAATACTCTTAAATACACAAAGAATGTTTTCCAGGATAGACCACCCATTAGACCAAAAAAAAAGTCTCAATAAATTTTAAAACACTGAAATCATATAGAGCATCTTCTCTATATGATTTGCGTACCACAACGGTACGCAACAAGTAATCAATTTCTGGGGAAAAAATGAAATACACATGGAGGCCAAATAACTGTTACTAAACAATGAATGGGTTAACAATGATTTCATGGAAGAAATCAGGAGTGCTAGCCAAGATGGAAGGGCAGGCAGAAATGCTTTGCTTCCTAACATAACCAAAGGGAGGATAACAACCAATCTAAAAACAGAGAACAGCCAAAACTGCCAGAAAATCATTTGCATTTAAGTCTAAAAACCAAGGAATTAAAGGAAAATTCATCCAGACAGTAAGAGAGGTGGAGACTGGCAGTGGGGTGGAGAGGACAAACAGCAAGGACAGGCAGGCGTGAACCCACATCCGTGCCCAGAGGAGTGGGGAGGAACAACAGGGGAGCAAGACAGACCACGAAATCCAGGGTTTCAGCGTCAGAAACTAAAAGATTCAAAATCCCAGACTGTAAAAAACAAAACAAAAACCTGTGGGCTTTGTGGAAGTGGGAGAAAATCCCAGCCTTACAGGAGAATTCATTGAAGAGATCCAGATCCTAAAATGTAAACAAACTCACCTACCTGCAAATGAACACTGAAAGGGCACAATCTGCTTGTGGGCATAAAGGAAAAAGTGGGATGAAAGCAGAGCAAGCAACACTGTTCCCTATCTAACCACTCCCTCACAGGCCATAACACAGGAAAGAAGGTTGCCCTGACCCAATGAATCTAAGGCTCTGCTCCTTACCACGTTAACAGGTACCCAGACTCAAGAAATATGGCCTAAATGAAGGGGAAGAACAGATCAAAATTTCAGAAAAAGAACAAAGCAACAAGGAGATAGACAACCTGTCTGATGCAGAGTTCAAAACACTGATAATGAGGATGCTCAAAGAATTGAGCTTGGTTGCAAAATGAAGAAATGAAGACTACACAAAGTGAAATAAAGGAAAACATATAGGAAACCAACAGTGAAGGGAAAGAAACCAGGACTCAAATCAATGATGTGGAACAAAAGGAAGAAACAGGCATCCAACCAGACCAGAATGAAGAAACAAGAATGCAAAAAAATAAGAAGAGGCTTAGAAACCTCTGTTACAACTTCAAGCATTGCAACATCTGAGTTAGGGGAGTGCTGGAAGAAGAGAATGAAATTCAAAACTTATTTGAACAAATAATAAAGGGAAACTTCCCTAATCTGGCAAAAGAAATAGACCTCCAAGAAGCTCAAAGAGTCCCACAAGGAGGAACACACCAAGACACATCCTAATTAAGTTAGCAAAGATTAAAGATAAGGAGAGAATCCTTTAAAAATATTTTATTGTTCAATTACAGTTGTCTGCATCTACCCCCCTCCCCAGATAAGGAGAGAATTTAAAAGCAGCAAGAGGAAAGGAGAGTTACCTACAAAAGAGTTCCCATAAGACTATCACCTGGTTTCTCAAAAGAAACCTCTTGAGAGGCTAGAAGGGGCTGGAAAGAAGCATTCAAAGTCATGAAAGGCAAGGACCTACATCCAAGATTGCTCTATCCAGCAAAGCTATCATTTAGAATGGAAGGGCAGATAAAGTGCTCCCAGGTAAGGTCAAGTTAAAGGAGTTCATCACCACAAGCCCTTATTATATGAAATGTTAAAGGGGCTTATCTAAGAAAAAGGAGAAAATAAAAACTATGAAAAGTAAAATGACAACAAACTCACAACTGTCAACAACTGAACCTAGAAACAAAAGCAGACTAAGCAAACAAGTGAAACGGAACAGAGTCACGGAAATGGAGATCACATGGAGGGTTATCAGTGTGGAGGGGGAGTGGAGAGAATGGGGGAAAGGTACAGGGAATAGGAAGAATAATTAGCAGGTACAAAATAGGCAGGGGACGGTTAAGAACAGTATAGGAAATGAAGAAGCCAAAGAACTTATATGTAAGACCCATGGACATGAACTAAGGTGGTGTGGGGGAAATCCTGGAGAGAAAGGAGGTACAGGGTAGAGTGCCACCATAAAGGGAAGAAAATATGGGACAACTGTAATAGTATAATCAGTAAAATATACTAAAAATAAGCTATGGACATTAAAATGGCAATAAATTTATAACTGAATCTAAAAAAGAAACTGAGCAAACAGCAGAACAGGAACAGAATCATAGATATGGAGATCATGTAGAGGGTTATCAGATAGGAAGACGAAGGGACAGAATAAGGGATAGGTACAGGGATTAAGAACTGCAAATTGGTAGGTACAAAACAAGGCAGGGGATGTTATGACCAGTATAGGAAATGGAGTTATGTCCATGGACATGAACTGAAGGGGGGAATGCAAGTACCAGGGGGAGGGGTCAAAGGGGAAATATTGGGACAACTGTAATAGCATATTCAATAGAATATAAATTAAAAAATAAAAAAAATTATCATGTTAAATATTGCAACTCACTGATATTAAAAAGAGATATATATCAACTACTGAAAGTGAGAAGGTCATTAATAAAAATACAGGCTGTCCATTGGCTAACAGAGCTAAGCTCAGGTATTGTTTATTTTATTTGATGTGGGTGTGGGGCAGATGGTGGTGTGCATTTTGTTTCTAAGCCAAGTACTAAGATTTAAAACATAAAACACTGATGCTCTCTGAAGAGACTCTTAAACTAAAATTATGTGTAAGACCTGGTTTACTCATAGGAGTTTACTCACAGTAAAAGCTTTGCTGTGGTATTAGTAATCAGGTTATATCCACTTCTGAAGAGCACTGAAGTTCTCTGCATGAGCAACAAACACAATCAACACTGAGTGCTGTGACAAGCATCTTATTCGCATGCCCAGATGGCACTGTGCTTTTTAATGTCTTCCAATTAAATGAAAATAGGACACGATTTGTCTATGTATTTTCTAAAAGTGAATATAATCATTGCATTGACTATATGCTACAAATGTTCATTAAAATCCCAAACCAAACCCTTTTTACCATTAGTAATCATGAGGAATTTTAAAGTATTTACATAATATATTGTACCTCTAATGCATGGCCTGTTTATACTATTTTCAAAAAGAGAACACTGTCTTAAACTAAATAATTGGGTGCATCAATCTTTCCACTGGTCCTTGGAATCCCTCAAATGATAGGATCATGTTCATCAATGGTTCTTTATAGACTGTCTCTTCTTGAATAATACATTTTGCATCCAATATAAAAAAGATAAAATTCCCCAAGGTAATCCAATACCACCAACAAAGCTGCCAATATCAAAATTTGATCCTTTCTTTTCTTTAAAATTCATAGTTACAGTGACTTATTGATGAAGATACACAGGTCACTTAACAATCATGGGTTGTAGTCATCACGCGGGATGTGTTTTGTGAAAAATTGTTTATATGTAGGTACTTTAAGGTTGTGGAAGTCTTTATTTGTTGAGACCTCTGGTGTTATCAATTTTAGATGTTGCTATGGGTTTCAAGGTGGTGATGCATCCATTTTTGAGACTGCGGAAACTGGAATTGTAGATGGTTTCTTTGGAAGATTCACTTGTAAGGCTGAAAGGTACATCTGGGAGTATTCCCTGTTGGTTTAGTAGTGGGGTTTTTGAGAAGTGTGGATTTCTGCTTAAAAAGCCCCCACCCCAGACCTCACCATTCTTGATGGCCTTCTGCAGCACTAACACCAGCAGCACCCCAACAATAATCACAGCCCAGTCACCTTGCCTAATGAGTTCCACTGCTCAAAAAGCAGGAGTAAAACACTGTAGCCAAAGCTTCAAAATTTAAGTCACAAAAATAGGAACTCACCTTCTGGTTTTGCAGTACTCAAAATCATGTTAATATAAGCATTGATAAAAGCTCCTCTTTAATTTTCCTAATTTTTCAGAAATTTAATACTGAAATATTTTTGGTTTTATTCAAATGCTTTTATCTTCCTAAATTCCTGATTATTTTCCTTAAAAAATTATGAAAGCACCACCATGATGAGGAACACATAATTATGCAGCATAATAATGAGACCTACATTTTATCATCTATTAACCTTTACACTAATTCATTCAGTCAAACACTTCACTGAAACTACACGCAATTACTATGCTAGACATTTACTACCTGAAAAACTAGAACCTCTGTTTACCTTCAAGCTTACAGTCTAAAAGAGAAAAATTAAGGAGCATAATACAAAGGGAAAAGTATTATGAGAGCACCTAGAATAGAGACCTCACTGCAAAAAAAGGGACAAGAAGGTTTCCTTAAAGAAATTCTCTAGATGCACCATAGAGAACAGAAACCACCCAGGTAAAGAGTGGGTGAAAGTAAGTAATATGACCATGGAGAACATCAAAAACTAAGTAGTGCACTCTAGCTACATGACAAACTCACAGTAATGATGTAAGTTCCCCTCAAATTAATCTATAGAGTCTTTCAATTTAAACAATTCCAATAGCAAGTCCTGGAACTGTACTAATAATATTCTGATGGAAGCCCTAAGAGGTGAGTTTGGAGAAAATTTTTAAAGTAAAAGAAAATATAGGGTTTATTTCCATAGATACTATAATCATCAACCAAAAGTAGGATAATGTGAAGTTAGTACAGGAATCAACAGCCTAGTAAAAAAGTCCCTAAACAGAAACATACATACATACATACATGAAAACAGTGTATTAAAGGCATTTAAAAGTCAGCAGAAATTCAGATTAGAGACATGACAACCAAATGCAAACTTGGATCATGTATGCAGAAATAAAAATTATTACTATTTTGAATTAAGGGAAATTTGTCAGGCTTGGCTGGTGTAGCTCAGTGGGCTGAGTGCTGCTCTGTAACTGAAAGGACAACAAAGAGATGCCCTGTCAGGGCACATGCCTGGGTGGTAGGCCAGATCCCCAGTTGGGACATGCGAGAGGCAACCAATTTTTCTCTCACATGTTGATATTTCTCTTTCTCCCTCCCTTCTTTTCTCTGTAAATAATAATGATGATAATAATAATAATAATAATAATAAGAGACATATGAAAAAATGTTCAGGATCACCAGCCATCAGATAGATACAAATTAAAACCACAATGAAATACCACTTTGCCCTGGTCAGAATGGCCATCATAAACAAATCAACAAACAAGTGTTAAAGAGAGGATGCGGAGAAAAGTGCACTGTTAGTGGGAATGGATACCGGTGCAGCCACTGTGGAAAATAGTATGGAAATTTCCTCAGAAAACTAAAAATGGATGTCTTTTGACCCAGCAATTCCACTGCTGAGATTATATACTAAGAACCCCGAAACACCAATTCAAAAGAACCTATGCACCCCAATGTCCTCAGCAGCACAATTTACAACAGCCAAATGCTGGAAGCAACCTAAGTGCTCATCAGTAAATGAGTGGATCAAAAAACTATGGTACATTTACACAATGGAATACTATGCAGCAGAAAGAAAGAAGGAACTCCTACCCCTTGCAACAATATGGATGGATCTGGAGAGCATTATACTAAGTGAAATAAGCCAGGTGGTGAAAGAAAAATACCATACGATCTCACTTTAAGTGAAACCTAATCAACAAAACAAACAAGCAAGCAAATTACAACCAGAGACATTGAAATAAAAAACAAACTGACAATAACCAGAGGGGAGATGGGAAGGGATAAAGGGGGAGGGATTTTCAGGAACAAGTATAAAGGACACATGGACAAAAGTGGGGTAGAATTGAGGGTGGAGGTGGGGATGGCTGAAGTGGGGGTTAGGTGGTAGGGGGAAAATGGAGACAATTGTACTTCAACACAAATAAAAAATGTAAAAAAATTAAATAAAATCTTTCAGATAATAAAAATAAAATAAATTAAAAAATAAAGGACATTGTTCAGAAAACTGGCAGAATTTGAATAGGCCCTCTAGATAAAAATCTGCATCAATGTTAATTTCTGATTTTGATAACTATATTCGTGTAAAGTAAGAGAATGTTCTGGTTTTCAGTTAATACACAGTATAGTATTTAGGAAGGAAAAGACATTATGTCTCTAAGTTATTTTCAAATGGTTGAGAAAATATATACTGTACCGGTGTGGAAGGAGGGGAAGAAAACACACATGTAAATGACTGAAAAACATTACATATTAACATCTGGTGAATCTGGGCAAGGGTATATGGGAATTCTTTGTACTGTTTATGGCACTGTTCTCTAAATCAAAAATTAATTCAAAAGAAAAAGGACAGGGAGCTCGGAAGATGGCAGTGGAGTAGGACAAAGGATTTCACTCCCCCACCCCGGTGCCAGAGAAAGATCGGGCTGATCTGCAAAGGAGCTCAGCGGATAGCCAACAGGGACCCAGCATACAGGAAGGTAGGACTCCAGAAAGTGTAGTGGAATGACCAGATGGTAAGGAGAGGAGGTGATGAAGGTCAACAAGGTCCGAGGGAACAGTGCAGAGGCTGCAGGTCCTCTCTCTGCCAGTCCGCCTAGGTCTCTGGGAGCCCAGGGCTGGCAGCAAGGACCCTGGGAGAGAGCCAGTCATAAGCACCCTCCCTACCCAGCCGGGCACAGACTGAAAAACGCCAGGAGAGGCTGGTTTGCTTGGAGTGGCAGAGAGAAGAGTGGGCACTAAGAAGCAAGCCAGAGAGTTTTTATCACACGAGGAATCAGGCTGAAGTTGCTGGATTGGGAGAATTGAGAGTCTTCCTGTGCGTTCTGCAATAGCACTGGGAAAGGTCTGAGCCCAAGCCTGCAAGACCAGGGAAGCCTGGCCGGGAGAGTGCGCCCACACCCCAGGCCAGGACTGTGAATCCTGGGGAAAATCTGCTCTCTGTGGGGTGCTGGAGAGCGGAACCAGTATGGATCTTGGGAGGGCACTGGTGAGACCAGCTGAGTTCACCGAGAAGGGAGGAAGGCCACACTAATAGCCCCTCAGGTTGCTGCAGCTAGTGAGACCAGAAGAAAAGGTTTGACCGGCTGGAAACCAACAAGAGGTGTGGTTTTTTTTTTGCTTGTTTGTTATTTGCTTGTTTGTTTTTAAATAATCTTTTATTCCTTTAACTTTATTATTCTTTTATCTTTCAATACTTTTACCCTCTCTCTTCTTCTTTGTTTTATTCCTTCTTCCTTTCTTTCCAAACCTACTGCTTTTTCCTCCCATCTACTGCCCTTAATTTTTTCTTCTTATTTTCTCTCTTTCTTTCTTTTCGCCCCTCTTCCCCTGAAGTGAGACAAAAGACTTGAAAAGGGGAAAAGACCAGAGTTACACTCAAAGAGGGGACATCCCAACAGTAGAAACAGAAAGACAAAATTCACTTTGCTATAACAGAAAAACTACAAGTTACTGCATATTTGTATATTCTTTCATTATTTTGTCATTATTCTTACATCTTTCATTTTAATAGTATCTCTGTATTACCCCTCTTTCTGTATAGTGTTCTTTTCCTTGGCGGGATACATTGTATCACTTGACAGGGTTCTCCCTCCCCTCAATCATAGTGTATTGTTAATTCACTGTCCTTTTAATTCCCCTTGCCCAGCTAGCACACTATTGAAGGTCCAATACTCCCTAATCTTGGTATATCATAGATTCTGTCATATGACCGTTGCTCTAATATTATTGGAAATAATAGCTATTACATATTATTGTAAATACTACACAACACCCCCGCCCCATATCTTAGCCCACTACATTGTTGCCTGAACTATAATACTGTAGTGATTAACTTAGCCTACTACATTATTGCCTGAACTATAATACTGTAGTGATTAACTCTATTCTCTCTCACACTACACCTATTTACCATCCTATATTCTCACCTTACCTCAGAATCTGACATCCCTCAACTTCACTCCCTTCTAGATCCAAATCACAAACCTTCCCTCCCCAACAAGAGCCTTATCTTCCTTCCATCCTTTCTGAAAAGGGGCTAGTGGGATTGAAGATTACGGTTATCTCTGTACATAGCCAGGGGATCACCTATCTTTTCTCTACCCGCTCTTACTGTAAATATCATGGAGTACTCTCCTGCTGTCATAAACCACTTTGCCTCCTCCTCCAACTGATCACACACACACAAAAAAAGTAGGTGGAAGTAGAGAACACCAAGATAACCGAAAGAGCCTGCACCACTGAATTTTACAGGCATTCCACCATGTAAGTTCACACCATAAACAGAAGGAGTCAGAACAGATCAATTTAAGAAGCTGAGGCTAACAAAAAGAGGCTCACAAACAATGGGAAGGCAACAACAACAACAACAACCCCCAAATGAAAGGAAAGGAGGAAGCTGAAGAAACAATGTTAGATGAAACAGAGGCAAGTCAACTATAAGATATTGAATTCAAAACACAGGTTATCAGGAAGTTCAAAGAGCTGACAATGAGCTACCAGAAAATACAGGGGATATACAATGAACTCACTGCAACCTATATCAACATGAAAAAGGAAATAGGAACTATCAGTAAGGAACAAGAGAAAATTAAGAATACAATTTCCAAGTTGAAGAACACAGTAGAAGGTATCAAAAGTAGAATCGATGAAGTAGAAGATAAGATTAGTGAGGTGGAGGACAGAGTAGAAAAACACTCACAGGAAGAGCAAGAAAATGAAAAGAGACTCCGAAAGAATGAAGAGAGATTAAGAGAAATGCAAGACAATATGAAACTTAATAATATCCGAATAATAGGAATACCAGAAGGTGAAGAAGAAAAGGGATAGAAAATCTATTTGGAAAAATGATAAGGAAAAATTTCCCTAATTTGATGAGAGAAAAAGTCACACAATTCCAGGAATCATAAAGAGTTCCAATCAAGAGGAACCCAAAGTGGCCCACTTCAAGACACATCATTATTAAAATGGCAAAATTCCAAGATAAAGAGAGAATCTTAAAGGCAGGAAGGGAGAAAAAGGAAGTAACACACAAGGGAACCCCAATAAGGTTAGCTACTAACTTCTCAATGGAAACACTCCAAGCAAGAAGAGAATGGCAAGAAATATTCCAAGTAATGAGAACCAGAGGCCTGCAACCAAGGCTACTTTACCCAGCAAGGCTCTCAATCAAGATAGAAAACCAAGTAAAGAGCTTCCAAGACAAAAGAAGACTAAAAGAATACACCTCCAACAAACTCTGCAAGAGATGCTAACAGGACTGCTCTAAGGAAAGAAAGGAAAAGAGAGAGACAGAGAGGAACACAGGTACAAAAATGGCAATGAATAAGTACCTATCAATAATAACATTAAATGTAAATGGATTATATGCTCCAATCAAAACACATAGAATAGCTGAATAGATAAGAAAGAATGACCCACACATATGCTGCCTAAGAGACCCACCTCAGGACAAAAGACCTACCCAGACTAAAAGTAAAAGGCTGGGAACAAATTTTCCAAGCAAATGAACAGGAAAAGAAATCTGGGATAGCAATACTCCTATCAGACAAAATAGACTTCAAAAAAAGGGCCATAGAGAGACCCAGAAGGTCACTTCATAACACTCAAGGAAAGAATCCATCAAGAAGACATTAACATCATAAATATATATGCAACCAACATAGGAGCACCCAAATATATACAGAAAAATCCTGGAGGATTTCAAGAAAGATATTGACAGTAACACAATTATAGGACGGGATTTTAATACCCCACTGTCAAAAATGGACAGATCTTCAAAACATAATATCAACAAAGATATTGTGGCAATGAACAATGTCCTAAATGAAATGGACCTAACTGATATATATACAGCACCTCATCCCAAATGAGCTAAATACACATCGTTTTCAAATGCACATGGAACATTTTCAAAGATAGACCACATGATACGACACAAAACAAGCATCAACAAATTCAAGGAAACTGAAATGATACCAAGCATTTTCTCCAACCACAAGGGACTGAAATTAGAAACCAACCCCAAAGAAAAAACCTAAAACACCCAAAATCAGGGAGACTGAATGGTATGCTATTAAACAACGAATGGGTGATGACTGAAATTAGGGAAGAAATCAGAAAGTTTCTGGAAACAAATAAAAATGAACTCAAACCAACACGAAACTTATGGGACACAGCTAGGGCAGTTCTGAGAGGGAAGTTCATAGCAATACAGGCTTACCCAAAGAAGATAGAAACATTTCAAACAAACAACCTAACCCTATGACTGAAAGAAATCTAGGAACAACAACAAAGACAGCCCAGAGCAAGTAGAAGGAAGGAAATAGCCAAGGTCAGAGCAAAATTAAATGACACAGAGACTAAAAGCACAATTCTAAGGATCAATGAATCCAGGAGTTGGTCTTTTGAAAAGATATACAAAATAGACAAACTTTTAAGTAGGCTCATCAAGAAAAGGAGAGGACCCAAATAAACACAATCAGAAATGAAAGAGGAGAGACTACAACTGATACCACAGAAATAGAAGGGATTGTAAGAAATTACTATGAAGAACTGTATGCCAAGAAATTTGAAAACCTAGGTGAAATGGACAAATTTCTAGAAAAATATAATCTTCCAAAACTCAAAGAAAAAGAAACAGAAAACATGAACATGCCATTAACAGCAGATGAAATTGAAGCAGTAATTAAACAACTCCATCACATAAAAGCCCTGGACCAGATGGTTTCACAGGAGAATTCTACAAAGCATTTAAGGAAGAGATAACCCCTATTCTTCACAGACTATTCCAAAAAAATCCAGAAAATCTAAAATGATGGAAAACTGCCGAACTCTTTTCATGAAGCCAGCATCATCCTAATTCCAAAACCAGATAGAGACACAACAAAGAAAGAAAACTTCAGGCCAATATCGCTGATAAACATAGACGCTAAAATTCTCAACAAAATATTGGCAAAGTGCATCCAACAACACGTTATAAAGATCATACACCATGGCCAACTGGGATTTATCCCGGGGATGCAAGGATGGTTCAATATTCCCAAATCAGTAAATGTAACACATCATATAAACAAAAGCAAAGACAAAAACTGCATGATCATATCAATAGACGAGGAAAAAACTTTTGATAAGATAAAACACCCATTTATGATAAAAACACTCAGCAAACTGGGAACCGAGAGAGCATTCCTCAATATAATAAAGGCCATATATGAAAGACCTACAGCCAACATCATACTCAATGGACAAAAACTAAAAGCGTTTCCACTAAGATCAGGAACAAGACAAGGTTGTCCACTCTCACCACTTCTATTCAATACAGTATTGGAAGTTTTAGCCACAGTGATCAGACAAGAGAAGGAAATAAAAGGCATCCAAATCAGAAAGGAGGAAACAAAACTGGCATTGTTTGCAGATGGCATGATAGTGTACATGGAAAATCCTATAGAATCTACCAAAACTGCTTGACCTAATAAACAAATTTGGCAAAATAGTGGGTTACAAAGTCAATAACCAGAAATCAAAGGCATTTTTATATACCAACAATGAAGCAGCAGAAGCAGAAATCAAGAAACAAATCCCATTCGATATAGCAAAAACAAAAATAAAATACCTGGAAATAAACCTAACCAAGGAGGTAAAAGACCTGTCTGCTGAAAACTACACAACACTGAAGAAAGAAATCAGGGAAGACACAAACAAATGGAAACAAATACCGTGTTCATGGACTGGAAGAATTAACATCATCAAAATGTCCATACTACCCAAAGCAATATACAGATTCAATGCAATACCTATTAAAGTACCAATGGCATATTTCACAGACATAGAACAAACACTTCAAAAATTTATATGAAACCATAAACGACCCCGAATAGCAGCCAGAATTTTGAGAAAGAAGAATAAAGTAGGAGGGATCACAATAACTGATATCAAACTGTATTACAAGGCCACTGTAATCAAAACAGACTGGTACTGGCATAAAAACAGGCACATACACCAATGGAACAGAACAGAGAGCCCAGAATTAAATCCAACTCTCTACAGTCAATTAATATTCAATAAAGGGGGCAATGACATAAAATGAAGTAGAAATAGCCTCTTCAACAAATGGTGCTGGGAGAACTGCATGGCTACATGCAAAAAAAATGCAACTTGAGCACCAACTTACTCCATACACCAAAATAAATTCAAGGTGGATAAAAGACTTAAATATAAGCCCTGAAACCATTAAAGTCCTACAGGAGAGCTTTGGCAGGAAAATCTCAGATATTTCACACAGCAACATTTTTACTGATATGTCTCCTAGAGCAAGCAATATAAAGGAAAGAATATACAAATGGGATCTCATCAAAATAAAAAGCTTCTACACAGCTAAAGAAAACAGTATGAAGATAAAAGGAGAACCAACTGTTTGGGAAAACACATTTGCCATATGACACCTCAGACAACGGTTTAATCTCCAAAATATACAAAGAACTTACTCAACTGCACTCTAAGAACCCAATTAAAAAATGGGCAAAGGACTTGATCAGACACTTCTCGAAGGAGAATCATACAGAGGATCCAGAGACACATGAAGAGATGCTCAATATCGCTAGCTATCAGAGAGATGAAAATTAAAACCACAATGAGATACCACTTTACGCTGGTCAGAATGGCCATCATAAACAAAGCAACAAACAACAAATGTTGGAGAGGTTGTGGGGAAAAGGGGACCGTAGTTCACTGTCGGTGGGATTGCAGAGTGGTTGGAAAACATAAAATTAGTTTTCTCAGAAAACTAAAAATGGACCTGCCTTTTTACCAGCAATTCCACTGCTGGTATTATATCATAAGAACCCTAAAACACCAATCCCAAAGAACCTATGCACACCAATGTTCATAGCAGCACAACTTACAATAGCCAAGAGTAAATGCCCATAAGTAAATGAATGGATCAAAAAACTATGGTACATTTACACAATGGAATTCTATGCAGCAGAAAGAAAGAAGGAGCTCTTACCCTTTGCAACAGCATGGATGGAACTGGAAAACATTATGCTGAGTGAAATAAGCCAGGCAGTGAAAGACAAATACCATATGATCTCACTTTTAACAGGAACTTAAAGAACAAAACTAACAAGCAAGCAAAGTAAGACCAAAGACACTGAAATTCAGAACAGACTGACAGGGACCAGAGGGGTGAGAGGAGAGAATTTCAGGGGAAAAGGGGAAGGATTCGCAGAAACTAGTATAAAGGACACATGGAGAACAACTAATGGGAATGGGGATGGAAATGGAAGGGAGGTGGGAAGCACGGGGGGATTGGCTGGGATGGGAGTGGGGGATGGAAAACTGTACTTGAACAATAATTAAATTTGAAAAAATTTAAAAAAAGAAAAAGAATGAACTATTGAGTTAATGGTAATAGAACATTTTATACATATGAAAAAATAAAATGAATCCTATCTCACAGTGTTCAAAAAAACTAATTCTAGGCAGATTAAATGCCTAAATAGGAAGGATAAAACAAACTTTAAGAAAATATAAAATATCCTTATGACCTTGGTATATAAGAAAGGATTTCTTAAATAAAATTCTACAGAGCATAAACTAAAAGTAAAATACAACCCAGTTCAACAAAAGACAAATGAAGATCCTCAATCTGAAAAATGGTAACATGTAACAGGCAAAACATTAACATCCCGAATGTATCAACAAAGAAAAGATAATTATGAATAAGGACACTCACAGTGAAGGAAACGGGAATGAATGAACAATCAGAGAAACATGTATCAGAGAAACCAGACTGACAAACACAAGAGGGAACCAAAACAAAACCTGGAGTTACCTTCTGGAGGGTGGGCCCCTTGTAGTACGGAGTTCTGTCACTAGATGAGTGTTCTAGAAATCCATCTGTATCAGTGCACCAGCTGGGGTCATGGTGAGAGGCTGTGTCTGGTTTCAGTGAATTTTTTGGAAGACTCTTTTAAACATATGCCCATTTCATAATGGGTGACTTATGATTGCACCTGTCCACACTGAGCTGTGTTCAGCAGTTTTTGACCAAAAAGTGCATGACCTCTGTGCCCCACCTTCCCTATTCACCCGTTCTAGCCCCAAGAGTCTGTTTTACTCCAATGAAAAAAGTCCTTAAAGGGAAACATTTCGCCCCTGTGGAGAGATGAAACAAAAAACGGCAGAAGCACTAAAAGGCATCAAAATCAACGAGTTCAAAAACTGCCCTCAGCAGTGAGGAAAAAACATTTCGATAGGTGTCCAGCATCAAATGGAGAATACTTTGAGGGAGGCTAGTTTAAACATGTAAGAATACATCATTTTTTATAAATAAATTATGGAATATTTTGTGCCACCCTCATGACAATACGTGGTAACAAGCATGTAGAGAATGGGAAGCCCATTCACTGCTGAGAACAGAATAAACCGGTAGGTACAATTACTTTGATGATGAAAGGGTAATAATTACAGAGATCCAGGCTAGAGAAATTACTGTGAGTGTTCACAGGGAGGCAGGAACAAGAATAAGAATGCTCACTAAGTGTTATTTCTAATAGTAAAATTTCAGAAACAACCTAAGCATAACATGGTATAATCAATGACAGAGTACTGTTGCAATTGAAATGAAAGAATTAGAGCTATAAATATAATGAATGCTAAAGTTTTAAAGAACATGCTGTTTAGTACGTGCAGAGTTGCAATTTTGTAAGTTGAAAAAGTTGTGAAAACTGTCTGTATAACAATGTGGATACATTTTGCCCTGGCTGGTGTAGCTCAGTGGATTGAGCGAGGGCCTGCAAACCAGGATATCGCGGTTCGATTCCCAGTCAGGGCACATGCCTGGGTTGCAGGACAGTTCCCAGCAGGGGACACACCACAGGCAACCATACATTGATATTTCTCTCCCTCTCTCCTGCCCTTCCCCTCTAAAGATAAATAAATAAAGTCTTTAAAAAAAAACAAACAAACAATGTGGATACATTTTACAGTGAGGCATTAAAATGGTAAATTTTGTTATGTTTATTTTACCACAATTGAAAGAAAAAAAAATAAAAAAACCTTTACAGTCATATAGCACATTAGGATATTTCAGTTAACAACAGACTGTATACCTGATGGTGGTCCCATTTATAATGAAGTTGAGAAAGTCCTAACATATGAGGTCATAGCATCATAACATAACAGTGTAATGCATTACTCATGTGTGTGTAGGGGGTGCTGGTGTAAATACAATGCACTGCCAGTTGTATAAAAATATGGCCCACAATAGGCTATATACCATCTGACTGGAGGCATGTGAGAGGCAACCCGTCTATGTATCTTTGGCACATTGATGTTTCTCCCTCTACTTCTCCCTCCCTTCCCCTTTCTCTATAGATAAAATAAAATCTTTTTAAAAATAAGTAAAACATTAAATATTACATAGTCATTTTAAAGTACATGAATTATATTAAATGTGTATAAGTGAAAAAACACCTAACAACAACATATATGCATTGATCACAATTATGAAATGCTTCCAAAAGTACATCAGTATGGATCCAAAGACAAACTACAACTGATGTTTAAATTCACTAGGCTTTTTTACTTTATAAAGTTACTAGTAGCATAATATTTTAGAAAATAACACGAGTCTTCCAAAAGTAAATGAAGGGAAGTTCTGTGTGATTGCTTTACTGCCCTCTGTTCTGAACTATATGCACTTCCTCCTTTGTAGGCCATCAAGAGTGGAATTCCAACATCAGTGGAATTCCTAGCTGAAGTCTTGTCATATGCACATGCACACTCAGTCAGTAGAGAAAGGAATCTGACTAAATTAATCCCTATCACAGTTCTTCACTCAAAATCTTGCCCCACAATCCCAATTGGGCCCATAACCCCACAGTGCTGTTTCAAAAACAGTAGTTATAACCCTACTATAACTAACATCAGCGAAAATGATGTGAAAAATGTTAATAATATACAATTGCTGATATTGCTGATATTGAGGCATATGATTTATATTTAAATTTTTAAAAATGGATCCCCTCAGATATGAAATTACACAAATACTGATTTTATTAAATATTTTATATTATATTTAAATAATTCACAGAAAAAATCAAAGGATGATATTCTTCTTAAATGAAGGCTTATCAGGGAAAGCAACTTTAACTTTTTTCTCTAAAACTTACATGAGACTAAAAATTATTTCACCAAAATACATTAAAGTTTAAATTTATAGCAATCAATTAAAATTCAATTATAAAATGAGAACATGTTTGTAGAACCCAGTACTTTAAAATCTGGTATATATTCCCCTCACTATGTGTTTAAGAAATTTCTGAAGACTGTTTTAATCAAATCTAAGATGGCATCAACTATATGGGAGACTTGTTTTAAGCAAATAAAGAATAGTATCAAGTAAACTACATAACATATACACACTTCATATTGAAATGTCTTAGAATGGATGAAATATGGCAGATAAAGATATATCTGAAAAAAAGATCAAGTCAAACATTGTGCACCTGAAGCACCTGTACTACACCTTCAAACATAAGTGAAAAAAAACTGGATTAGAGGACTTGTAAAGTACCTCAATTCTGTGATAGGGGGGTTGTATTGTACATAGGAGAATATGAGTCATGCTACCTAAAAGAGTTTTTAGGCTAAAACCAAAACTACTCTGCCCTCAACTACACCCCCAAACTACAACTATATGAATCATTCATTTAGAAGTCTATTTGCTGTACACTAACTCAGCTAGCATTTATTTAATGATTATATTTGAACATAAAATATTTTAATACTGTTTCACTTCAAAACAAACAAAATTTATGAGCAAAACATTATATTGGGTTAGCCAAAACGTTTGTTTGGCTTTTAAAATAAGAAACATTTTTTAAAATAATTTTTATTTAATTCTTGTTCAAGTACAGCTTTCTGTCTTATATTCTCAACCCTTCCCGCCCCCCACCTCCCTCCCATTTCCACCCCCACCCTTTAGTTATTGTCCATGTCGCCTTTATACTTGTTCATGTGAGTCCATCCCCTTTTCCCCTATGATTCTCACCCCTCTCCCCTCTGGACCCTGTCAGCCTGTTCCCTATTTCAGTGTCTTTGGTCATATTTTGCTTGTTTGTTTTGTTTAGATCCCTGTTAAAAGTGAGATAATATGGTATTTGTCTTTCACTGCCTGGCTTATTTCACTCAGCATAATGCTTTCCAGTTCCATACATGATGTTGCAAAGAGTAGTAGGTTCCTTCTTCCTTTCTGCAGCATAGAATTCCATTGTGTAAATGTACCATAGCTTTTTGATCCAGTCATTGACCGATGGGCATCTAGGTTGCTTCCAACTCTTGGCTATCATGAATTGTGCTGCTATGAACATTGGGGTGCATAGGTTCTTTTGGATTGGTGTTTCAGGATTCTTAGGATATACCTCTAAGAGTGGAATTGCTGGGTCAAAAGGCACGTTCATTTTTAGTTTTCTTAGAAAATTCCATACTGTTTTCCATAGTGGTTGTACCAGTCTGCAATCTCACCAACAGTAAACTAGGGTCCCCTTTTCCCCACAACCTCTCCAGCACTTGTTGTTTGTTTCTTTGTTTATGATAGCCATTCTGACTGGTGTTAAGTGGTATCTCATTGTGGTTTTAATTTGCATCTCTCTGATAGCTAGCAATATCGAGCATCTTTTCATGTGTCTCTGGATCTTCTGTATGTCCTCCTTGGAGAAATGTCTGTTCAAGTTCTCTGCCCATTTTTTTAATTGGATTGCTCGTCTTCTTTGAGTGGAGTCGAGTGAGTTCTTTGTATATTTTGGAGATTAAACCTTAAGAAACATTTTTTCAATTTCACTAATAACTGTATTGAACAATGTATTCACCATTTTGTTCCACTACTTTCTGCCATCTTTCAGACAACTTCATTAATTCCATCTTCCCCAAACTTTTTATTTGTGTAAGCAAAGAACTGTTCCAGGAGCCATTTTCGGTCTTCCAGGGAATTGAAATTTTTTCCACTAAGAAAATTGTTTTAAGATTTTATTTATTTATTTTTAGAGGGGAGGGAAAGAAGAGAGGGAGAGCAATATCAATGGATAGTTGCCTCTCATGCGCCCCCTGCTGGGAACTGTCCTGCAACCCAGGCATGTGCCCTGACTGGGAATCCAACCATGACTGTTTGGTTCGTAGGCCTGAGCTCAATCCACTGAGCTACACCAGCCAGGGCACCTCTAAGAAAATTTTATAAAGACTAAAATAAGAGGAACACCAAAGATGCTGTGTCTGATGAATACAGCAGGTGAACTAGAACTTCCCAGCCAAGATGTAATAGTTTTTGCCTGGTCATCAACTTGCATTAAAATTAAAATTAAAATTATGCGTGTTCTGTTGAATAATTCCGGATGCTTTTCATCAAGTCCTGCTTTTAATTGGTCTTATTGGGAGCAGTACTTGTTGGAAAGAACCGTCTGATTTTCTGGAAGGAACTCTTTTAAGAGGACCCCCTTTCAACCCCACTATACACAACATCACGTTCTCTGGATGAAGACTGGCCTTTGGTGTGGTTGGTGGTGGTTCATTTCCCTTGCCTCCCCCATCTCTTCTGTTCCACATGATAATGTATCCATTCTTCACTGACTGTCACAATTTGTTTTAAAAACAGAATGTTTTCCTTATGCTTAAAAATCACATGTGGAAATATGGTCAGGGTTTTTTTCCTCTTAACTTACACACAACCCCAACATCAAAGTGAGTAATATAACTTCACAAAACCACTTTTGACATGTTCTATCAGTCACAGCATCTTCTCCATACACTGCACAAATCTTATTTTTGCTGCATTTCAGCTGCATTTTAACCTTTCTTGAAATAGTAAAGCACAATATGCCCTACATCCTTCCATCTTCAGTATTAAAATGGCTACACAAAAATTCACTAATTTTGATTTTTTAAATGCATGCTGACATGACAGCTGTCACAATACAATCTAATAAAATTGTTTCAAATGAAGTTAAAGATACATAAGCACTGCAGGAGCCATCTTATATACCACCCCAAAATAACTTTTTGGCCAACCCAAATAACAAACGGGAAAAGCTCTATTTCACTTAAGCTATTTATTTTCTCATTAATAAACCACATACATAGAAAGAGTGTTGTAAAAAACATGAGGGGGGAACTGGATGAAAAAAGGTGAAGGGATTAGCCAAAGAATACACATGCATAACCCACAGACAAGAGTGTGGTGATGGCCAGAGGGAAGGGGGGGTGGCAAGCACTGGATGGGGGCAGGCAGATGGGGGTGGAATGGGGACATCTGTAATAGTGTCAGCATAAAAATAAATTAAAAGAAAAAAGAAAAGAAAATGATGATGGCATAAGGGGCACTCAATAAACACTCGATGAATTTATGGCAGATGCTACTTTGAATATTTCAACATTTATGGACCAGTCCTGTGGTGGGTTTTGCTGATTCCAAACACAAAGAAATCCCTTCCCCAAGTTCAACTGCAGTGAAGACTACAACATAGGCAGATACATTCAAATACAATGCAATAAACTGTTGCAGAAAAATCTGCTCAGAAACACTATATATATCTTACTGATTAAGCAAGAATACAGAAGGTATCTAACATTCTCCAGAAAAGCAGCTAACAATGGTCATTTCGGAACCAGGAAAGGACAATCCCCTTTGAACACACTAGGGAGTGAAGGGAAATTAGGAAAGCCACAATACACTGTGGTTCTTCTCTAGTATGAATTTCTACATAAAATTAGGAGGGACATACACACTACAAAATATGGGATCTTCTGAGAGGGTCCACTGAAATGAGTATTAACTGCTCCCCTCTGAGTCTAGGAAACTACAGTTAGCTTCCAAAGTCAGAAAAACACACTACACAAAAAAAAGGGCAATCTCTCTCCAAATCACTGCTTGTAAACATTTCAGAAATTTAAGACTTTTCAATTACTTAAGTAGTATTTCCTGTTAAGAAATAACTACTTACATTAATACTGTTGAGTGAACCAACACTGATCATTTGGATAGCAGGTGACACTAACATGAAAACACACAGTAAACCAAGCTATGCATTCTCTGTGCTTGTCAGTAACATTTTTCAGTAAGTAGACTAAAAAAATCTATGGCATAATTTCAGTACTTAAAAAGAATACTCTGCCTGGAGTATGTCTGATTATCTGGGTATACAATTTTTTCTTTTTTAATGTAAAGTTAAACCTCACACCTAGGTGGAGCTTAGGCTCCTCCCCTGTCTCATGATAACCATGTAAAATAATCACAACCAGATCATTAGTTAGAACTTACATAAAGTCGACATGATGTTTTGTTTTGTTCTTTACCACTTAGACTGCATTGTCTCCCTCTTACTCTTTCAAAGGAAGAGAAGAACAATCATCAATGGCTATTGGCAGTTGCTAAAGCAACACCAAAAGCCAGTTTCATGCTCAGGAGAGAACAGTGCGTCTCCTCCTTGTGGTTTCAGGTGCTCTACGGGTTCAGAGAGAAACTTCTCTAGTATCAAACTATGAACTATAGAAATGATCCCTGAAAGTATAGTCTTCAACATGATGTTTTTAAACAAAAATCCAACTACATATCAAAAGCAAGACTTTGCACTCTAATAAAATAGAAAAATAAATAAATTGAACTTGGACTTTATCAAAATTTAATACTTTTGCATTTCAGAGGATACCAAGAAAACATAATGAGAGAAAATGCAAACAATATACATGATAAGGGACTTGCATCTAAAATATATGAAGAACTCTGACAGCTCAACAATAAAAAAGACCAATTAAAAAATGAGCAAAGGATCTGAATAGACATTTTCTTCTAATAAGATATACATAAGGCCAATAAGCCCATGAAAAGATGTTCAAAATCATTAGTCATTAGAGAAACGCAGATCAAAACCATGATAAAATACTATGGAACACCATTAGAATAGCCAGATTCTATAAGTCATACAGTGTTTTTTAGGACGTGGAGAAATCACATGGTCATTGGTGGCTCTTGCTCATTGGTGGCTGGAATATAAAATAGTGTCCCTATGAGCGCAAGACACTATTTTAACGTCTGGCAGTTCCTCAAACAATTAAACATACAGTTAGCATATGACCCAGCAATTCCACTATTGGGTATACACCCAGAAAAATAAAAATATATATCCATTTGTACACTGTACACAGATGTTTATAACAGCATTATTAATAATAGCAAAAAATAAAAACAACCCAAATCAACAGATGAACAGATAAATAAAATGTGGTAGATAATGAGTATTAATATATGCTACAACATGACTAAAAACCAATGAACTGTACACTTGAAATAGGTGAATTGTATGCTATGTGAACTATATCACAAGAAAAGTGTTTTTTTTTTAAATAAAAAAAATGAACTCCCTAAAACCAAATTCAATATTCATTTATAGCTCCAGCTCCTAGAAGCTTTCAATTTTTTATGACCCATCACTAGTAGGTATAATCAAGGACATCACAGAAAAGAATGGCTTTTTTCATAGGACCCTGATTGTGGGAGCAGTTTCAAAATGCCTGGAGAGAAAAAGACTAGGTTACACAGCTGTTACCTAGTTCTTCCAGTCCCCAAAATCTTGAAAACAAGATTAGCCTACCTGATAAAGAACACAATTTTGTCCAGAGGCACTCTATTTGAGAAAGCAGATGAAAGGATGAATGCTTGGGGTGGGGACAATCAGTATTATACATCCCGAATACCTACATGATAAAGCAATCCTGAAAATGTGAACATAACTCATTAGGTTGTAATTCCTACTTCTGCTACAGTGATGAGTCTCTATAAAACCCTCACCACACTCCCTATAACCTCCCCTCAGCTCCCCAAAATGAAATCAGAGAGAAAATATTAGAATTATAAGAAGCACTAAAGAAACAATCAATACATATATATTTGCCCGCAAAATAGCCCTGGATGATGTCGTTCAGTGGATTGAAGCTCAGGCCTGTGAACCAAAGGGTCCCCAGGTGGACTCCCAGAAAGGGCAGATGCCTAGGTTTCCAGGCAGGCCCCCAGGAGAGGGCATGTGAGAGGCGACCACACATTGATGTGTCTCCCCCTCTCTTTCTCCATAAATAAAATCTTTAAAAATATATTTAGCCACTAAAATCACTTTTCCTAAAGTATTTGTAATTCAACATTCACTCCATACAAGAACATGAAGTTTTTAAAATTATTTTATTCATTTATTTTTAGAGACAGGGGAGGGGAAGGAGAAAGAGAGGGAGAGAAACATCAATGTGTGGTTGCCTCTCATGTGTGCCCTACTGGGATCTGCAACCCAGGCATGTGCCCTGACTGGGAATCGAATCGGCAACCCTTTGCTTCACAGGCCCGTGCTCAATCCACTGAGCTACACCAGCCAGGGCTGAAGTTTTATTTACTTATAATGACATTAGACTCTATCAAAGTGTCTACTCTTAATTCTTAGTGGCATTTATTTATGAAGAAACATTATTGGGTTTCCACTAAATGAAAGCAGCCAGAAAGTTCTGAATACAATCAGATACAGAAGGAACATCAAAACTTGAAATTAAGAAACTTTCTCTGGGATGGACCCAACATGGCAGAAAACTAAGTGGAAGTTACACTAACCTCCTCCCAGGACCAAACTGAAATTTCAAATAAATTGAAGGAAAATTATCCTGGGGAAAAAAAAAAGGAAAAAAAATACCTGAACACTAGCTGAACATGAAGAAAGAAACCACTCCACCACAACATGACCGGTAGGGAGTGTGGGGGAGGCACTAGAGGACTGGCTGGGCTCCCAGGAGCAACAGCTAACTTGCTGGAGCGATACCTCAGCAGCCAGGAAGGTTCCCCCTGAGAAGTGTGGGGTCTAAATCCCAAGCTGGGCTCCCCAGACTAGAGAACGAGAACTGGAAAAGGAGCCTAAATAACTTCTGACTGTGAAAAGCAGTGGGTTTTCTGTCCACTAAGGAGAAACTGGAGACACAATGAGTCTCTTAAAGGACCAAACTGCATTTGCAGCCACTTACCCTGGACACTGGCAAATGGATGGCAGAGTGCACTAGAGATGCAGGAGTCTGGGGTCTGTAGCTCTGGGAGGGAATGGTATGGTCAGCCACCAGGATCTCTGTACTGACTCATTCCCCATAATGCAGAGACCATCCTTCTGGGTCAGAGCACTCCCTTCCACATGGCATCAGCCTGGAGAGAAGCAACAGCTCCACCCCACAGGAAGCCCTATCGCCCTATCCTGTGAAGCTACAGCTGGAGGCTATTCAGTGATCAAGTCTAGTAGCTAAGGCAGACCTGTGGGAGCTCTGAGACTTTAGCTGACCATCTCCCAGGCCTGGTGCAGTTAAAATCCTGCCTTGGGGCACAGCCTGGTTCTTCCTGCACACACACAGGCCCAGGAGAGGAAGCCATATACTGCAGATCACTGACACCCCAACCATGAAGCCCAGGTCCAGTGACACGGAGCACCTGACATGGGTCTGCACTAGAGTCTTTGCAGACCCACCTAATACATAAACAAATTAAAAGAAACAGCCAAAATGGAAATACAAAAACTGATTCCAAATGAAAGAACGAGAGGATTCTCCAGGAGAAGAGCTACAAAAAATGAAGGCAGGGAATTTATCAAATAAAGAGTATACAGTAATAATTGTAAGGTTATTCAACAGCATGAAAAAAGCATAGAAGCCACATAAAAAAAGACCAGTCAGAAATAAACAATGCAATATTTGAAATAAATAATTCACTGGAAGGAATAAATAGTAGGTCAGATGTAGCAGAGGATCAAATCAATGATTTGGAAGAGGAGGTAGAAAAAGCACTTAGGCAGAGCAGCAAAAAGAAAAAGAATTTAAAAAATGAGGATTGCTTAAGAACTATTTTGGACAACACCAAGTGTAACAACAACTGCATCATGGGAATACCAGAAGGAGAAGAGAGCGAGCAAGGGATCGAGAACCTATTTGAAGAAATAATGATTAAAAAACTTCCCTAATCTGCTGAAGGAAAAAGACATACAAGTGTAGGAAGCTCAGAGTCCTAAACAAGTTGAACCGAAAGACGCCTACCCCCAGACACATCATGATTAAAACAGCAAAGCTTAGAGACAAGGAGAGAATCCTGAAGCTGCAAGAGAAAAAGCAGATAGTTACCAACAAGGAAACTCCAATTAGACTGTTACCTGATTTCTAAACAGAAATATTTCAGGCTAGAAGGGACTGGCATGAAATATTCAAGGTGATGAAAAGCAAGGACCTAAAACCAGACTACTTTACCCAGCAAGGCTATCATTTAAAATTCAAGGAGAAATAAAGAACTTCCCTGACCAGAAAAAGCTAAAGGGGTTTGTTAACACCAAACCAGTACTGCAACAAATGTTAAAGAACATGCTTTAAACAGAGGAAAAAGGAGGAGGGGGTGATGAGGAAAACAGTTAAAAAATAAAATGACAAGAAATCTGTATCTGTCAATTATCACCATAAATGTTAGTGGCTTAAATGCTCTAACCAAAAGACAGGGTAGCTGATAGGATAAGAAAGCAAGACCCATATATATGCTCTCTCCAAGAGATGCACCTCAGATCAAAAGATACACAAAGACAAACAGTTGAGGGATGGAAAAAGATATTTTCTCCAAACAGAAAACAAAATAAAGCTGGGGTAGCAATACTTACACCTAACAACATAGACTTCATAGCCAAGGCTACAGTAAGGGACAAAAAAAAAGTACACTTTTTAATGATATTGGGAACAATCCAACAAGAGAATAAAACCCTAGGAAACATTTTTAAAAAGATTTTATTTATTTACTTTCAGAGAAAGGGGAAGGGAGGGAGAGAGGAAAAGAAACATCAATGTGAGAGTGATACATTCAATTAGTTGCTGGCTGCGTCTCACATGTCTCCACCTAGGGACCTGGCACACAACCCGGGCATGTGCCCTGACAGGGAATCCAACCAGTGACCTTTTGGAACACAGGCTGGCATTCAATCCTCTGAGCCACACCTGCCAGGGCCCTAGTAAACATTTATGCATCCAACAAAGGAGTACCCAATATGTAAGGCAAATCTTGATAGGACATAAAGGGAGAGATCAACAGAAATAGGGCCAGAGTCAAGAATTTTAACACCCCACTTACTCCAATGGATAGACCTTGTAGGCAGAAAATCAACATGGAGACAGCAGCCTTAAATAACAAACTAGAAAAATGGATTTAATTGATATCTTCTGAGCAATGTAACCCATACCAGCAGAATATACATACTTTTCAAATGTGCATGGAATGTTTTCTAGGATAGACCACATATTAGGACACAAAACACGTCTCAATAAATTTAAGACTGAAATCATATCAAGCATTTTCTCAGACCACAATGCTATCAAACTAGAAAGCAATCACAAGAACAATGAAAAAAAAGCAAAGATATGGAAGCTAAATAACATGTTATTAATCAATGAATGGGTCAACAACTGAGATGAAGGAAGAATCAAATGATACCATGAAACAAATGAAAATGAGAATACAACAACCCAAAATATGTGGGACACAGAGGAAGCAATCCTGAGAGGGAAGTATAGCATTACTGGCCTATATAAAGAAATAAGATCTCAAAGAAACAATCTAACTTGACACTGAAAGGAACTTGAAAAAGAAAAACAAACAAAACCCAAAGTGAGTAGTAGGAAAGAAATAATAAAGATTGGAGTAGAAATAAACAAAATAGAGCCTTAAAAAATGATACCAAAGATCAAAAAATCCAAGAGATGGTTCTCTGAAAAGATAAACAAGACTGAAAACTGTTGGGAACTGCCCTGCCTGATTTCAGAAGCTGTAACTGCCCATGGCTAAGGCTGAGTAAAAAGACCTTGGGACCATTAGCCACTAAGGATACAAAACGTATCCTCCCAGTAGGGTCACAGCCTCTACCCCCTTTACTTCACCCTGCCTGGCCCATGGAGTATGGTTGGATAGTCAGTAACAGGTAAGATTCCTCAAGGGAGGAACAACCTAAGACAGGTATAGTCATGAAGGGGCCATCAGGGAAGGACATGGGGACTATAGAAAAGGGGTGATGCACCTTCACTCCTCAGCTTTGTTATAGCCTGAGTCCTCATTCTGTCTGCAAGAAGTCTCCTAATCTCTCGGCTGCCTTACTTCCCCCCCACCTAACTTGAGCATGAAACAATGCTGGAGACAGTTCCCCAGGGCAATCAGGCCTAAGAATGCATAAAATCCTCTGAAACCTGCTTTGCAAAGAATGCTCTCAACATAAATGTTAAGGGTGCAAGCATAAAATGAGATTTTCCCCAAAGTCTTATGGCCCTTTAACAGTCACTCTATCTGACCCTGACTCAGAATTAGCCCTTATAGTTCTGCAAACTAAACCCAATAAAAGCTCACTGAGAAAGAGGCTCAAGGCCTTTCTCCTCTCAGACACTGGTCAGTCTTTCCTCCCCAAGCACTTCATGTCTTCGTAGACTTATTGAAGTGGCCAGGGGAGCTCTGCCCCCTGTCACAGAAAACCTTTAACCAGTTTCATCAAAAAAAAAAAAAAAAAGGTGAAAGAACCTAACAAATAAAATCAGAAATGGAAGAGGAGAAATAACAACTGACACATACAAAAAAATACAAAGGGTTGTTAAGAAAATATTATGAATAACTACATGCCAACAAATTGGACAACCTGGATAAAATGAATAAATTCCCAGAAACACACAATTTTCCAAACAAAATCAGGAAGAATCACAGACTCTGGATACATTACACATAGTATAATTGAAGCAATAATCAAAAAACTCCCAACAAACACAAGCCCTGGACTAAATGGCTTTACATGAAGATGTTTCCAAACACTCCAAAAGAACTAACACCTCTACTTTTCAAACTATTTCTAAAAATTCAAGAAGAGGGAAGACTATCAAGATCATTATATGAGGCCAGTAGTATTCTAATTCCAAAACTAGATTAAAAAAATAAAAGAGAAAAAAAAAAAAAAGAAAAGAAAACTGCAGGTCATTATCCCTGATGAATATAGATGCTAAAATCCTCAACAAAATATTAGCAAACCAAATACAGCAATGCAGCAAATAGATAATGCACCATGATTAAGTGCTATTTATTCCATGAAATGCAAGGTTGGTACAATATTCACAAATCAATATAATACACCAGATAAATGAAGAATAAAATCCACATGATCCTATCAACAGCTGCAGAAAAAGCAGTAGATGGAATCCAGCACTCACTTATGATAAAAACTCTCAGTGAAGTAGGAATAGAGAGAACATACCTACATAATAAAGATGATAAATGACAAACATAATGCCAACATCATACTCAGTAAGCAAAAACTCAGTGTTTCCCTTAAGATCTGGACAAGACAAGGACGTCCACTTTCACTCCCCTTATTCAACACAGTACTGGAAGTCCTAACCACCGCAATCAGACAGGAAGAAATGAAAGGCATCCACATTCGAAAGGAAGAAGTCAAACTGTCTTTATTTGAAGATGACATGATATTCTATATAGAGAACCCTAAAGATTCCATGAACAAACTACTAGAACGGATAAATGAAATCATCAAAGTAGCAGGGTACACAAACTTAACATCCCCAAAACAGATGAATTTTTATGTGCCAATAATGAACTATCAGAAAGGGAAATGAAGAAAACAATCCCATTCACAATTGCTTTCAAGTGAATAGAATAACAAGGAATAAATCTAACAAAGAATGTAAAAGATCATTACTAGGAAAATTATAAGACACTGAAGAAAGAAACTGATCAAGATACAAATTAGTGGACGCACATACCACATACAAGGACAGGAAGAATTAACACTGTTCAATGTCCAAGCTACCCAATCAACAGACTCAATGCAATTCCTATCAAGATTCCAATGGCTTATTTCACAAAACTAGAATATTTCAAAAATGTATATGGAACACAAAATGCCCCACACAGCAACAGTGGTCCTGAGAAAGAAGAATCAAGTTGGAAGAATCATACTGCCTAATATCAAACTATACTATAAGGCCATAGTAATCAAAACAGCACAGTACTGGCATAAAAACAGAAACACAGTTCAATGGAACAGAGTAGAGATCCCAGAAATGAAACCACAACTTCAGTCTATTAATATTGGACAGAGGAAGCAAGCACATAGGATGGGCTAAAGATAGCTCATTTAACAAATGGTACTGAAAAAATGGGCAGGACAAATACATGCAGAAAGATGAAGCTACAAGACCATCTTATACCACACACAAGAATAAATTCAAAATGGATAAATATCCTAGAAGAAAACACAGGCAATAAAATCTTATACAATGCTCATTGCAATATTTTATCTGATATGCGGGATCCAGCAGAAATAATACCTTTTTTATTAAAAAATCTTTTTTTTACAAAATCTTTTATTACAAAATCATAAGCATGTAATTCTGGAACATAACAGTATCACACTCAAGCACAACCTATGATGTTTTAGGTGAAATACTCAAATTAAAACTATGAATTCTCACATCCATATTACCCTACCAACCATACTCAAGCAAGTTTTACTTCTGCTGGATCCTGTATATCCTCAGGCAATGAAAACAAAAGAAAAAAAACAAACAACTGGGAATACATCAAACTAAAAAGGTTTTGCACAACAAAGAAAATCATCAAAAAATAAAAAGACAACCCACAGAATAGAAGAACTTATATGCTGATACATCTGATAACAGCTTAATACTGAAATTTTATTTTAAAAAAGTTGTAAAACTCAACACCAAAAAACCCAAAAAATCCAATTTAAAAATGGGCAGAGGACCAGAATAGACGCTTCTCCAAAAAGGACATAGATTGCCAAGACACTAAACAAAAACATGCTCAACATGACTAATCATCAAATAAATGCAAATCCAAACCGTGAGACAGCACACCAGTTAGAGTGGCTATCATCAATAAATCAAACAAGTGCTGGTAAGGATGTAAAGAAAGGGGAACTCTTGTGCACTGCTGGTGGGAATGCAGACTGGTGGAAAGCAGCATGGTGACATCTGAAAAAATTAAAAATGGATCTGCCTGGTGACTCAGCAATCCCACTTCTGGGAATGTATTAGAAGGAACCCAAAACACTAATTTGAAAGAACATATGCACACCTATGTTCATTGCAACATTATTTACAACTGCCAAGTGTAAATAAGCAGCCAAGTGTCCATTAGTACATGAGTGGGTAAAACAACTATGGGACACTTACCAATGGAATACACTTTGGCCACAAAAAGGTAGAAAATTTTACCTTTGCAGCAGCATAGATGCATCTGGAGAACATTATGCTAAGTGAAATAAGCCAGTCAGAGGAAGAATACTACTATATGTTTCACTCATACATGGAATCTAATGAACAAAATGAATTAACATGCAAAACAGAGTCAGACTTGTAGATGAGAGAGCTGGAGGACAGCCATGGGGTGGGGGTTGCAAGTGAGGACAGCCAGAAAAAAAAAAAAAGGACTCATGGACATTAATAATAGTATGGTGATTTGGGGAGAAGAGGGTCATAAGGGAAATATAAGTTAATGGGAAAATGCAAAAAATAAATAAATTTTGAAATTAAAATTAAGAATCTATCTCTGGACTCAACATCAAGCTACAACTTGTGAAAGTCACTTCATATTTGTATTTCCACTGCCCATATAAAAAATAAACTTGCCTATAGCTTAGCCCATCCATAATGTACTTTCCATTAGAAGTTTTATTTCAATATACGTAAAGACCTAATATAAGGCCATAAGGATTTCTCTCCTTCAGTGGTTTGAAACTTCTGAGTTCCAAGGTAAACTGTAAATAGCATCTGTTCTCACACAAATCCACTAAGACTTTGTAAACAAGACTAAATCATTCCCAAACCCAGTCTGTAAGTCCCATCTTATATAAATCTCAAATTATTACTTACAATTACATTTGTTCTTGAAAAAGGCAACTTCTTTGAAAACAAGCTTTTGAACATAAATTTTTATTTTATTTATTCCAATCCAATGCTGCGTATCTGCTTCTCTGAAGTTTTGTGTCAAACAACTGCTATGTGGAAGTTTCCACATCTGGGCAATCTTTGCTTTCCATAGTTTTCATTCTGCATGATTTAGTAACCATGGTTTAGTTAAATAACACCAGTTTCCCAACAAGTCAGTTCAGACCTCTGTACCACTATATATTAACGATGACTACCCGTATAAAGTAACAATTTTGCTGCTATTTCTTCAGTCCAGAAATCACTATATGACTAAGAGTTGAGCACACTACCAGTGACCAATGGCTTCACATCCTTCAAAGTCTGTCTAATGGTGAGTCACTGCACATTTGTCACTCAGTTCACTTAGACAGAAAAACATGTAGTGTTGCCTCCTTGTCTAACAGTGGTAAGTGAAGCCATGCGGCATTCTACAAAAATAGTCAAAAAAGACAATCAGCCCACAAAGATGAATGTGCAGAAAAGAAACAAAAACTGGTAATGCTGGAAGTGAAATATAAATCAAATGGAAATAGTTACAGAAGAAATACCCCACCACCTGAATGTCTGAGATTCCAGAGGAGCAGCCAGAGGAACTTGGTGAAGGTGAGTTTATGTATGGAAATCAGGGAAGTAACTGAAAAAGAGAGGATCACAATGTTCCAGAGGAAGTAGAAAACTTCAGAATAATCTCTCAAAGAGATTTCCTAACAGTGAAAGCACAAAGGACAAAACACTGGAAGCTGATCCTGACTTAGGAGTATGAGAATTCACCAAAGCATAGAAGATATGCTTGTGCTGCGTCACAAGCTGTACAATCAGAAGAAAAAGGCAAGCATTGTTCAAACTGCCATTGAAAAGTTCATAAAGAAACAAAACAGGCCCTGGCTGGATTAAGTGCTGGCCTGCAAACCAGAGGATTGTGGTTCAATTCCCAGTCAGGGCACATGCCTGAGTTGCAGGCCAGTTCCTGGTTCCCGGCAGGGGACACACGACAGGCAACCATACATTGATATTTCTCTCCCTCTCTCCTTCCCTTCCCCTCTAAAGATAAATAAATAAAATCTTAAAAAAAAACAAAACAAAACACTAGTTCTTAACGTCTCTAGTGTTTGAAGTACAGTATACTAAACAAATATGTTTACTATTTTATTATTTTCTATACACTGAAACCACAAGAAGAGTTTTTAACCATTTAATAAACATTTTCAAATGTCACAGAATGATCATAATTTATCTCACTTAGTAGGACTCATCTGAAGTTTCAGTTTGAATGTCATTTTTGCCACCTCATACTATTGTGTCAAGGGAGTAATGCCTGTATAGTAAGGTATTATTTAATGATATCAACTGCAAATGTTTTTCAAGAGCATCCCGGTTCCTAACTAGCCTAGAAAAATCCACTATGCCTTTTATTAAAGATTCAAGACAGAAATACCCTGGCCTGCTGCACTTCAGCTCTTTTGTTATTTACTTCCCAGGCTCTATGTTCTATTTCCCACCCACATGATTCCACAGACCTACTAGCAGAGAAAAAAAATATTCCATATTTTCTGAGTCTCTCAATACTTAGACATTTTATTCACAGGCCCACGCTCAATCCACTGAGCTATACCAGCCAGGGCTCATTACTTAGACATTTTATTATTTTTTAAAATATTTTATTTATTTATTTTCAGAGAGAAGGGAAGGGAAGGAGAAAAGGGAGAGAAATATCAATGGGTGGTTGCCTCTCATGTGTCCCCCACTGGGAACTGGCCTGGAACCCAGGCATGTGCCCTGACTGGGAATCGAACCGCAATCCTTTGCTTCACAGGCACGCGCTCAATCCACTGAGCTACACTGGCCAGGACTACTGAGACATTTTAAATCATCTGCATTCAGAGCTCTCTTATAACGCCAGTAGAACTTAATAAGAAATTTTCAAACATTTCACGCTTCAATGTATCCTGGATGGGATACTGGGATGCAAAATGGACTTTAGGCAAAAACTAAGGAAATGTGAGTATACCACAGACTTCAGTTAATAATGGCTCACTACTAGTTTATTAATTGTGACAGAAGTCCCACACTAATGTAAGAGCACAGGAAATTGAGAATGAGGTAATGAGAAATTCCCAACTTTCCTGTAAATCTAAAACCACTGAAGACTAAATATTTCTTTAAAGAGCTCTGCACATACTCTTTATCTAACACTACCTTTTTATTAGTGCTGGGATATAATGACATTTTTAAAATACAGGTACTGTATGTACTAATTTCCATTCCCTAGAGTAGTGATTCTTAAGCTACACCCTGCAGAATCTGCTAGGAAGGGGAGGGTGAAAGCCACTCTCTAGTCTGAAGGACAGTAAGATGCATGATTTGAGGAATATTCCAATTCATAGTTCCTCAAAACAGAGAGAGCATTAGACTGAGGGTAAAAGGAAACCTGCCTTCTAATATTGAATTAGTAACCAACTATGTAAAACATTTTGTTTCTTTAAGGCTCAGTTATCTCATCTGCAAAACAAGAGGACCCAAGTATGTTTCAGCTTAAAGGGCTCAGTCCAACTAGAATTTTTCCCCAAAATGTTTCTTTTACTAAAAGGAAAATATGTGATTTAGATGATGACATTAAAATACAATACTTTAATAAGGATCAAAATCTATTTGTCAGTTTTTTTCTCTTTTTGGCCTATTATCAAACAACTATTGTATTTTTATCAAGTATTTTGACCTAAAATCTAACTCACCTAATTTTACATTTCAAGCTATATCACATTTATTTCACAAATATACAGGTACTGTGTACCAACATTACTACCAAGAAGCAAACAACACAAAACATAGCTAATAAAAAATATAATTTTAAAATCGTTTCAAAACACAGTCCAAAATTTTTTCTGCACTCACCTCTACCCATTTGATAGCACTGTCAATAAATTAAAGCATGAAAAATGAACAAATGTAATCACTGTCAAACCAGGGCAGATCTTTAACAGCAGTTTCAAAACAAATTTCAGTTAAGAAAGCTCAGTAACCTGCCCCAAATACCTTCTTTTAATTATTCAAAGTTTCAAATTTCATAAATCCAAAGACAGAATTAAACTGCAACAATAAGAGTAAATATCAACTGAAAAATGCAGACTTCCTATGTAAAATATGCTAATAATCTAGCAGCAACTTCCTCAGAATTTACATTTGATGTTCAAAAATGACTAAACATGGTTTAAAAAGTATCTTAATTAGTATTATCTAGTATTTGGTCGTTTCAAAATATTTCCACACTCTCTCATATGTTCAATGTTAGACAAAAATCATGTTTAAATGAACAATCCATAAAATGAAAACTATCAATCAAATTAAAACACACCATTTTATTGCTAAATTTTCAAGAACCTACAGGTACTAAAAGTACAATTCTTAAAAAGTTGTATCTCCATCAATGCACACTCGATTTCAAACATCAAGTGCAGTAACCGAAGTTGTAACACGAAAAGCTCACTTTTCTTTGTCCCCCTCTCCAAGGGGTGCACCCTCTCCAGAAGTACTGAAATAACTGCTGGATGCCACCCGGAGGAGATGGAGCAAGCTCTTATTCCATCTCCCAGCTCCAAAATTCCGTTTAATATAATGTCCTCGGAGAGAGGATGTATCAGATAGCCAAACTGATACGAACAGATAACTACACTTCATCTCAACCAAAAGGCTGAGAAGCAATGAAAGGTCACTTTTAAAAATAATCCTTGCTTTACTAGTTGCTCTGACGCAAAATATACCAAAGGTAACACTGTTGAAAACCTTACCCCCTTTGACACCTGTAAAATAATAAAGATGAGATTTAAGACCATTTTTCATTATGGTGTAATTAGACTATATCCTTAGGTATTACCTTAAAAGTATCAATCACAATACACTGAAGCCTTCCATTTCAAAACATAATCTGAAAATTATTTTTATTATGCAGTGAGAGCATGAAATATTAAATCACACTGTCCTATAATCTGGTTTCCAAAGGTCATACGTATTAACATTTTTAAGGATTAAAGCATTTAAAACATTTTTAAATGATGAAATTTCTAAACCTCATTGTTAAAACTTGCTCTCCAAGTCCGTGCTTATAGCAAACTAAACACTATATACAGGAGTTGAGCAGCTTATCTAATAAACCACTTTTATTCAGGTAGCTTTCGTTTTCTTCTGACTTTTGTTTGCACTGCAGTTTTTCACTTAATGAAAAAAGGTAATACGTATTAAATCAGGTAAGAACGGTCATCTTCCCATTATTACAAAGAAAAAAACAGTCCTCTTCTTAGTTCTCTCCTCCTCTACCCACGTTAAGGAGAATCCAGGGGAAGCGGACTTCCACTCGACCAGGGATGCTCGGTAACGAGACACAGCCTCGCGTGTCACAGGTTCAGACCCGCCCACCTTCGGCCTTTCCACCTTCTTCCCACTCCGCCTTCCACCTGAGATTCAGGCACCCGCGGGACCCTACGTGTGCGCCAGCGTCACCCCGCCTCAGGCTCGCGAGCGCGCGGCCCAGGAGCGAGCACGACCCGTCGCCACCGACGGCCGCCCCGGGACCTTGGCGCCGGACCCTCCCCAGTCCCAGGCTCCTCTCTGCAAGGAGCCCGCCATCTGAGAAGGCGCACTCTGACTTCACCCACATGGTCAGCGCCCAGCTCCCAGCAGCAGACGGCGGGGCAGAGCCTGGTCGAAGTGGGAAATCATTTAGCCCGGCCCGGGAACCGACCTGTGGAGACCGCCATCTTCTCCTGCACCCGGACGCAGTCGTCTTCACGCACGGCGACGTTGTGCGTCCCTTTCGAGAACTCGCCAATCCGCCCGCCGCGCAGCTTCCAATTCTCGCGTAACCGGCGACTCCGCCCTCTGGCCCGGTGTCTCAGCTAGAGGAAGAGGTTAAGGAGTTTTGCTATCCTGTTGGCAGCTTTCCGAGATTGTGATATTAATTCAAAATAAAACGTTAAGCAAAGAGTGTTTTGGAAGACAAAGATGAGTCAATCACCATAATTTAAAGCGAAGACAAAGAGAAAATACTTTTTAAAACCCTGTGCAAGTGGGTCTGCGTAAGCCATCGCAGCGTGTCTTGAGAAGTGCTGGTAGGGAGAATGTGCGCAGATTTTCAAACTCTTGTCTTAAAGTTTTATGCACCCAGTATTTTGTCGAGTATAATGCGCACTTTTTTTGCCCACTTTTTCAGAAGAAAATAAGGCTGTGCATTATACCGAGGTAGTACCTGAAATACCTTGTATCTGTTCTTGTGTCTTGTATTATTCGTTCCATAAAATTAATTGTACCATAGTATGTTCAAAAATAAATGCTCAAATTTTTATAATACAATAAACAGGTATCTAAATATAAGGAAATATTTTTTTCCCTGAAAGCTTGGCCTGAAACATGGGTTCACGTTATACACAGGAAAAGGTGGTACCTACAAAACATCTTATTAAGAAGGTAAAAAAGAAGGAAATCTTACCATTTTGCCAGGGCATGGATGGACCTGGAAAGCATTATTACTTAATGAAATGAGAGAAAAGGCAAATACTGTAGGATTTCACTCGTGGAATGTAATGAACAAAATAAAAACAGACTATTACATACAGAGAACAGAATGACAGCTGTCACAGGGGAGGGGAGTTAGGGGGCTCCATGAAAAAGGTGAGGGGGTTAAGCGAAACAAACAAACAAAAAAAACTTCATAGACACACTCAACAGTATAGTGATGGCCAGAGGGAAGGTGGGTGAGGCAAGTAAGGAAGATAAAGCAGAAGTAAATTGTGATAGAGTCTTGATTTTGTATAGTGAACACTTAATACAATATACAGGTGATGTATTATATAACTGTGCACTTGAAACTTATAAAACCAGTAACTATTGTTGAAATTTTAATTTTTTATCCTCAACTGAGGGTATTTTTCCATTGCCTTTTAGAGAGGGGGAAGAGACAGAGGAAGGGAGAGAGACTAATCAGTGAGAAAGAGAAACATTGATTGGTTTCCTCCTGCATGTGCTTGGACCAGGGACCCGAAACCTAAGTATATGGCCTGACGAGGAATCGAACTCATAGCCTTTCAGTTATGGGACAATGCTCCAACCAAGTAAGCCACACAGGCCAAAGCCATATGTAATTTTATTAATCAATGTCACTCCAGTAAGTTCATACAAATTTAAAAAATAAATTTTAAAGGGAAACAATGTTTTATATAGATTAAATATTGAGATGAAAATATTTTTGATATGTTGAACTAGACTACATTATTAAAAGGCCAAACAAAATATGGGTATTGACAATTCTGCATTGAAAATGATTCAAAAGAGTTGAACAAAAGCTTTCAAGTGGCCCTAAGAATTAAACCAAATTATTTAATTTCTGTTTTACTTTAGAGCTATGCATACTAGCAAAACAATTAAAATCCACAGATAAGTTTGAAAAGTGGTTACAAAGAATATGAAACAAAATTTGTAAGTAACGAGGAGGAATTATGTGTTTAAAAAGCAGACATTTTACACCCTTAGTGTGAAACATTTGAACCTGTAGAGAATTTTTGATTGCATTTAAAATTAGACAGTTGAGACAGGCCAGTAAGACAGGACAAGTATAATAAGGAAACTGAGATAGATAGATAAAAAAACGGCTGAGCAATTTACAGCCAGATACAAAAGGTCACCTCTCTAGACATAATAATATCCAGCTCCAGGCCCAGAAAAGCAGCAAAATCAGGTGGGCAATGCCAGGACCAGCTGCAATGACAAATGACCTCCTGCTCTGGTATTACTGTGAAACATCCAGGAGGAGCAAGGAGCAGTGTCCTCCATTGGCTAGGATGGCGGCAAGGGGAGGTTCTCAGAATGAGTGCACGGAAAGCTGGAAATATCAATGAACTGAGCCTGAACCCATGAAAAGCTAGCAAGATAACTGGGTAGAAAAAACACCCTTCTCCCCCATACCAGACTGGGGGTGGGACCAAGAGAAGGCAAGTAAAGGCATCACAGAAGTCAAATTGGCACAGGGTGTGTTGCTGGACCAAAGAGTCCTATTGGTCCAGCCTGGGGTGAAAAAAAGGATTTGTTGAGAGGTGGACCCACAGGAAGCCCATGAAAGTGTGGGAAATTGATTGGTCATTTTGAGAAAGTGCCTGGTCCATCCCACACCCGAACTAATCCAATCCCAAGGAAACAAAGAGGCTGTCTGGTTTATGACTCCCTCTGGCTCTTTACCTAAACTCACACAGTGCACTCACCTGCTAAGGCCACGTGGCCCATGGCCTCCAGAAGGGAATCTCTCACTCACTCTTGCTCACCTGCTGATGCACTTGTCAATACTTTCACATGCTCTCCTGACAGTAACAAACTTGCAGTCCTAGCAGCCACATAGCCCATGGCAGTGCAAGATCCACAGGCAGGTTCCAGGAGGGAGTGTGAAATGAACAACATACAGGAACAAACGAAGCTACCTGGGTGGGGACTATGACTGCTTAGCAACCACTTGTGGGTCCCCAAGCTCTGTGCTCTAAATTGGAGCTGGAACTCTGGACACACTGGCATTTGTCTTTGTCTTGCTGAGGAAATAGGCTTTGAAATGAGAATATGCCATTCTCCCAGATCACACAACACCGCTTTCCTATTGAGTCAGCATGTGCCTCACGAGTTTAGCTTTTGTGCAACAGGCAGCTGAACCTCCACTGTTTTTTGTTCAGTTACACGGGTGCTGACCAATCAGTGGACACCATGACCCTGAAAGAGCACACCTAGAAAACCGATGAGTATTAGGCTGAAACAATCCCTTGAACCTCCCCTAAAATCCCCACCTATAAGAGAGACAAACTCCTCAAGACAAACAACACAGCACACTCTGCCTTCGGAGAGCCACCTGCTCCATTTGCTTCTTGCTCTATTTCCTTCTCTTCTGCCTCCAAAGGCATACATCTTCACAATTCTAGGGGTCCCGACAAGTCTTGCAACCCGGAGAGCAGTGGGCATGGCAGTTCATCCCAGGCAATCCCTGAACCTGTCCCCAGGGCCCGTTTTCTCTGGCTTTTCAGTTAGTTGAGGCAGCTAGCCTGGGCTCTCATGTTGCTCCTTCTGTACTGACTTCTTCCTTGTTTCATTGTCACCAGCTTGAATAAAACTTTTAGCCACCTGGACTTCTTCTTTTTTTTAAAGATTTTATTTACTTATCTTTAGAGGAGAAGGGAAGGAGAGAGGGAGAGAAACATCAATATATGATTGCCTCTCATACCTCCCCTGCTGGGAACTGGCCTGCAACCCAGGCATGTGCCCTGACAGAGGATCCAACCCTGATTGTTTGGTTTGCAGGCCCCAATTGAATCCACTGAGCTACACCAGCCACGGCAGTCACCTGGACTTCTGTTGTGATATCTTTCCTACATGAAGTCAGGAACCCACACACTACCTGCTGGCCCTAGGCAGACCCACTCAGGGCCAGTCTCCTGTTTGGTAACACAAGTACCGAAATATCATGTCTAAGATTATGTTTTAAGACTGAATTCCATCTGCTGTGTTTTCTTGCTCTTTTGCTCCCTCTGAGGGAAGGCAACTGCCATACTGATTAATTCCCTCTAGACAATCCTGCATGACGAGGAACTGAGATCATCCTCTGGCCAACAACCTTCCAGAAAGTGAGGCCCTCAGTTCAACAGCCATGGAGAAATGAATCCTGTCAGCAATCATGGGAGTGAGGTTGAAAGAAGATCCTCCCCGCACCAGTCAAGTCTGCAGATCACATTGCAGTCCTGGCCCACACTTTGGTTGCCACTCTGCTGGAGATCTTGAGGTCGAGGAACACAGCTAAGGCATGCCCAGATCTGACCCAAGAATAAGGAGATAACAAATGTTTGCTGTTTCAGTCAAGCGAGTTTGGAATAATTATTTATGCAGCAATAAGATTCTAAACACTCTCCCAATTTACTGTTATTGAACCCTGGCTAATCTTACACATATTGTTTTAGTAATCATTATTATGCACTTTTCACAAATGTCCAACCCAATTACCCCTGGCCGTTGATGAACCTCTATTAACATTTATTTATTATTTTATTAGGGCAGACAATGGAAAATGGCAAGTATAAATATTATCCCTCCACCCCTCACAAAAAATCAAAATTAACAACTGGCCAACCATTCCCCAGATTCACTTCTACTTTACAAACTATAAATATTTTCTTAGGACATGCTTACATTTTAATAACAAAATACATAAATATTTTCTTTACATTTTGTATAAAAGACTTGCCAAGTGGGTAGGGATCCTATCATCTTTCTACGTATTGTTCTTTGACGAGTAAATTACAATAAATGAGAGGAAGTCAGATTTTGTGAAACATGAAGAACTAAATGTTCAATTTTTGCTTATTTTCAATTGTATGTAGAACAACAAGCCTCAGTGCCAACTAGGAAAGAGTAGGGTTGAAAATTGCTTTAAATATCTTGGGAGACAAACAAGAAACAGAAGTAACCAGGAAAAAATAGATGAAAGAGGAAGAAAATCACAGAAATAAAAAAATTCCCAAACTAATAAAACTTTGACCGGTATGGAAATGTAATTGCAGAAAGAAGTGATTCAAAAGATATCTAAAGTGGCAGACAGAGCCATCAAAGAACAACTGTGGAAGCAAAATGTAGTGTCTGTGGTTAACAGCAGAAGGCAACAGGCAATATGAAAATCTCAAGAATGCAGTAGAGGCAGTAAAGGCCAAGGTGGTCAAGGAGTATAGATCTCCCCATTGTTTTCCAAGCACAGTTTACACAAGTCGTAAGTATACCATGAAGAAAGATAATAGATTTGGAACCACAGAGACTAAGTCCAACCGTTTGTTTACTTGTGACCTTACAAAAGGCATCTAATCTTCATTTTATCACCAGTGAAATGGGGGTAACCTTAAGATTTATACTTAATACACTTAACATAGTTTGGCATATCAAATGTGCACCATAAAAGGTTGCCATCAGCCCTGGTTGGGTAGCTCATTTGGTTGGAGCATCATCCTGATGGGCCAAAGCTGCAGGTTTGGTCCCCAGTAAGGGCACATGCAAGAATCAACCAAAGAGTCCATGAATGGGTAGAACAACAAATCAATGGCTGTC